>NC_092470.1:19833184-20179434 GCF_047495875.1 Pithys albifrons albifrons | reverse complement strand
CACCCATTGCTGCATCCCTGTGCCAGTATCACCCATTGCTGCATCCCTGTGCCAGTATCACCCACCCATTGCTGCATCCCTGTGCCAGTATCACCCACTGCTGCATCCCTGTGCCAGTATCACCCACCCATTGCTGCATCCCTGTGCCTGTATCACCCGTCACTGCATCCCTGTGCCAGTATCACCCATCGCTGCATCCCTGTGCCAGTATCACCCATTGCTGCATCCCTGTGCCAGTATCACCCATTGCTGTATCCCTGTGCCAGTATCACCCACCCATTGCTGCATCCCTGTGCCAGTATCACCCACTGCTGCATCCCTGTGCCAGTATCACCCACTGCTGCATCCCTGTGCCAGTATCACTCACTCATTGCTGCATCCCTGTGCCAGTATCACCCATTGCTGCATCCCTGTGCCAGTATCACCCATTGCTGCATCCCTGTGCCAGTATCACCCATTGCTGCCTCACTGTACCAGTACCACCCATTGCTCCATCCCTGTGCCAGTATCACCCACTTCAGCTGAGTGTGCCTATATGGCCAATTTGATTTAGATAAAATTGAATTTAACTGGAAATCACAACCTAAAAAAGAAATATATCCTCCCTTCCCTGCCCAGCATCCTCTTCTGAGGGTGTGTTTGCAGGGACCTGGAGTGGGGCCTGGAGGCTGCAGGCTGGGCTGGGCTTTGGGAGAGCAAAGCAAAGCAAAGCACAGTGACCACCCTCCTGTGTGATCCACCCCACCCAAACATCCCCGTGTTTGATCCACTCAGGATGCTCAGGGGGAACATCCAGCAGGAGGAAATCAATGCCCAAGCCCTCCCAACACAGAGTAAAACAAAGGGGCACGGAAGATTGACTTTTATCGCGAATTTGCCACAGTTGATTTTTCCTGCTAAGGATGTTCCTTCTCCGCTGGGTCTTCAATTCGTTGGCGTGACAGGACTGTGGAGAGCCCGTGGAGGTGTGAAATCAATAAACACAAACTCAATGGCCGTGAGCCCCAAGGCTGAGGCTTTGCTTTGCTGCACTTCGTGCAGAATGAGCTGAGCCCCCTCTGTTTGGCTCCGGGCGAGCTGCACACAGACCTTTCACCTTCCACCTTTGCTAATTCATCTTGGCTTTGTGTTATGGGACCACAAATTCAGCTTTTTGTCCCTGGGAGAGCTGGAATCATGGCATGGGGGGGCAGGAGTCCTGCTGCCTTCTGCAGGCAGGCTGGGAGGGCCATCTCTAGCCCAGAAGCTCAGGCAAGATATTTTACTTTGATTTTAGATTTCCTTTCAGCTCAAAAGACACCACAGTATCTCCACACGTGTGCTCTGGGCCAACCCTGGGCTGGAATACACTGGTGGACTCCAATGAGTGTTCAAGGACAGTTGCACTCAGAAATTCTGGCTTCCTATTAATTCTTTTCTTTCACTTGTATGAGTGGCCCAGGTATAAATAACTTGTTATGTTTGTTACAAGGAACTGTGAGCAGGAAGGTGATGGTTAGAGGAGCCAACAGAGATGTCTCCAGGGAGACCTCAGAGACCCTTCCAGTTCCTAAAGGGGGTTCAGGAGAGCTGGAGAAGGACTGGAGGTAAGGGATGGAGGGACAGGACACAGGGAATGGCTTCCCAGTGCCAAGGCAGGGATAGATGGGATATTGGGAAGGAATTCCTGGCTGGGGTGGGTGGACAGGCGCTGGCACAGGTTGGGCAGAGCAGCTGTGGCTGTCCCATCCCTGGAAATGTCCAAGGTGAGGTTGGAGCAACCTGGGCTGGTGGGAGGTGTCCCCGCCCAGGGCAGGCGGTGGAACAGGATGGGCTGCCCTCATTGTAACACCCAAACCCTCCCGGAGCTCCCAAAGCCCCGTGAGTGCAGCTCGGGGGTCCCTCTGTGAGCTCAGCCCGGGGGTCCCTCCCTGAGCTCAGCCCGGGGGTCCTTCCCTGAGCTCAGCCCGGGGGTCCCCCTGTGCCAGCGCCGTTCCCGGGCTCGGGGCTCCCTCCTGTGGCCACCTGAGCGCAGCACACGCGGCTCGGGCTGTGCCCACAGTGCGGGGTCTGTGCCTGCTCGGTGCCCACAGTGCGGGGTCTGTGCTGCCCACAGTGCCCACAGTGCGGGGTCTGTGCCTGCTCGGTGCCCACAGTGAGGTCTGTACCTGCTCAGTGCCCACAGTGCGGGGTCTGTGGTTCCCTCAGTGCCCACAGTGCGGGGTCTGTGCTGCCCACGGTGCCCACAGTGCGGGGTCTGTGCCTGCTCAGTGCCCACAGTGCGGGGTCTGTGCCCGCTCAGTGCCCACAGTGAGGGGTCTGTGGTTCCCTCAGTGCCCACAGTGCGGGGTCTGTACCCGCTCAGTGCCCATAGTGCGGGGTCTGTACCTGCTCAGTGCCCACAGTGCGGGGTCTGTGCTGCCCACAGTGCGGGGTCTGTGCCCACCAGGTGCCCGTTGTGCCCACAGGCCCCTGAGGACAGCACTGCTCTGCCTGCAGCACTGGGACCATTTCACTGCCCACCAGAGCTGGTATCTCCAGGTACCTGTGCCAATCCCTGGTTCTCCCAGCCCAGCAAACAGAAGAGGTTTAATGACATGGTGGGTACAAACACCCACTGGCTACAGATGCCATTAGGATTTTCCGGGCAAATCCCTGGAAACCCCACAGAGCATCTCAGCCTTGCCCACCTGTGGCTGCTGAGGGCACAGCTCCCAGAGTGGGCAGATGACCTTTAGTCCACCCTCATGTCTGGGTCACTCTGGCCCCCTGATCTCAGCACCCCTCTGGATTTTGGGGCCAGGCTGGTGCCAGTTGCCACCTGGGGCTGTGCCCAGGGAAGACTCAGTGGCTGCTCCCTGTGGGGGCTCCCAGGGCACGAGGAACCCCGAGAGACAGAGCTGGCAGGAGCTGAGAGCTGAGCCAGCAAACGTGCTCAGCCAGGGAAGGTGCCCATATGCTTTGGTGATTGCTCCACATATGCTGTGCTTTTTGCACCTAATAGATTTCTAAATTGGCTCTTTCTATCTCAGTGGTCGCCTTAAGTGTTTCCATATCACATCTTTTATGAGTAATAAGGATTCCATTTGCTCACCCTGCCCTGCAATCACTGTGGGACACGTTTGTGCCAGCTCTGGCCGTGCCCTGCTCACTCCTCCTCCTGATGCTCCACCCTGGTGCTGCTGTGCCACACAGAGAAGCTTGGAAATGTGGGATGGGGTGTCCCATGGGTGTCCCTGGGGCCCTCTGAGCTTCATCCTGAGGCCCTTCCACACATCCCCTGTTCAGAATGAGTGAAGAAGTTGGCTGAGTCCTTCCAAGACCAGAGGAAGAAGCAGAGGGACTGGCTGCTCTTTCTGTCACCAATAAAGGTGCCCCCATTAGGGAGGGCAGCCCAAGGGACCTCTCTCATGGGTTGGTCCAAGCCAAGGGGATGAAAGAGGCTGCTGAGAAATGAGCAGCAGGAAAGCAGCACCTTGCAGGGCTGGCACCTGCTGCCCCTGAGCTGCAGGCTGGGCCTCAGCTAAATAATAGAAAAGAAACACTCCTGAAGTGCCACTTGCCCAGGGGTGGAACGAGATGAGCTTTAGAGTCCCTTCAAGCCCCAGCATTGTGTGAGTTTATAATTCTGCAGAGCATCTCCTGCAGTGCTGAGGAGCTGAGGGTGATGCAGAGACCACCAATAGCTCAGTGCCTCCCCCCAGACCCACAGAGTGCATGTTCCACCTCTGCCCTTCCCTGCACTGGGCCAGACAGGACAGCTGAGCTTCACAGCTGCCCAACTGTCCATGCTGCCCTTCCATTGCTCCTGGGCATGAGCAACAAGAACTGCACTGGCCATGCCAGGCCTCCCCTATGCAATGCCAACAACATCCCCCTGTCTCCATGGAAAATACCTGTCCTGCTGTGCCCTTGCTGTGTGTTCTCCCAGCCCCAGGCAGGCTCAGAGACACCCATGGGTGGTCTGTCTGCCCCTCTCTGACCCCCAGCAGAGCCTTGCAGCAATCCCTGGGTGCTGCATTCCCAGCACCAGAATCACAGACTCTCCTGAGCTGGAAGGTTCCCACAGGGATCCTGGAGTCCAGGTCCTGGCCCTGCACAGGACAACCCCAAGAATCCCACACCTAATAGTCCATCATCATCATCATCATCATCATCATCATCATCATCATCATCATCATCATCATCATCATCATCATCAAATAATAATAATAATAATAATAATAATAATAATAATAATAATAATAATAATAATAATAATAAATATTATAATAATAAAATAAAATAATAATTATAATAATAATGATAATGATAATAAAATAACAACAACAATATAATAATAATAATTAAAATAACAACAATATAATAATAATAAAATAACAAAATAATAATAATAATAATAATAATAATAATAATAATAATAATAATAATAATAAAAATAACAACAATATAATAATAATAAAATAACAAAATAATAATGATAATGATAATGATAATGATAATAAAATAACAACAACAATATAATAATAATAATTAAAATAACAATATAATAATAATAATAAAATAACAACAATATAATAATAATAAAATAACAAAATAATAATTATTATTATTATTGTTATTATTATTATAATAACAACAACAACAACAACAACAATCCATAACAGGCATGGTTCAAGTCCCCTGCCAGCCCCCAGGGGCCCCAGCCCTCCCTCCTGGCACCCTGCAAGGGTTAGGAGCAGGGTGGATGCCCAGGAAAGGCTAAAGGTGCCTGGAGCAAAGCAAGGGATATTCCAAGAGAGTTTTGTTTGATCAATGCTATGAGACTGATAAATTGTTTGGGGAAGCTTTTTATCTCAGCCCTCACATCTGTTCTGCATTTGGAGGCAGCGGTTCAAGGCTGGGGGTGAAGAGCAGGTGCTGCAAGTGTCTGGTGAACATTAGGGAACATTCACTCCGAGGCTCCAGAGCTGCCAAAAAGTGCACTGATTGGCCAGATGTTACCTCATTACTGTCAACTCATCATCCTGGATGTTTTAAGGGAACATTTGTTGGTTAAGGAAACACAGCTGTTCCCAAGAAATTTGTTTTTCTTTTCCTTTTCTCGTCTGCAGGGCAGAGAAGGAGCCCAAGATACCTGGGCAGCTGCAAAGCCCCTTTTTGGGCAGCTCCCTCTGGCTGAGGAAGGGGCACAACACCATGAGGACCTTTCCTGCTCACCTGCCACCCTCTCACCCCAGAGATCATCCCTGTCTAAACTGTTTTCCTTACCTGGTCTTCCAAATTCCCATTTCACAGCCCATCTGTGCTGTCAGGGAGAGCAGCCTGGTCATCCAGAGGGATGGAATCCTTTCTTCTTTCAGTTCATCCCACTGGATGTGGGCAGGGAGAGAAGGTGCCTCCATTTCATGCCTCTTTATAACCTGTTTCTGGTCTCCAGCTCAGGTGCTGCTCTGTGTGGCTGTGACTCAGTCTCAAAGAGCAACCTCATCTCCAAGGGATGTCCTGCAAGGCTCCCAGGGGTGGCTGAGCTGCTGCTGCTGCTGCCTGGAAACAACCCTCTGGTATTTTGGGAAGTTGGAAGGTGATCTTGAGTATCAGCATCTGTGCTTCCAACCCAGCAGAAAGCAGCCTCTGGAAGAGGATGGTGAAAGAAGAGAGAAAATGTAACAAAAGTATCATGAAGTGCTCACTGATCATAGAAACAGAGTCATAAAATCATAGAATCCTAAAATCACAGGATGGTTTGGGTTGAATGGGACCTTTCAAGGTCATCTCGTTCAACTCCCCTGCCATGAACAGGAACAGCTTCAAGCAGATGCTCTACACAGATTAACCACTGAGCTCTCTGGGAGGACTCCAGCTCTGCCCAACTTCTCCTTGTCAAGCAAATCATGGGTTTAAAAGCTCCTGAAACTGAGGGTTGTATAGAAAAAAAACACCAGAATTTGGATGGAGGCAGAAAGCTGCCAAATTAATTCATTAGATCTCCTCAAAACCAAGTCACAACCAACCAAACCTGTTGTGGGAGCAGCTCCTGTCTTTGTATGGAACCAAATCACCTTCCAAACATGAACCTCACCCAGGTTGTGGCCCAGGCAATCCACCTTCTGGGTCACAGGTTCCCCTCTCAACCAAACAGGGAGAAACAGCCAGGAAAAAAATCCCACCAGGCTGACAACAAACAACAGGCAGAGAGGCCACAAATCCCCTCAAGCTGCTCAAAACTCACCCAGGTTTGTAGAACTTTTGCTGATTTTAGATCATTGAAACTGTTGATTTTTGGGAGTCCCCCGTGGCAAATAAATGGGACACTGACCCAGAGCTCCCTTTCAGTCCCAAAAAATTGGGAATTAGCAGCCCAAGGTCCCCTCCTGCCCTTGGCCCCTTGAAAAGCTGCTGGAATGGCAGCCAAGGTGCAGCAGTGCCTGAACTCCAGGATTTCCTTGGGTTATTAATGTTAAATAAAAGTTGCAAGCTCTTGGCAGTTCCAGCTGGAGCTGGAGACTTGCAGGAGGAGGAAGCTGCTGAAAATGAGTTTTATGTACTGACTGCCTGAATGGATAATTAAACAAATAACAAAAGTGAAATGCAATTTGGTTTTACCTCCTGGGAACATTATTGTTAGTTTATTCTTCTTATCAAAAGACTTAAGATAAAAAAAAACCCACCCAAACAACAATGCAATTGAACAATATTGCTTTTGTAAACAATTTGAAAATCCAATAACTGTAAAACTTATGACATGTTATTAAAATGTCTTCTTTTTTTTTTCCCCCTACAAGTGAAAAAGCAATTCCACAATCTCAGATGCTATAATTTAATTATGCACTTTAGGTTGTAAAGAGACCATAATTCTTAGCACTGAATACATTCCCCTTAATGTCCTTCTGGCATGTTGGAGAAGCTCAGACGTTGCTCAGCACACGGGTCCACTTTCCCAAGAACTTTGCTGGCCCTTCCCAGCTGTGGGAGCTGCAGGGAGGGCAGGAGGGCACTGCTCATGCCAGGCATTCCCACACCCAGCCAGGGCCCCTCACACTGCCCTGGGCACCAGGGGGTTGGGTTTGTTCCTAAAACATCTGCAGCAGTGGCAGCACCAGCAAAACAAACCCAGGGCTGAATTCTGAGGCCACCAACGTAACAAGGACGTGGAACTGTTGGAGCAAGTCCAGAGGAGACCATGAAGTTGATAAGGGCACTGGAGATGGAAACAGGTAGAGAGAGTTGGGACTGTTCAGCTTGGAGTGGAGAAGGTGGAGTGGAGATCTCCAAGAACCCTGAAAGGGCTGCAGGAAAATGAAGGACTGTTCATCAGGGACTGCAGTGACAGGACGAGTGGAAATGGCTTCAAACTGAAAAAGATCCAGATTAGATTTTAGGAAGAGATTCTTCTCTTGAAGAGTGGGCAGGCCCTGGCACAGGTTGGGCAGAGAAGCTGTGGCTGCCCCATCCCTGGGAGTGTCCAAGGCCAGGTTGGAGCTGCTTGGGATAGTGGAAGGTGTCCCTGCCCATGGGAGATGATTTTTAAGGTCCCTTTCAACCCAAACCATTCTGGGATTCTGTGACTTGGGAGAGGGGAAGTGGAGGTGGTGATGAGCCCACGTGGCTCAGGGGGGGCCTTTGGTGGGGATATGGTGGCCCAGGCAAGCAGAACATTTGCTTTCTTCCCCCCAGACCCAAGCAGCCACGAGAGATCTTGCCTGGGCACTGGGCTCGTGGTGCCTGGCACGGCTGTGCCCCACGCCCTGAGCTGCAGAGCTGTGGGTGCTGCTGCAGCACCCTGGGCAGGGCAGCTTCAAGGGGCAGGAGAGCTCAGCCATGCCTACCCAAACACCACAACCCAGTGCTGCCATCCCAGGCTCTGCCACCCTCATCCCTCTCCCTGCCCACCCCCACCCACTTGGCAAACAGGCTTGAGGGTTTTCAGCCAAGCAGGACCTTCCCCACCAGCCAGAGTGTTCCCAACACAGGAACTGGAACAAATTTAACCACCAACAAACAACTAAAGGCAATCCACAGCAAACTGGTAACAAGACACCTTTGGATGTTCCCTGTGCCACATTTCCAGGCAGTTAAACAGCTGAATGCCTTTCCCTTTGCCTTGGATATCAATCTCTGAGCCTGTCTGGGAGCAGCATCTCCCACCCTCTGCTGCTGCACAGGAGTGGGGAGATGCCTCGGTGGCACCAGCAGTGGCTCCCCCCAGGTAGGGGCTGCCAGTCCCTGCCAGCCACTGAGCTGGTGATGGATGGTGAGGCATTGTCAGCATGGGATGATTATCTCGTCGGGTTGTCTGCGAAACAATTAATGGCAGCGAAAAGAATTCCTTTAATTAATCATTTCCTGTAAATAAACGCGTCCGAATGGAATAAATCACCGAGTTGTGAAAAATGGCCCACTGGAAGCAGCTGCCACGTGTTGGGGTGATGGAGGTGATGGTTGGAGGGGGCAGAGGAGAGGCTGCTTCTCCCAAAGTCTGGAATTCTGGGATGGATTGTCCCACATTTCCCAGGGAATGTGGCTTTAGGGGCTCCAAAGTGGGTGGGATGCTGAGGATTGGAAGCTGAGCCACGGAGCAGGAGCCTCTGCCCTTGGGTGGGAGCTGTCCCTGCCTCTCTGCCAGGGGAAGAAGGTTCCATGGAGAACCAGTGCCATGTTCCCACTGGTCTTGTCCCCACCACAGCAGAGCTCCAGGGCTCCCATGGGGGTGGGACACAGCTTGGTGCTCGGCTGTTGGACCTGACAGGTCATCTCTGCTCTAACCTACCTCAGCACAGACTCTTTTCATAGAATCATAGAATTGATTGGGTTGGAAAAGACCTCCGAGATCATCAAATCCAACCCTTGGTCCAACTCCAGTCCCTTTACCAGATCATGGCACTGTTCATGGGTTGGAAAAGACCTCCAAGATCATCAAATCCAAACCTTGGTCCAACTCCAGTCCCTTTACCAGATCATGGCACTGTTCATGGATTGGAAAAGACCTCCAAGATCATCAAATCCAACCCTTGGTCCAACTCCAGTCCCTTTACCAGATCATGCCCCTGTTCAAGCTCCTGGTTGCTCTGAGGACAAAGATTTCCCCCACAGGGTGGATTCCAACCCAGACCCACCTGCAGCAGAGCCCTCAGAGCTGTTTCCTGTGCTCCTGATGCTCAGCCTTCCCCCCACCCACCATCACCTTTCCTGACCCCCTGAGAGGCACAAACCCCACCCCACACAGGTGCTGCTCCCTTCAAACACTCTGTGTCCATGCTGGAAACCTCCTGGTGTCACCTGGGATGAGCAACCACAAGCCCCATCCAGATGGAACAGCACCATCCTGCAACCCCACGTGGAGTTTGGTTGTTTGAGACCCTGATGGGCTTCCCAAAAAAGCTGAAGCATCTCAGGGGGTCGATCCTGCCTTTAGCTGTGCCAGGGTGTCAATCAGGGCAGAATTTGACAGTGGGCAAGACAAAAGGAAAACAGGTAGATGTCAAAAATAATCCTCAATAACCCCAACCAGAAAACTCCACAAGACGAGTCACAACCCAAGAGCGTTTTAAGAACGCTGGAAGTTTCTAAAATTAATTTTCTTCATTTCACTTTATTAAAATTGCTTTCATTTATCTCCTGCGTTAAATATTTTATTTTCCCATATTAATGGCTGCAATTTCTGCTGCAGCTTGTTTCTGTCATTAACACTGTACAAACTTAATATCATTAGTAGTTTTTTCCCTTAATTATGTGAGTGGAGAAGAAAAACATCAAAGTTTCCGTGAAATTGGAATAGTATTTCTAAATTGCCTCATGTTTATTTTAACATTAACAGTAAATGAAGCTAATGGGCTTTTATATTATTAAAAGCAGCCATTTGTGTCCTGCCTGCTGTAATATACAGCAAAGCTTTAAAAGATGTTAAATAATTAGTTATTTAATAGGGATGGGCAAAATAGATCAAACAAAAGGAAAACTTCCTGGTGGCAAAAGCTTCGGCTCAAAGCCCTTTGTGATGCCCCAGGAGTGGGTTTTTCCTGCACACATCCCATGTCCCACTGTTATCCTGATTGTTTTCCTCTCCAGCAGGCCCAGGGGCTCCCTGGCTCCAGCCTGGGCACAGGGGATGATGGCACTGGGATGGCAGGATGGCATCAGTGGCTCCTGCCCCACTCCAGGCCTCTCACAGAGAGCAGTGACCTTCCCTTGCTCCTGGGAAAAGCTCCAGGAGGTGAAGGGGGTGATGCCACCAGTGAAAATCCTGCTGGTTTTCACCTCAAGGGCACCATCACCCTTTGCTGGTGGTGCACATTGTGCCATGCCAGGCAGTGCTTGCCAAGCAGATGCCAGGAGTTATTTACCCCCAAATTCACACCAATAAATGTATTCTCCCTTCCTGGGAAAACCCCCAGCAACAAAACCTTAGTGGTGACACCACAGCTGTGACAAGGAGGAGCCCTGACACTGTCCCCAACTCTTCCCTTGGATGGAGCCTGTGGATCTGACACAAGGACATTCCAGAGCCAGCCACTCCCTTCTGGCCAAATTGCAACACTCTGGGGCAATACTGGGCAATTTGGGCAACTTCAACCCAAGGGACCTCCAGCAGTGAAGGAGACACCAGGAGCCAAAGTGCAAACCACCACCTCTGGTGTGAAGCAACTTCAGGTTTCCTGGTGGAGGGAAGGTGTCCCTGCCCATGGAAGGGGCCTGGGACAAGATGAGCTTTCAGGTCCCTTTCAACTCACATCATTCTGTGATTGTGTGATCCTCTCCTGTCCCCAGCTGCACTTCTGGGGAGATGCTGCACCTCCAGCAGCACCCCTGCTCTTCACCCTCCCCAGCCCTCCATGGGTACCACTGTGGGTACCACTGGTCCTCCATCCAGGCACCAGCACCCAAAAAGCCACCCCAGGGCAGCAGGATTGTCACCCCTCCATCCCATCCCTCCGGGCAGGAGGAATGGCAGGTTTGTCACTCCTCCAGGCAAGAGGGACAGGTTTGTCACCCCTCTGGGCAGGAGGGACAGGTTTGTCACCCCTCCAAGCAGGAGGAACAGGTTTGTCACCCCTCCATTCCATCCCACCCCTCTATTCCACCCCTCCAGGGAGGAGGGACAGGTTTGTCACCCCTCCATCCCACCCCTCTGGGCAGGAGGGACAGGTTTGTCACCCCTCCATTCCATCCCACCCCTCTATTCCACCTCTCTGGACAGGAGGGACAGGTTTGTCACCCCTCTGGGCAGGAGGGATGGCAGGTTTGTCACCCCTCTGAGCAGGAGGAACAGGTTTATCACCCCTCTGGGCAGGAGGGATGGCAAGTTTGTCACCCCTCCAGGCAGGAGGGACAGGTTTGTCACCCCTCCATCCCACCCCTCTGGGCAGGAGGGACAGGTTTGTCACCCCTCCATTCCATCCCACCCCTCTGGGCAGGAGGGACAGGTTTGTCACCCCTCCATTCCATCCCACCCCTCTGGGCAGGAGGGACAGGTTTGTCACCCCTCCATTCCATCCCACCCCTCTGGGCAGGAGGGACAGGTTTGTCACCCCTCCATCCCACCCCTCCCTGCAGGAGGGACAGCAGGAACTGCTGCCCAAGGGACAATAATTGCGGGGAAGTGGCAGCTTTGCCTCTTCTTAACCTGCTTTGGGAGGAGCAGTTGGGGGTCCTACAGAAACCAGTGGAAGGCAATGGCATCATGTACAGCAGGATTGTGGCAAAGGGGCCTTTGGCCTCAGGCCAAGCACAGCCAGGGAGGAGGAGGAGGAGGAGGAGGAGGAGGAGGAGGAGGAGGAGGAGGAGGAGGAGGAGGAGGAGGAGAAGGAGGAGGAGGAGGAGGAGGAGGAGGCAGGGAAGGCTTTGCAGGGCCACTGTTTGTCTTTCAGTTCAGCTCACGCCTGACCCTCCCGACCCCGACAAGACTTTGCTTCTCTCTGGCCACGTTTCAGCTGCTGGAAATGGGGTTTTTCAGCCACCAAAGGCTCTCTGGGCAGGACCAGTCCCGCAGGAATGAGCCACAACTCTCTCAAACTCTGCTGCTTTAGCGAAGAACAGATTATTTTTTATTATTATTATTTTTTTCCACATGAAAACAGCAGCGAGGGCCCTGGGATAGGGTAACTTAGCAACTCCACCACAGGGATTAGGAAAATTGACTCCAGACCAAACTAAAACAGCAGAGTTTCCTGTTTTGAGCCACTCTGGACCATATTAAAATTATTTATGAAAAGGGTAAGAAGGAAGGAGGGGAAAGATGGGGAGCTGGGGCTGCTGCTGGGGGAGAGGAGCCTGGGGGGAGTTTTCCTTCCTGGCGCTGAGCTTGGAGTGGGCACGGGTGGCATGGCAGGGATGGGCATGCCAGGCAGCAGGACCATGGACCACCTGCCCATGCCAAGGTCAGGCCAGCAGCTCTGCCCCTCCAACCCTGTCAGCAAGGCCCTGGGAAGCATCTCAACATCTCCCACCAGTGTCTTATGGGGCAGATCCACCACGTGGTGGAGGAGGGAAGATTGGGTGGATCATGAAACCCACGGACACGTGGGGGTCGATGGGCAAACCTTGTCCCCCCTCATGGCATGGGATGGCACCACCACACCAGGGTCTGCTCTGTGAGGCAGGAGGGGACTGGAGGAAGGTGGGCATGAAGGTTTTTGGAGGGAGATCTTTCTGCCACACTTTCTTTGACCATGTCCATTCCAGAGCCCCGGAGATGTGCAGGGAGAGTTTGAGCTCACCAGGCTGAGTTTGTGCCTGGGGACCCCTCCAGATCTGCAGAAAGGGATGTTAAAGACCATCCCTGAAAACTTTGAGGAAGCTGTTTGTGCCTCTGTGTCTCACTGGCTTTTTTTTTCCCCCCCTCAGGAAGTTTGAAACCAGAAATGTTTTTTTGCCTTATTTAATTTACCAAAAAGCCTCAAACAAAAGCAGCTCTTTGAAATCCGTAACAATAAAAAAAAAGCAAGTGCCAAAAAAATGGAGCTGCCTCATCCTGTCCACGGGGGCACCGTGGGAGGAGTGGAAGAATTTTTTCCAGCAGGGAAAAGATGGGAAGCAGAGGGGCACATCTCCCCATGGGTGGGCATCCCACAGGCCCCATCCCTGGAATATTCCAAGGCCAGGTTGGAGCAACCTGGTCTGGTTCAGGGTGTCCCTGCCCATGGCATGGGAATGAGCTGAGATTTAAAGTCCCTTCTAACCCAAACCATTCCAGGATTCCAGGATTTATTATCCAAAAGGAGACATTGCCTTAAACGTGCAAGTAGAAGACTCAAAAGGCAGAGAAAAAGTACCTTGTCAGAGCCCAGTTCTCCTGCCATTTGTCTTCCAGTCCTTAAGACATATTAAAATAGATTTAAAAGGACACTTTAAGGGGTTTTTTTTCCTCTTTAAAGGACGCATTAGTGGCTTTTGTTTTAATTAAAATAGGTATTGAAATCCTCCATGAAGCTTCAGTGGAATTGTTACAGGCTGCAGTTTTCTGACGTGCAGAGCAGCCAAAATATCCTGGAGTTGTTATCTTGCAACGAGGCAGAAGTCTTATTAATTTACTTCAATCAAATCAAAGCTGCTTTAATTTACAAAGCAATAAAATCTGTGAGCACCACTTCAGATCAAAGAACTCCAAACGGCCTAAAACACAAGTGGAATGTTTATTTTGTACAATGGTCCATAACTGCATTTCTGTGATTTAGAAGCTTTTTGAAGCATGTGATAATATTACATGCATATAGAATTGTGTCCTTGTTGTGGATCATTACTCCCCACAGAGACCAAAAAGCATTTGCTCTCCTACCTAAAATATTTCCTTTTACATTATTTTTTCCCCCTTGCCTTAAATGGGATCTCTATGGTAATTTTTTTTTTTTTTGGTGGGGTTGTGATGCAAAATCATTTACTGAAAGGGATGGGAATGTTGTTGTGTGGCATAAAGGAAGCTCAGTCAGGTTTTCAGCTTTGGATAAAAGGAATACTGGAGTTTTCCAGAGCTGAGAAAGAGGTTCCCTCAAGGATCCAACCACACCAGGGCTGTTGGGAGGCTCCAAGGAGGAGCCCAGCACCCAGCACGGAGCTAATTCTGCTGCTCTGGGGCCAATTTCCATCCTCCTACAGATAATCAGGATGTCTGGATGAGGTTTCTGCACTTTCTCCACCAGGCAGGAACAATGTGAAGGGAGAGCAGGGTGGTCCCATCCTGCTGGGATGAACTGGGATGCTCAGGAGATGCTCCAGTCTCCTGGTGTTTGAAGGGCCTTTGATCTGGAGAACAACCCACTCTGGGCACCAAAACGAGACTAGAAAGAGCCCTGTGTGTGTTTTTAGGTTTCAGCCCCGTGTCTGTAAACAATTTGGAGCAACAATGCCCCACTCTGCTGTACTCGGGAAGGAATGAGAAGTATTTCCACGTTAACAAAGGAATTTAATGACTTGGAAAATGACTGTTGTTCGGAACTGAGGCTTTCCACTGAATCTGAGAAACCCTACCGAGTGTTGAAAAACTGGATGCTGCTTCTCACCTAACTCTTAAACCCTTCCAGATGTGGGGAGAAGGAAATCTCTGGAGCACTGAATGAGCCACCCCATGGATGGGCAATTTTTGCCAGCATTGTTTAGGACATGAATCACAGAATGGATTGGGTTGGAAAAGACCTCCAAGATCAGCAAGTCCAACACTTGATCCAACCCCACTGTGATCACCAGCCCAGGGCACAGAGTGCCCTGGGCTGGTGATCACAGTGGGGTTGGATCAAGATGTGGTGGATTCTCAGTGCCACATCCATAGAATCACAGAATGGATTGGGTTGGATTGGAAAAGACCTCCGAGATCATCAAGTCCAACCCTTGGGCCAACTCCAGTCCCTTTACCAGATCATGGCACTCAGTGCCACGGCCAAGCTCAGCTGAAAAACCTCCAGGGATGGGGAATCCACCTCCTCTCTGGGCAGCCCATTCCAATCCCTGAGCACTCTCTCTGCAAAGAATTTCCTTCTGATCTCCAACTTCAATTTCCCCTGGCAGAGCTTGAGCCCATCGTGCCCCCTTGTCCTATTGCTGAGTGCCTGGGAGAAGAGACCAACCCCCACCTGGCCAGAACTTCCCTTCAGGCAGTTCCAGACAGTGCTGAGGTCACCTCTGAGCCTCCTCTTCTCCAGGCTGAACACCCCCAGCTCCCTCAGCCTCTCCCCACAGCACTTGTGCTCCAGTCCCTTCTCCAGCCTCATTGCTCTTCTCAGTTGGCTTGGAAGAAACCTCTGAGATCATCAAATCCAACCCTTGATCCAACAGAGTGCCCTGGGCTGGTCATCACAGTGGGGTTGGATCAAGAAATGGTGGATTCTTTGTCCCTGAAGGTGTTCAAGAAGACAGTGCCACATCCAGTCCCTTCTCCAGCCTCGTTGCTCTTCTCTGGCCCCGCTCCAGCCCCTCAATCTCTTGCCTCAACTGAGGGGCCCAGAACTGAACACAACACTCAAGGTGTGGCCTCCCCAAGGCAGAGTCCAGGGGAAGGGTCACTGCCCTGGGCCTGCTGGCCACGCTAGTTTGGATCCAGGCCAGGATCCCCTTGGCCTTCTTGGCCACCTGGGCACACTGGTGGCTCCTGTTGAGCTTCCTGTCCCTCAGTCCCCCCAGGTCCCTCTGCCTGTCCCTCTCCAGCCACTCTGTGACCACCCTGTGGCACTGCAGGGCTTGGGGTGGCCAAAGGGCAGGACCTGCACTTGGCCTTGTATGTGTGGTTTCCTCCCTGTTCTATGTTTTTGTAGATCTGGGAATGGTTCTGCCAGAGGTTTTTGGATGGTGCTTTACACCAACATCCCTGAAAACTGGTGCTAAACCTTCTCTCCTCTTGCTTCTCCTCGATGGTTTGCTCAGACCAGGAGATGGTGGCAAACCACAGGCGGTCATGAAAAAGAGCTGAAATCCAGAACTGAGTGTTTATATATAAAAAAAGGAGCACAGAGAAAATCAATGGTAGTCAAACAATGGAAAACTAAAGAAGCTGCCACGGCTTTCTAAGAAAAAACCCAACCGAGCCAGAGTCCTCTGTGCCATGGCTGGGTCTGTGCAGTGACTCACCCTGACAGAGTTCCAGTAAAGGAGAATATCCAACTAAAAGTGCTTTTTAGCAGCAAAGTTGGATGTTTTCGTGGATTTCTACCAACTGCCCTGTCCAGCCCCAGCCCTGGCCACGCCAATCCACGGGTTTTGGAGCCACCCTCTCCACCCAAACGGGAGAAAAAGGCAATTAAGCCGAGCGGCTTTTTTGAATTTTAGAGTCGCTGTAAATAACATGGAGTGTGAGTTACGGAGCGAGGGCCACGGTAATTGGCGCCTCCTTCACTTTTTATTGCCCACCGCGCCCCGGGAGCTGCTTTATTGGCCCATTTGAGTGTGCAGGAGCCCTGCTGGGGGACGGCTCGCCCTGCCTAAAGCTGCCTGCGGGCTGAGCCCTCCGGGGTGTCCTGCGGGCTCCGTGTCCCTGCCTGTCACTGTTCCCCTGCCTGGCACTGTTCCCCTGCCTGTCCCCATTCCCCTGCCTGTCCCCATTCCCCTGCCTGTCACCATTCCCCTGCCTGTCACTGTTCCCTTGCCTGTCACCATTCCCCTGCCTGTCCCCATTCTCTGCCTGTCCCCATTCCCCTGCCTGTCACCATTCCCCTGCCTGTCCCTGTTCCTTTGCCTGTCACCATTCCCCTGCCTGTCACTGTTTCTCTGCCTGTCCCCATTCCCCTGCCTGTCACCATTCCCCTGCCTGTCCCCATTCTCTGCCTGTCACCATTCCCCTGCCTGTCACTGTTTCTCTGCCTGTCACTGTTCCCCTGCCTGTTCCCATTCCCCTGCCTGTCCCCATTCTCTGCCTGTCCCTGTTCCCCTGCCTGTCCCCATTCCCCTGCCTGTCCCCATTCCCCTGCCTGTCACTGTTCCCCTGCCTGTCCCCATTCCCCTGCCTGTCACTGTTCCCCTGCCTGTCCCTGTTCCCCTGCCTGTTCCCATTCTCTGCTTGTCCCTGTTCCCCTGCCTGTCCCCATTCTCTGTCTGTCACTGTTCCCCTGCCTATCCCCATTCCCTGCCTGTCCCCATTCCCTGCCTGTCCCCATTCCACTGCCTGTCACTGTTCCCCTGCCTGGCCCCATTCCCCGCCTGTCCCTGCTCCTGCCCCCAACCCCCAGGGCTCATTAAACACTCCTCAGACCTCGACCCCAACTGTATTTTCCACAGTCACACCCACAGAGTGCCTGGAGAACTCTGGGTGTTCTCAGCCCCATTTCTCCCACGTATTGACCTCGAGTGCTGCGTCCCCCCAAGGTCCAGCCTGGCTGCCATTATTGCATCCCACGGGATTGCAGCCAGCAGGATCCAGCCCCAGGCAAGGCTCAGCTACACACCAGTGTCCTTTAAAATCCAAATCCTTCCTTCACCCCTCCTGATTTGGCTCAGGAGTGAAGGAACCCTCAGCACAATCCTGCTTTGCATGTACCAGTGTGAGCAGAGGAGCATCCCAGCCCTGTTCCTAGAGCTCCAGATCCATGTGCTCCATCCATTCCCTGTTCCTGGAGCGCCATGTGCTCTATCCATACCCTATTCCTAGAGCTCCAGATCCATGTGCTCTATCCATTCCCTGTTCCTAGAGCTCCATGTGCTCCATCCATTCCCTGTTCCTAGAGCTCCAGATCCACGTGCTCTATCCATTCCCTGTTCCTGGAGCTCCAGATCCATGTGCTCTATCCATTCCCTGTTCCTAGAGCTCCATGTGCTCTATCCATTCCCTGTTCCTAGAGCTCCATGTGCTCTATCCATTCCCTGTTCCTAGAGCTCCAGATCCATGTGCTCCATCCATTCCCTGTTCCTGGAGCTCCATGTGCTCTATCCATTCCCTCTTCCTAGAGCTCCATGTGCTCTATCCATTCCCTGTTCCTAGAGCTCCATGTGCTCTATCCATGTCCTGTTCCTGGAGCTCCAGATCCACGTGCTCTATCCATTCCCTGTTCCTAGAGCTCCAGATCCATGTGCTCCTTCCATTCCCTGTTCCTGGAGCTCCATGTGCTCTATCCATTCCCTGTTCCTAGAGCTCCATGTGTTCTATCCATTCCCTGTTCCTAGAGCTCCATGTGCTCTATCCATGTCCTGTTCCTGGAGCTCCAGATCCATGTGCTCCATCCATTCCCTGTTCCTAGACCTCCTCGTGCTCTATCCATTCCCTGTTCCTAGAGCTCCAGATCCACGTGCTCCATCCATTCCCTGTTCCTAGAGCTCCAGCTCCATGTGCTCCATCCATTCCCCTCTGCCCTGTGGCAGTGGCTGCTCCAGAAAAAGCTCTTCCCCTCCCATTTCTGATGTAAGTCACAGACAATGACACGCCACAAGGAAGTTCCCAGCCATTCCTCACACTCAACCTCGTCCTGGTCCGCTACCTATTAATAAAAGCCGGAGAATCTCCTCCTTCCCTCCCTCCCTCCCCCTCCTTGCCCTTGAATCCCTCACTCTTCTGGTTGCTGCTTTATAAAGAAGAGGCAAACTTCACTGGCAGCAGATGGCAGATAAGTAGGAATGGTAAATAGTTTTAATTACTGCATAATGTAAGTGAGACAATAAAGGGGAGAGAGGGGGCCCAAGCTGCTGCCATGGCAGCCCGGGCAGTGGTGCAGCCCCAATTTGTCTGGGAGGCAGCATGTGTTGCCTGGAGCCTCGGGAGGGCTGGCAAAGAGAGCGCCGCGATCTATTAATTGCACGGCTCATCTGCCCATCCATCTTCCCAACCGAGCGGGCGCCGCGCTCCGTAATTCCGCGGGAATCGCCCGCAAATGGGAATCATGCAAATGAGTCTTTTAGCTATTCATTTGTTTTACTGCGAGCGCTTTGTGAGCAAATGGCCTACAGCTTGCAATGAATTAAAAGACACGGGCACTGGAGACCGATTTTTAATACAAAGTCTTGACACGGAGACGACCCCGACCGGCAGCACAGAAAATGTTGGCATAGCAACTTTGGGCATTTTCATGCAAATTGGCTCCTATATAGATGAGACCAATGCAATGTTTTCCTTCAACTAATCATCATAAAATTAGTTTCACTATATTTAAATGCTTCCACTTAATGCATTATATCCATATGCATGAAATTGCCTCGGCTAATGCAGTCCATAAAACGCCAAAGACACAATGAATAGCCAAATTGCAAACAGTTATGTTATCTCCCATAAAACCTCCTCTTGCCTTATTGAACGTGGGGGCCCCAAAGGCATCTATCACAAATTGCTCTCAGTGCACACACAGACAGGGGGTGGGGGCACCCACACACCAAACACCAACTCAGTGAAGCACCACTAAGGTTGTGGTGCGACCCAAGACAAGCCCAAAATCCAAGTTCAGGCCCGGCTTTTTGCTCCTTGTTGCCTCCACCGTTGGTGTGTGGGGTGTGCTCGTGGTCATGCTGCTCATCAGCTCCACAGGGCACATGAACCTCAAGTTATGTTATCAAAGAAACAGTTTTCTAAACTTCAAAGAAATGACATTTTGCAGGAAACAACCCCCTGTGCACATCCCTGAGTCTCATCCCATTGATCCTTCTCATACTCAGGTCTGCTGAGAGAAGAAGGAGGAGTTGCTTTGAATTTCCTTCAATCTGATTCTTTTTTCCCAAAACTACATCTAGAGGGGTTTTTTTTTAATAAATTTATTCTTTTTACACCCAGAAAATAGTGGTCTGAAGGACAGGGTTGTCCTGCACGTGCCCTTTTTTAACACTTGCTTTTCAATTTGGGACAGGAGGTGCAAACAGAGGAAATCACTTTTGCTTCCCCAGGGGCTCTTCGATGTCTTCAAACAAGATGTTCATCTCTCTTGGAGGGCCCACTAACCAGGCAAGGTTTTCATGTCAGACAGGACAGACTGAGAACATATTTTGTCAGTCTAAAGCCCCAGGGACCATAAATCATTAAGAGAACTCTCCATCATGTTAAATGCTGGGGGGGGAGCACTCAGCCATTCATCTCCTTCTCCAGCAAAGGATCCAAAAGGGAAATGCTTGGGGAAATCTCTGTCCCACCTGGGGGATGCTTTGGATGGTGCCTGGAGCTCTGACTTCTGAGGGTACAAGAGTCACCGTGGGTGAGACAAAGGGGACCATCACACCCAGAGTGGTGTGAATGGATCACAGAGTCACACTCTGCTCCCTGAGCAACCTCCCCAAAATGCTGAGCAAGAGCCCCAGAGCTGAGAAGGAATTCTCAAAGGATCCAATCCAGTATCTACACTCAATGTTGTGCATCCTCCTTGCCACAGAACATCTGATCAATGGTGGGGTTTAACTTTGTATTTTGCCACAGTATTGGGGCTCAAATACACTCCTAGAAAACACCAATTTTCATTGAATTGATTATAATGTGGGTGGTCCTGAGCAATCAGCCAAAGGAACTCCAAATAACTGCCTGGATGCTTTCAAGAAACCTCAAATTACTGAAAAATTCACTAGATTGTGATGTCCAATTTAGAGAGTTGTAGAATCCTAGAATGGTTTGGGTTGGAAGGGACCTTGGGCAGGGACACCTCCCACCAGCCCAGGCTGCTCCAACCTGGCCTTGGGCACTCCCAGGGATGGGGCAGCCACAGCTTCTCTGGGCACCTGTGCCAGGGCCTGCCCACCCTCCCAGCCAGGAATTCCTTCCCAATCTCCATCTCTCCCTGCCCTCTGGCAATGGGAAGCCATTCCCCCTGTCCTGGCACTCCATGCCCTGGTCAAAGTCCCTCTCCAGCTCTCCTGGAGCCCCTTTAGGAATCAGAAGGCCACAATAAAACCTGGAATTCCCTCTCTGTGCAGCTCCTCCCTGGTTTGGTACCACTTGCACAGAGATAAACCACCTTACCTCATCACTCAAGGACTAATTGCAAGATGATTTAATTAAAGTATACCTCTCCTTCCCCCAAGTTAGTTGTATTTCATATTGCTCTAGTAGGAGTAATTTGCAGAAATTAAGCATTGCATGTTGCTGGAGTGGTACAGGTGCAATGGAAGAATAAAAAGCCCTTCATGCAGCAGCAGGCACTGCCACCAGAGCTCACTGAAATATCTGTAATGACTCATTAATTCAGCAAATGCTGCACTTTGCAGCAAACATTCAAATGAGCCACAAAGAGGCTGTTCTGAAAACTTGTGGGTTATCCATAATTGCTCAATGAACATTTGCTTGATGCAAATGTCTTGGAGCCCATTGGGCAAAGGGTTGGCTTGGAATATTCCCTGCACAGGGCACAGGCAGCCCCCAGAATGTGTGGCATGGTGGCATCTTTGAGGGGCAAAAACAGGATGAGGAGGAGAAGTCAACAGAGATAATGGGAGTATTGAGGGCTCTTTAGCTGAGCAGGAAGAGCCACAGACTCAGGATGGATGAGCAGCTGGGGAGGAGGTTGGGTACAAACCCACTGGGGCTTCTGGCACACACAAGTGGCACTGTGGGACACTGTGACAGGGGAGCCACACACTCACAGACATCTGAGCAGAGCCTGTCTATGTTTGTCACACATCCAACACTCCAACCTGCTCACGACCCCCGTGACAAAGAGCTTTGCCCACCCCAGGCAAAGGGGAGGTGGTTTCTGCTGGGGGCCAGAGAAGCCCCCGCTGGCACCATGCCCTGCTGGCAGCTGTGGCACAGGGGAAACAACCTTGGCATTGACAGCCCTGCTTTCCACCAGGGCCAACAGTTTTTCAAGCTGTTAATTCGCTTCCCTCACCCCTCCCAAGTGCTTCCCTCGCAGATATTGGCAATCGGAATTTTTATGACGACTTATTGGAACAGTGAAGGGAGATTTGTCTCCATCTCACCCCTGAGAGTTGGGCAGCAGCAAATGAACGTGGTGGGCAAAGCAAGAGAGGCAGATGCTGAGGGGGTAATGCCCTCACTGCCCCCCAAGGTGCCACCTCTTGCAGATGAAGTGGTGCCACCTGCAAGTCCCCTGAGGCCACTGTGTCCCAGCACTGGGCACACTGAATGGGGCTGTGGGTGTGGGTGGGAGTTCAGCCTCAACTCCCAGACCAGGGAAAGGTTCCTGGGACTGTGGGGCAGCTGGAGGATTGTGCTCACCAGCCCATGGCACTCAGTGCCACATCCAGTCTTGTCTTAAACACCTTCAAGGATGGAATCACAGAATCAGAGAATCAGTTGGGTTGGAAGAGACCTCTGAGGTCATCAAGTCCAACCCTTAATCCAGCCCCTGTGATCACCAGCCCAGGGCAGTGAGAGCCACATCCAATGTCACCTTGCACACCTCCAGGGATAGAGAATCCACCACCATTGATCCAACCCCACTGTGCTCACCAGCCCATGGCACTCAGTGCCACATCCAGTGTCACCTTAAACACCTCCAGGGATGGAGAACCCACACCCTCTCTGGGCAGAACATTCCAATCCCTGAGCACTCTCTCTGCAAAGAATTTCTTCCTGATATCCAACCTAAACCTCCCCTGGCAGAGCTCAAGCTGTGCCCTCTTGTCCTACTGCTGGTTCCTGAGAGAACAGACCAATCCCCACCTGGGTACAACATCCCTTCAGGGAGTTGTGGAGAGTGCTGAGGTCTCTCTGCAGCCCAAAGCTGCAGCCCTGGCTCTCACCAGGAGACCCTGGAAAGGGGAGGGCTGCACACTGAGGATCAACACCCTGAGCTCTTCCCACCCATCATCCCAACCCCAAAGGCTGTTGGATGCTGTAAGAGAGACTGGATGGTTTCCTTCCTGGAAAGCCTCAATTTTCATAGGCAAAAATAAAACTGAGCCAAGTTAGAATCACAGAATCACAGAATGGATTGGGTTGGAAAAGACCTCCGAGATCATCAAGTCCAACCCTTGGTCCAACTCCAGTCCCTTTACCAGATCATGGCACTCAGTGCCACGGCCAAGCTCAGCTGAAAAACCTCCAGGGATGGGGAATCCACCCCCTCTCTGGGCAAAACATTCCAATGCCTGAGCACTCTCTCTGCAAAGAATTTCTTTCTGATCTCCAACCTAAACCTCCCCTGGCAGAGCTTGAGCCCATCGTGCCCCCTTGTCCTATTGCTGAGTGCCTGGGAGAAGAGACCAACCCCCACCTGGCCAGAACTTCCCTTCAGGCAGTTCCACACAGTGCTGAGGTCACCTCTGAGCCTCCTCTTCTCCAGGCTGAACACCCTCAGCTCCCTCAGCCTCTCCCCACAGCACTTGTGCTCCAGTCCCTTCTCCAGCCTCGTTGCTCTTCTCAGTTGGCTTGGAAGAAACCTCTGAGATCATCAAATCCAACCCTTGATCCAACCCCACTGGGATCACTCTGGCACTCTGTGCCCTGGGCTGGTGATCACAGTGGGGTTGGATCAAGACATGCAGGATTCTTACTCAGTGCCACATCCATAGAATCACAGAATGGACTGGGCTGGAAAAGACCCCGAGATCATCAAGTCCAACCCTTGGTCCAACTCCAGTCCCTTTACCAGATCATGGCACTCAGTGCCACGGCCAAGCTCAGCTGAAAAACCTCCAGGGATGGGGAATCCACCCCCTCTCTGGGCAGCCCATTCCAATCCCTGAGCACTCTCTCTGCAAAGAATTTCTTTCTGATCTCCAACTTCAATTTCCCCTGGCAGAGCTTGAGCCCATCGTGCCCCCTTGTCCTATTGCTGAGTGCCTGGGAGAAGAGACCAACCCCCACCTGGCCAGAACTTCCCTTCAGGGAGTTGCTCCCTCCCATCCCTCTGTGCCCCAGCCCAGGTGAGGGCGAGGAGGCAGCTCCCAGAAAGGCACCTCTGCCACTTATTTACAGCATCATTCGATATCTAGTAGCTCATTAATCTATTTTTTTTTATTTCCTCTCTCCCCTCCCTCAGATGGGGAGCACTTCTGCTTATCTCCAGCTAAATAACTCAGGTCATAAAAGGTAATACCAGGGGTAGCAGAATGTAAACAAACACATTCTACCTCAATAAACATGCTAATTTCCAGCTCTAATATTCACCAGGAAAATATCCATCACCCAGCCCCTGTTTGGGAAGGCAGCAGCCCTCATCAGTCAACCAAGTAGGCTCCTGCCAGTTCACTGCAGGAGGCAAATAGTACAACTTAACTCACTTGATGATGCCCTTGGGGGGAAAACATGAGCCTCATAAATGAGGCTGGAAATGTGATAAAAGGATAATCTTGCATAAATGAGGCTACATCATCATTACCTGCACAAACAGAGCAGTGCTGAGGTTGCCTCGATGATGTGGCCGCGTGGAATGGGAATTAAGCCCAGGGAGAAACCACTGCAGTGGTTGTGGTCCAGCTTGGGAGGTGCTGGGGGTGGTGGAGCTTGGATTGTCCCCCTTGGTGCCTTCCCACCACAGCACAGCCCTCTGAGCCCTGGGGGACTGTGCTGAGGGGCAGGGGTGACCTGAGGCTGGGATGGCTGAGGTTCCTGGGGGACCAGACCAGTCTTCTCCCAGCTCCTGCACACACTGGATGTGGCCTTAATGTTCTGTTCCAACCAGAAGATAAACAATTGACCTCCCAAAATGGCATTAGTGAATGGAATGGACTAGAGTTGGACCAAGGGTTGGACTCGATGATCTTGGAGGTCTTTTCCAACCCAATCGATTCTATGATTCTATGAAACACCCCAACAGCACCTTGCCAAGGTGGTGAAACCCCTTGGAATGAGAGATGATACCAAAGTGACAGAGAGGGACATGATTTCATCTCCCTCTGCAATTGCAAAGGGACTTCCTGCAGCTCCCTGGGCTCTGCTCATCATCTCTTGTCACCTGCATTGTCCCAAGGTCCATCCAAGCCTGGTGGGAATCTGGGGTGTCCTCCCTGCAGTGAGGATGGACTAGATCACCTTCAAAGGTGCCTTCCAACCCAAACCATCCCTGATATTCTCCCAAACTCCAAGCCTTTAACAGGAGAGCTGGCACAGCACCCCCCAGGAAGCTGCTGGAGGGCAACGGTGCCATGGCCAGGGGTCCATGTTATCCCAGTCTTCTCCAACAGAGCATCTTTCCCACCACCTGGGCCCCTTCCAGAGGCACTCAAGGATTTTGCCTGTCTGAGCATCCCCCTGTGTGGCTGGGGATGGGCAGCAGGTGACAGGACAACTTTCCAAACCACCAGTTTATCAGGTTGATTTTTGGCCAGTTGCTTTGGTTGGATCCCTAAAGGAGCAGCCAACCAGGATTATTTCCCCACAGGATGCCAAAACCTTTCATTTCAGCTTTCCAAAGGAGAACACTGACATCAGGGAACATCCAGTCCCTCCAAGTTTACAAACAGGCTGCTTGGATCCTTCTCTGCTGGAGCACTTGGTGGATGACGTTGCTTTTGGGAAGGGTTTTAGTCCTATGGATCAAACCCTCAAGCAAAGGTAAAAAAGAGGCAGGGAGAGCTCAGTGCTCTCCTAACCTGGCCCAGGGGACCTCTGTGCCTCAGTTTCCCCAAATGTTGAGCTCACATGGGAGCTATGAAAGTTTAAAACAGTTCCATTCATCCAAACCCACAGAATTTTGAAGGATGAAGCCCAAAGCCCTCAGAAGGAGAACATCAGTTGGGCTTCACTTCACCCCCCAGTTACTCTTGGCTGTCACAACCACTGATAGTTTGTGGGGAGCCCCTCAGAGCTGCCAAAACCCTTCACAACCACAAGGCATGACTTGTTTGGATCAGTCCCTGCAGCTTCCAAATGAAATATTTCCCAACTGGTTCCTACATCAACCACCACGTGGCTGATTTAAGGCACGTTTGAAATGCCTGTTGAAAAGGCACAATTAAAGACACGATTCTTAATTATTTGGACCATATATTGATCTCATGGTTCCATCTGCTGCTACTGCTACGTGGTGCCAATGGAAATCCATGTTCACAGCAGACCTGTCTCATCCCACCAGCCTGGGAATTGGGATGGGAAGAGGGGATTTCTCAGTGCTTTGCAGGGCCAGGTGTGTGACATTCCCAAACCACACCCTGCAGCCACCCGGAGTGACTGGAGGGGGGGGCTTATGCTTATTTTACTTATGCTTATTAATTAATGTTATTAATTGATATACCTGTCATAGAATTTGCTTAGTAGTTATTATAAAATTCAGCAAAACTCACAGTGTACAGACCTGTCCTTGAAGATGCCACACCAAGAGGCCCCAGAGCCTCTTGCACTAATTAGAACAGCCAAGATAGCCCATGAAATGAAGATAAACCAGAAAATATGTCATAAGAACAAGAGAAGTCCAATTAGACCAGTTACAGTTGCCAACAAGTCTGGTTTGAAGCAGTTTGGAGCAAAAGGTAAAGAGTTCATGAGAGGAAGACCACTGACTTCATCCCCAAAGCCCACCAGAGAGCCCTGCCCTGGATTCCCAGGGGGAACAGCACAGGTGCAAAGAGTGGCACAGGGTGGAGAAAACAGAAATCAGTTCTTGAAACTCATTGTAACAGCCCTGCCCTCTCTATGAGAATAATGTTTATGCAAGAAGAAATAATAAATATGTACAACTTACTTGCATATCAACCAGTTGTAACTCGACCAGGTGTGCAGGTTTTTGGAGGAGCTTCTCCCCTGCACCCAGGCCTGGAACAAACACAACTCTCTAGAACCTCACTGGATAGAGAGTCTTCTTTCCACAAAACAAGAGACCAGCCAGGGCCACACTCTGTCCCCTCTGTTCCTGCTGCCCAGCTCTGCCCCAGATGCTCCAGCAGAGCCTCAGTAACTGAGGATACACTGTCTTTGTTTGGTCAACCCCCCAGTGTGGGATCAGCATGACCATGATGTGTCCATGACCATGGCACTCTGTCCCCTCTGTTCCTGCTGCCCAGCTCTGCCCCAGATCCTCCAGCACAGACTCAATAACTGAGCTCCACTGAGGACACACTGTCCTTGTTTGATCAACCCCCGTGTGGGATCAGCATGACCATGATGTCTCCATGACCATGGGGAGGTGTCCCCTCTGTTCCTGCTGCCCAGCTCTGCCCCAGATCCTCCAGCACAGACTCAGTAACTGAGGACACACTGTCCTTGTTTGGTCAACCACCCAGAGTGGGATCAGCATGACCATGATGTGTCCATGTGTCCATGACCATGGTGAGGTGTCCATGGATTCATTCCCTGAGGCCACAGAGTCCTGCAGGCAGCAGAGCAGCCTGGGGAACTCCCACACTGCACGAGGGTTGGGGTTTGTGCTGAGTGTGCCAGGAGACAGAATGTTCCCTGGGCATGTCATGGAGCACCAGATTCCATGCCAGCCTCAGCCTCTCAGCCCCCTTGGCCTGCTGGGATCTTCCTGTTGTAACAGCAAAGCCAGAGCAAAATTCTCCTTCATATTCTCTCCTTCTGGTTCATGGAATCATAGAATGGATTGGGTTGGAAAAGACCTCCAAGATCAGCAAGTCCAACCCTTGATCCAACCCCACTGTGATCACCAGCCCAGGGCATGGAGTGCCCTGGGCTGGTGATCACAGTGGGGTTGGATCAAGACATGGTGGATTCTCACTCAGTGCCACATCCATAGAATCACAGAATGGATTGGGTTGGAAAAGCCCTCTGAGATCATCGAGTCCAACCCTTGGTCCAACTCCAGTCCCTTCACCAGATCATGGCACTCAGTGCCACAGCCAAGTTCAGTTGAAAAGCCTCCAGGGATGGGGAATCCACCCCCTCTCTGGGCAGCCCATTCCAATCCCTGAGCACTCTCTCTGCAAAGAATTTCTTTCTGCTCTCCAACTTCAATTTCCCCTGGCAGAGCTTGAGCCCATCGTGCCCCCTTGTCCTATTGCTGAGTGCCTGGGAGAAGAGACCAACCCCCACCTGGCCAGAACTTCCCTTCAGGCAGTTCCAGACAGTGCTGAGGTCACCTCTGAGCCTCCTCTTCTCCAGGCTGAACACCCCCAGCTCCCTCAGCCTCTCCCCACAGCACTTGTGCTCCAGTCCCTTCTCCAGCCTCGTTGCTCTTCTCAGTTGGGTTGGAAGAGACCTCTGAGATCACCAAGTCCAACCCTTGATCCAACCCCACTGTGATCACCAGCCCAGGGCACAGAGTGCCCTGGGCTGGTGATCACAGTGGGGTTGGGTCAAGACATGGTGGATTCTCTGTCCCTGGAGGTGTTTCAGAGGACACTCAGTGCCACATCCAGTCCCTTCTCCAGCCCCTCAATCTCTTTCCTCAACTGAGGGGCCCAGAACTGAACACAACACTCAAGGTGTGGCCTCCCCAAGGCAGAGTCCAGGGGAAGGGTCACTGCCCTGGCCCTGCTGGCCACGCTAGTTTTGATACAGGACAGGATCCCATTGGCCTTCTTGGCCACCTGGTGCACAAGCAACACCATGACATTGAGAGATTGCCCCAAACCCCAAGCCCCAGGGAAGCAAATGGAGCAGCTTCCAAATAGGGGTTAAACCTATTTTTGTGAAGTGGCTGTTTGTGCTCGTGGAAAGGCAAAAATAAAAAAAAAAAGAAATCAATAAAAGAGAGAGGAGCAGAAATCTTAGTTGCAAGTCTTGGCTGAGAAAGGAGGTGGCTGTGCCAAAAAGTGACACATTTAAGCTGGTGTGTAATTTTTGAGCTGCATGTTTAAAATACCTCTCTCGGTTTCTGTAAATGGAGGGTTTGGTGGGGAGGAGGGAGGGAAAGCACATTGAAAACAGCCCTTTCTGAGCAGGGACACCTCGGGCAGTAAAGGCTGTTGGCTGAAAGCGATGTGTGAAGTACGAGGGGGTGGAAAACATGACTCAGAGGGTTGTGCGTGGTGGGAGCTCCAGGGAAATGCTCTCCCGGCTCTCCTGAGGAGGTGCAAGGCTTTGGGAGGAAAGCCCAGCAGCTGGGTGGGGCTTTGGGGGTGACCTGTTGACCTGCAGAAGAGCTTTGGGTGCTGCTGGTGGTGCAATGGTGGGTCCCTTTGTCCCCAGTCATGGCCATGGGATGAGGATCCCAGAGAGCATCGTGACACAGACCCAAGCAGAGGTGTCTGGGGAGTGACCCAGGTGGGAAGAACCTCACAGACCCTCTCCCTGGTGATGATGATGAGCTGCACAGAGCCACCAAGACAAGGCTCTTTTGGGTCACTCTTTCAGGAGAAAAAGAGGATTTTCCCTTCGAATTCCTTGAGATTCCCAGCAGCAGTACCAGGGTGGGGGTTATCCCAAAGGCACTGGGAATGCTGGTCCCATCACAACCCAGCCATGGGTGCCAGGACAGGGTGCCAGGACATGGTGCCAGCGTGGCCACTGCTGGGATGTCACAGCAGTGCCAGGGCCAAGCCGTGCACCAAACCCAGAGTAATTTCAGGTCAAGCACTGAGAATTCAAGACTAAGTCCTGCTGAAATAGGGTTTAAAACACTCTGCTCTCACCCTTTAATAAATCTGCAGCAGGTTTGGGATTCCTCCCATCCTGAGCCAAGCCAAGCCAAGGGGAAGGGCCCCTTCTTTGTCCTGGCATTCCCCAGGGCTAATTCCCACTTCTTTCCTCAGGGTGTATGTGCTATTTCTCAACGTATCCTTCCCTCTTGTAACTTTTCCCTGAGAAGTATTAATACATTTTTTTTAATTATCCCATCTCCCAATATCTCCCATTTATGAGGCCCTTTGAATGCTGCCACTTCATCTGCTGGGGTTCCACCAGAATGTTTGGAGGAGCTGCCACCGGGTGCAGGTTGTTCCTCATGACAGGGTGGGGATTTCTCCACAAGGACCTCACCCAGACATGTCATTTGGATCAGGATCCCAATCAGAAACTCACCACTTGGGCCCAGCTCTAATTTTCATATTTCCGTCGAAATAAATTATGGGCTTAATTGGAATTTCTGATTTGATCTCTCTCTCCTCCCCACGCTGCAGAAATATCCCTCAGCATTTCTTTTTCCCCTTGCCCAGAGCTCATTATATTTCCCTGTCTCGGGATTTTGGCTTTTTATAGCAATTTTAGCCCATCTGTTGGGGAAAGTCCTTGAGGAAATGAAGCTATTTGGGGGCTCCCCTTCCCTGTCCCCAGGGCTGGGCTGGGATGAGGCGGCTCCCTGGGGACACACGCGCCCTCACAAGCACAAATGCTATTAATTACCATGTAAATGACTCTTCTCCGCCTTTCAGGAGCTGCTTCCTGGCTGTCTCTGCAGCTGCACCCCCAGGTTGGCTCCGTGTTGTCAGGCACGTGCTGCTCTGGGCAGGGAAATTGTCATTTTGGGCACCAAAATACCAAATTTCTCACCAAACTGCTGCTTTGTTGGGGGAGCCCTGAACTGTGTCAGACACTGAGCACTTCAGTCCCAAAAGTCAATTTAATGGGGGTTTCTGGAAGGTTTCCCTGTGCTTTAGGGAGCTGACAACACAAAGCAGAGGGTGGAAGGGGTAAGGAGGTTGATAAAAACACAGTTGGAGAATCACAGAGTGTCCTGAGCTGGAAGAGATCCACAAGGATCATGGATCACCCCAGAAATGCCCCCCAGTGCCTGAGAGTGTTGCCCAGTTCCCTCATTCCTGCACTTCCCTTTCTGCAGAGGCCCCTCTGGGCAGGGATGGACGTGTCTTGTTGCTCCAAACCCCACGTGGCCACCACCCAGGACCATTTTCCCCTGATCACTAAAAACCCCACCATTTATCACACTCAAACCCTCTGACCTCCTTTTTCACAGCAGCTTTTCCAGCCTCAGCTCCCCAAACCCTCCCTCTCACCCCCAGCAAGGTGCTGGTCCTCTGCCCACCTCGGACCTCCCCAGCTCTTGCAGGAATGTAGAGCCTCTATTAGCTGAAGATTCAGACCTTTATACTTAAGAAACTCATCTTTGCAACTGAGAAAACCTGTGCCTGAAGGACATGTGGAGCCATCAGCTGGTCCCAGCCCAAGCTGAAGGACCTGAGACAACTTGCAGGAGGTGGAAAACTTCAGGTGGTGCACAAGCAGCCCTATGGTATTGAAGTATCCATGGAAACTTCAGCCTTGAATTTCACCCCTGGAGCATCTCTGCTGCTCCTGTTCAAGGCATCAGTGCAGACATCCCACATGCCCAGGTGTCCTGTGGTCCCTCTTACCCAGCACATGAACCCACCAGGGAGTTATTTCATAGAATCATAGAATTGATTGGGTTGGAAAAGACCTCAGAGATCAGCAAGTCCAACCCTTGATCCAACCCCACTGTGATCACCAGCCCAGGGCACAGCGTGCCCTGGGCTGGTGATCACAGTGGGGTTGGATCAAGACATGGTGGATTCTCACTCAGTGCCACATCCACAGAATCACAGAATGGATTGGGTTGGAAAAGACCTCAGAGATCAGCAAGTCCAACCCTTGATCCAACCCCACTGTGATCACCAGCCCAGGGCACGCTGTGCCCTGGGCTGGTGATCACAGTGGGGTTGGATCAAGATGTGGTGGATTCTCACTCAGTGCCACATCCATAGAATCACAGAATGGATTGGGTTGGAAAAGCCCTCTGAGATCATCAAGTCCAACCCTTGGGCCAAGTCCAGTCCCTTTACCAGATCATGGCACTCAGTGCCACGGCCAAGCTCAGCTGAAAAACCTCCAGGGATGGGGAATCCACCCCCTCTCTGGGCAGCCCATTCCAATCCCTGAGCACTCTCTCTGCAAAGAATTTCCTTCTGATCTCCAACTTCAATTTCCCCTGGCAGAGCTTGAGCCCATCGTGCCCCCTTGTCCTATTGCTGAGTGCCTGGGAGAAGAGACCAACCCCCACCTGGCCACAACTTCCCTTCAGGCAGTTCCAGACAGTGCTGAGGTCACCTCTGAGCCTCCTCTTCTCCAGGCTGAACACCCCCAGCTCCCTCAGCCTCTCCCCACAGCACTTGTGCTCCAGTCCCTTCTCCAGCCTCGTTGCCCTTCTCACTTGGCTTGGAAGAGACCTCTGAGATCATCAAATCCAACCCTTGATCCAACCCCACTGTGATCACTCTGGCACTCTGTGCCCTGGGCTGGTGATCACAGTGGGGTTGGATCAAGACATGGTGGATTCTCACTCAGTCCAGTCCCTTTACCAGATCATGGCACTCAGTGCCACAGCCAAGCTCAGTTTAAAAACCTCCAGGGATGGGGAATCCACCCCCTCTCTGGGCAGCCCATTCCAAACCCTGAGCACTCTCTCTGCAAAGAATTTCTTTCTGCTCTCCAACCTAAACCTCCCCTGGCAGAGCTTGAGCCCATCGTGCCCCCTTGTCCTATTGCTGAGTGCCTGGGAGAAGAGACCAACCCCCACCTGGCCAGAACTTCCCTTCAGGCAGTTCCAGACAGTGCTGAGGTCACCTCTGAGCCTCCTCTTCTCCAGCCTGAACACCCCCAGCTCCCTCAGCCTCTCCCTACAGGGCTTGTGCTCCAGAACTTGGGCAGAGACTGTACTTTTTCTGACCCCCTTTTTTGGGTTGTCACCTCCACTTTCTGCCCTAATCACACTAATTACCCCCTTCAGCCACCAGCAGCACCCAGAGCCAGCCAGGGGGGGGTTTGGCTGATCATGGTGTGCAACAACTGGGCCTGGCCAGCAGCTTTTCCTTGTACAAACTATACATTACACCCCATCCTGTGTGTTTTCCAGAGGCAAAATTCCAGCTGTCGGAGCTGAGAAGGGCAGGAATGGGGTGGGAGACTCTTTCTTTTTAAACAAAGACATTAAAATAAAGGCCAGGGAGCAAAGGCAACAGAGCCACACTCCTCAGCCTTCCTGTAATCTCAGGGACCTGACAGGGGATCTGCTGTTCCTGGCACTCCTCTTAATGAAAAATTAGCAGGAATGAGGAATAACTTGTCCAAATAGAGGGGAGAGTTTCATGCATGACTTGGGTTTGCAGATGCTGGAGCAGCAAGAGCAGCCAAAGCAAACAGGGGAAATTTTGGTTGTCTGAAGTTGAATATGAACAGGAGGAACTGAAGCCACATTTCCAGGAGAAATTTCTGTGCTGGCAACAATCAGGGTTTGAGTTTTAGCTCTCAAACCACAGCCCCTTTTGCAAAGGAAAATCAAATTAGTGCATTTGCCCCCTCAGAACAATGTTTTAGGCCAATGTGATCCCCAGCTCCCCTTCACTGGGGGATGGAATGAGCTCCCTGAGGCTCCTGACAGGTCCTGCCTCCCTGTTGCTCACTTTTCCTGGTCAAGAGGTTTTTCTTGCAATCCAGAGGATGTTGTGGCTAAACCTGACCTGAAAAGTACCAGCATGGAGGGTTGGGAAGGGTTTCTTGGCTCAGGAGGAGGCAGGAGAAGCTGCTCAGAGCTTTTGTGCTTCCCACAGACCCATCAAGACTCAGGAAGGCTGGAGAAGATCTCAAAGATCATCAAGTCCAACTGTTAACCCAGAAATATCCAACTGATGTGGAGAAACCCCCAACCACCCCTTGTGGTCCAGCCCTGTCTTCTCTTTGCATTTCCAGGTGCCCTGGACAAGGGTGCAGACCTCTCTGGGACCAGCACATTTGGACATGTTGGCAAGCAGGGAAAACAGTTGGCCCTTCACGTTGATTTTCATGGCAACAAGAGACACACAAGCCCTTCCCACCAAGTCCAAAGCTGTTGGCAGCAGCCAGGGCTGAACCTCACACCCTTGTTGGGATGGAAATCATGCCAGTTGGGGTGGGATGGTGCCACCACCTCCCCACTATGGCATTTTGGTCCAGCATCACCAAATCTGCACTGAGGGGCAGCCCCAAGCCCTATTAATTAGTCCCTGATTAACCTCCCATGCTTAGAGAATCCTTCAAACCAGCACTAAATTAGATTCCCAAGATTGGTTTTACTAACTTTCCTTGGGTTCTTCACTCCCAGCTGACAGAGAAGCCTTTGCTTCCCACCAAAACTGCATCCCTGTGTCTCCCACTCCGTGTCCCAGCCAAGGCCACCACGACCCAACGGGCAGGATCCCACCAGCACCTACAGACACCTACACAGACCTTTGATTCCCAGCTTGAAGGTTCCTCCAGTGCCCTTTTACGTGGCCCTCTGGGCCACTTTTGAACTCCTTTTCTCTCCTGAAGGTGATTTCTCGGGGGCAGAAGCGCTTGGTGTGGGCGGGCACGGCGCGGGCCGGCTGATCGATGCCCTTCTGAGGACGTGGTGGGGGCATGCAGAGCTCTGCCAGTTTAGTAAATAAGGATCCACCAGGCTCATAAAATGCCAGCCCAGCCAAGCATGATGGTGCCATCTGCTCCTCGTTTGGAGAGACACCCCTGAGAGGTGCCACGCTCGGGCATCGACGCGGGCAAAGGGCTGGGGAGGCACAGCCCGGGAAAGGGGGGACATCACTTGGTCTCAAGGGCTTTGCATGACATGGAATTGCTTCCTAAACAATCTTCCTGGGGTGGAGTCAGGACTGAGGGCTCAGGATAACCCCCCCAGACAGAAAGATGGGTTGGAATTGGGTAAGATCACCCTCAGCTCACCCGTGATTATAATGACATTAAATTGCTATTTAATGGTTTTCACATCATCTCTGACAGGAGGTTATTTTTGTAATCTTTATTTAAAATAAACTCTCTTTCTGTCTCGCTGCTGAAACCCTTCCCTGCTCCTTTCTGTGCATTAGGAAATCAGTTTGTCTTCATTATCCCCAGACTTCTGTATCATTCCATTATTACCACAAGATTAGAAAATAAGTAGCTCCCCCCAAAGGGCTTCTGGGTGAACAAACTTTCTGCTTGGACTCAAATGAAGTGCAGCCTTTTCTCAGAGCTCTCCACACACCACAGCCTGTCAGTTCCCTGTCAGAACAGCAGGAAAATCTGGGCTTGGAATATCCCCCTCCAGCTCCAGCAGAGCTGCAGTGGTTTCAAAGGGCACTTTGGGAAGCTCTGTCAGCTCTCAGGGTGCAAACAGAGTCCAGACCAACACGTGGGAAACTCCATTTCATGTCCCAAATGCTGGGACAGAGGCTGAGGGTTGTGCTCCACCACTGCTGTGGGACACACAGAGCAGAGACTTGGGCTCTGGCTGAGGTTCACCTCACCCTCCAGCTCCAGCAGAGCTGCAGTGGTTTCAAAGGGCACTTTGGGAAGCTCTGTCAGCTCTCAGGGTGCAAACAGAGTCCAGACCAACACGTGGGAAACTCCATTTCATGTCCCAAATGCTGGGACAGAGGCTGAGGGTTGTGCTCCACCACTGCTGTGGGACACACAGAGCAGAGACTTGGGCTCTGGTTGAGGTTCACCTCTTAATCCAAAGACTTTCTGTCTGTCTGAACCAGAATGGGAGGGGGAAACCTCTGGGTGGGTTTGTTGGCTGAGGTGGGGTTGGAGAGTCCTCCTGGAGTGCAACATTCCTGCCTCCACCTGAGCACACCACGCTGGGCCCTGCCTTGGGCCACGCTCTGCCCACATCCAGTTCCTTCCCCAGCACTGCCCAAACTGTCAGCTGGGATGGAAAACTCCCAGACCAGAAGCTTCATCATGTTCCCACTCAGGGAAACGAAAGGTCCACTACTTGTCCTAAGTTTAACAATCACTTCTTGAAATAATTTACCACTAATTATGTAATTTATTGGCTATGCAGCATGAGTAAAAAAAAAATCTGAGAAAATGGTCTAAGGGCTTTAACTCCTAATTCCTAATGAAAGAGACAGATTTAAGCAATAATTTTCTTTTTAAAAAATTACCCAGAAGTACTTCAGTGGCTCCCTCCTATGACCACATGGCCAAGCCCTTTTGCAATGAACATGTAACAATTTTCAGAGTTGAATTTCTCGAGGGACTTTTGTAAAGAAAACCCAAGTACTTGACTGCTCAACTCCCAAACTCAACTGAGAAACAACAATGGCACAGTTGGTGGAATATTTGAATTAAACAGTTTCTGTGGCCACCCAAAAGCCACCCCTGGTGCTTGGGCTGGACAAGCAGCAAGCAAAGATATAAATTTTTTGCCTGGGATGTTTAACCAAGCCAAAGGAAGAGCTTGGAACTGGGTCAGGGTATTTACACCAGGAGAAAAGGCAGCGTGGTGATGTTTGGCTCATCTGGAGCTCCCAAAGCCCTGGGGGGAAACACAGCCTGGGATGGCTCCAGCAGAAGCTTTTTACAATGAGGGTGGTAAAACTCTGGCACAGGCTGCCCAGAGAGGTGGTGGAAACAGAATCATGGAATCAGTTGGGTTGGAAGAGACCTCTGAGACCATCCAGTCCAGCCCTTGATCCAACCCCACTGTGATCACCAGCCCAGGGCACTCAGTGCCACATCCAGTGTCACCTTAAACACCTCCAGGGATGGGGAACCCACCCCCTCTCTGAGAAGAACATTCCAATCCCTGAGCACTCTCTCTGCAAAGAATTTCTTTCTGATCTCCAACCCAAACCTCCCCTGGCAGAGCTCAAGCTGTGCCCTCTTGTTCTCTGGCTGGTTGTCTGGGAGAAGAGACCAACCCCCACCTGGCCAGAACTTCCCTTCAGGCAGTTCCAGACAGTGCTGAGGTCACCTCTGAGCCTCCTCTTCTCCAGGCTGAACACCCCCAGCTCCCTCAGCCTCTCCCCACAGCACTTGTGCTCCAGTCCCTTCTCCAGCCCCTTCTCCAGCTCTGTTGCTCTAACACTTAAGGCCAGGCTGGATGAGCCTTGGAGCAACCTGGTTTTGTTGAAGATGTCCCTGCTCATTGTGGACCAGCTGACCTTGAGAGATCCTCTCCAACCCAAACCATTCCATCATTCCATGGGAGGGTGACATGAAGGACCACAGAGGCAGCCCTGGCTGGGGGTTTGCTTGGAGGAAGGTACCTAATGAAGCCCCATGACCCAACCCTCTCCCTTCCTGCCCCAGACAGGCCACTCTGGTGTTGTTTAAACACTGCCCTGTCAGAAGCTGCTGGTTCTGGGACAATCCTGACCTCGCTGAGACAGGAGAACCCTCTGGGGGCTCCCAGCAATTAAGGGCCCCTTTCCCAGGGCCAGACAATGCCCCAGCCCTGCGTGGTGGCACAGCCAGTCACACTTGTCACCCACACTTCGGGCTGGATCAACGAGCTGCCTGGGCTAATGAGCCCAACCCCAACAGAAATGACCTCATTGGGGCAGCCCCCCGGCCGTGAATTTGCTCTTTGTTGCCTAATAATCCCCTGCCATCCCCCTGCTCCCATGTGGACTTTATCTCTCTGAGAAATGGCCTTTGTTTGTGCAGCTCAGGGCACGGTTAAATTGCTGGGCTGCTCCAGGGAAGTTTATCCAGACAGATGGGGGAGAAACAAAAAAGGGTTTCCCACCTGTATGGAAATGTGTGGCACAGACACAGCTCTTGCTTTGCAAGCTGAGGATGAATTTATCACTTCTCAGCCGTGGGTTGGGGTTTTTTTATGTGATGGGGTAATTAGCAGGGGGTTTTCCTGACTAAAAACCACTGATGTTTTTCTGTGCAAGTTCACTGAGAGCAGCTGAGCAGAGAAATATTTGAGACAGCAACAGAAGGCACTGGAAAAAATTAATAAAGTGGAAGGAGGAAGGTCCTTCAATATTTCTAACCCCCCTTTTTTTTTTTTGCTTTACAGATTTCTAGAAGGTTTTGGACTGGAAGGGACCTTAAAGATCATCTCATTCCAACCCCCTGATGGGCAGAGACACCTCCCAGCAGCCCAGGTTGTTCCAACCTGGCCTTGGACACTCCCAGGGATGGGGCAGCCACAGCTTCTCTGGGCACCTGTGCCAGGGCCTGCCCACCCTCCCAGGGAACAAATCCTTCCTAATATCCCACCTAACCCTGCCCTCTGGCAGTGCCCATTCCCCCCTCTCCCACCACTACATGCCCTTGTGATTAGAATAATATTCCTGTAGAATGAGAATTCCCTGCCCTTGCCTGTCAAGCCACACAAAGAAGTGGCACCCCAAAAATGCCCTCTGTCCTTTTGGGGGCTGCTTCAGGATACAACTGAGAATCAGGAGAACTTTGCTCAGCATCTGCCAGGGGATTAGGGCTGCAATCCAGGCTGTGGCCCAGCTGTGCATCCCAGGAAGCTCCTGCAAGGCTTAGACATCCTTGTTCTTGCAGTGGGATGTACTGGAGCCAGCTGGGACCCCCCTGAGCCCTGCTCTGTGTGGAGCTTTGGGAGAGAAGCAGCTGCAGTTGGAACCCCCAAAATATTCCTCTCTGAGGTGTGACAAGAGCCAGAACCTCTGGGAACTTGTGGTTCAACACCAGTTCATTGGCACAGATCCCTCCCCATGTAACTTGTGGTTCAGGAAATCAACACCTGCCACAATTGTGGTGGGTTGGGAAGGGAGTGACACAAACAGAGCACGGAGTTTGCTTGGGGTTTGTGTGCCTGTGGCACTTGGGTGTTTGTCACCACCCCGTGGGTTGTCACCACCCTGTGGGTTGTCACACATGTCCTGCCTGGTGCATCTGAGCTGCAGCAACCCCTTGGTGCTGCAGGGTCACCCTTTGGGCACTTCTTTAAGCCTCCAGACTTGATATCACCGAATCCATCAGGGTAATGGGAGAGGGATAAGGTTTCACTCGGCTCATTTGTCCTCAGGCTTAATGAAAATACACTGGTGTTACATTTATAGCTCCAGAAACCACAGGCTCAAATTCTACATGCCCTGGAGAGACCTTATCAGCAACCCAGGAAACAAAGATAATGAGCACAGTCAGATGGGAACTTCCACTGGTGCAGGAGCTCTGGAGTTTCCTGCTCAGCCCCGGGGCACTGGTGGGCTGTGGGCACAGAGGTGTCACCCCCAAGGGGGCTCTTTGCAGGCTGGGGTGGCTCTGCCCTCAGCCACCAGGGCATGTCCCACCAGAGTTGTCAGGGAGTCCTCCCAACCACCAGCACTGCCTGGAGAGTTGGAATTCCCATGGAATTCCAAAGAGGGAAAGAAACAATCATAGAATCATTAAGGCTGGAAGAAGAATCACAGAGGGAGAGCAGAGAATCACAGAATAGTTTGGGTTGGAAGGGACCTTAAAGCTCATCTAGATCCAAGTCCCAGGGACACCTTCCACCATCCCAGGTCACTCCAAGCCCCATCTAACCTGCCCCTGGACTCTCCCAGGGATGGGACAGCCACAGCTTCTCTGGGCAAGGTGCTCAAGCCCAACATTTGGCTGAACACCTTCATGCCCACTCAGCACACAAACCAGGAGATCCAGCACCCCCCAACACCCCTGCTCTGCCCAGTCCCCCAGCACCAGCCCCAGGTTCTCCTGCCCCACACGGAGGGATCATGGCACTGATTTCCAGCCTGGAGAGATCCCTCCATGCTCAGCAGCACCAAGGACAAACCCCAGGCAGCACCAACATTCCAGGTGCCATCAAGGCACCTCCTAAAGGCAAATCCACTGCTTTTCCTCCATCCATGGCATTAAAAACTCCATGCTTGGCCCCTGCTCCCTGAGCCTGGGAGCATCCAGGAGAGCTGGGGCTCAGCAGACCCCCAGCAAGGGGGGGCTTCAGGCACTGGTTTCATGAGGGTTTGTGTTTGAGTCTGAAAGGCCCATTAAGCAAACAAACCTTTGGTTGGGTCTTGGCTTAGAGAGCTCCCTGAGGCTTTGAACCCCCAGCCTTGGCTCCCAGACTATGCTTTGGATTGTTCACACCTTCCAGCTGCTCTGCCTCAATATTTCCCCCCATAACCCATAGCTGGAGACCCCCTGGCAGCTCCAGGGCTGAAACAACTCCCTGCTCCTTCCTGCCCTTGGCTGCAAACCAGGAGCAGTCCCAGCCACTGCCATCACCTGCCACTGAGATGCCAACAGCCCCCCTGACAGACCCCCAGGGCTGAGGGGAGGCTCTTCCAGCTCTCCTGGAGCCACAAGCCCCACGCTGAGGGGGGATGGGGCACTTCCCACCCCTCCCCTGCCACGTTTAGAGGCTGTCAAGGTAGCAAAAAGAAAGAGAATTTGCATGTTGGCTGGTTCCTCAGCTTGGCTTTCAAGTTCAGCAGCTTCTTGTGTTTCCATGAGGTTGGCACAGCCTGTGCTGTGACCTGATCCACAGTTCCAGGGAAATAAATCTGGAATTCTCTCCCCACTGCCCATTAAACACCAACACTGCCTTTTCCCAGGGTGACACATCCTGTAGGTCACAGGAGACCATGAAAGGATGTCAGTTTGTCCATGACTGATCAACCAAATGCAGGACACCAAAACCCCCAAACTCAGCTTTGGCAGAGGCTTTTGGTTTGCAGAAGGGATGTCAGAGCAGGCTCTGGAGGCTGCTGGGTGCAGCAGGATGAAAGCACAGGAGCTCAGAAGTCACCAGGGAAGGCTCTACCAGCTTGTGTGGTCACAAATTCTCCATTTCCTTGGGATAAAGGGCTTAAAGGAAAACCCCCATTTGGTTTTTTACCACCTGCTCATGAGCTGCACTGACCTGTGGGACAGTTGGACCTGACAGAGCAGCCACTGGGTTGGGATGTTCAGTGCCAAAACCAAAGGGGCAGGTGCTCCTAAGCCAGGAATATTCTTTGGAAAAGGCAATGCTGAAGGCTGGGCTTGTATCAGCTTCATCACCTGGGACTGTGATTAGAGCACGACCCTTTCCTCCCAATAACTTTAATTCATTTTTACACCATGTTCCTCTCCATAACATTTGGACAACAAAAAGCCCCCTGGGTGGGATTCTGAGAGAGCTCAGCTCTGTGACAGCACCAGCAGGACCAGGAGCTCCAGTTTTAGCCAGAAAACTAAGACACTGCTCACCTCACCCCGGGCCTGGGCAGGTGATGGTGCCACCACCAGCAGGTCTGGCAGGAAAGTGGTGACACTGGGCACCAACTCACATTCCATCACACCAGAGGTCCTATTTTAGGGCAGTTCAGCCTTAGGAATGTCCTTTAAAGCACAAACTTTGCCTTTGCTTTTAAGCCACAGAGGGCTGGGAAGGGGCAGGGGATGTTCCCTCAGACAGCTGAGGGTTAAAGGCAGGACAAGATCCTTGGAGAGGAACTGCTGAGGGGTTTGAAGGAATCCAGAAACCAGCTCCTATAAAAATGTTTTTCAACCTGTTTTCCAGCCTGGGCCCGTTTTAGAGGAGCACCAGAAGTGCTGTGGGAGATGAAAGGCTCTCTCTGGCTGGTGCAGGAAGGCACAGAAACAGCAGAGCTCTCACTCAGCCACGGAATGATTCAGCCTCTCTCATCCAACCCTCTAAGAAAGAGCAGTTTATACCCAGCAACCCAAGATTAAATTCACTCTAAGAGTCTGCCTGGTTTTCCTGCCTGCCAGAGCTCTGTATTCCCACCCCAGCCTTTCCCAGTTCCATCCCAGAGCTGTGGATCCAGGTCACAAAGCTGAGATTCCCTGGGGGATTTTGGGGCAAGCCTGGCAGGTTTTGGTTCCAAGGTGGAAGGAGTGTTTGCTTGCAGGAATCAGATGGGTGACACTGTGGGCTTTAACCAGGATAGAAATAGGAATTGGTCGCTTTCCAAAGGGAAAAAAAAACCTGCTGAGTTTCCACTGACTTGGAGTTGCAAAAATGCATTTTGGGTTCTGGAGCTCTTGGTAAAATCTTGTGGTTTGGGCTCAATAAATAGCAGAGAGCATTAGTTTGGAAACAGCAGAGTAAATACCCTCCCTAATGGCATGGTTGGGCTCAGGTTCTTTTTTGGGCTGTGGACTCACAACCTGTTTCAGCCTCGTGCTTTGAGGGCAGCCCTGGCTGGTCACACACCTCGAAAAGAACATCCCATCTAAGAGGATGCCAAAAAAAGGGTTTAACTGGGAATTTTTGGACATCATCTGCCCTGCAGACTTTTACCAGTCCCAGGGCCCTGCCTGCACCTCTCCAGGTGGGCCCAGGGTTTGTAGGGGTCTGGCCCAGCTCAGGAGCTCCATCCCAGCCCTGTGGTCAAGTGGGTTGGGGGATCTCCCTTGGGGGAATCAAAGGGGGTTGTCTCTTCTGCCAGCCCGACCATCAGCACCAAATGCCCCGTTGTCACAAGGAGCCCATCTAAGCTTCTGTTCTAAAGTTTGAATAAGATTTTAAAACTGAATGATGTTCCAGCAGATGCTGCACAACCTGCAGAACTTCCGAGAAATGTTGACTTCAAAAATTGTCAGAACTCTTGGACCTTCTGCCTCTGTGCTGGATGTGCTCACACCATCCATGATTCCCACCTTGAACATGTTCACCCACAGCTCCAGAAACCTGCCCAGGGCCATGGCCTGTCCTCTGTCCCCTTCTGCAAGCTCCAGGTCACTCACCCTCCCCTCCATGCCAGGCTCAGCCGGGAAAAACCAGCTGGAAAAACCCCTGTGGTTGCACAGGGGAGTTACATATAAATTCTGGGTTGGAGCATGGAGTGAAAATTCAAAATTTTATAATTTATTTCAGTCTCAGCACGTGTCCAGAGCAGATCTCAGAGGTGCTGGGATGCTGCAAGGACACAGACATTGAGAGCAGGGCAGTTCTTTGCCACTGCTGGGAGGAGGGATGTGGCCCCTGAGACAGGGAGCAACCACCACCTCCTGGCACAGGGTCCCACCTCCTCCCTTCCAGCTGGCCCAGGCAGGCTCTGAGACTGAGCAGAGGCAGCAAATCACACACACAGAGTGCACACCCAGGGGTAGAGCCCAGAGAGCTGCATCTGACACGGGATGTGGAGCTTTCTGCAGAGGACACCCAGCACCACCCACAGCAACAGGGCTCTGCCCGGGGGGGCTCCCATCCCATCATCCCATCCCATCATCCCATTCCATCCCATCTCATCCCATTCCATCCCATCCCATCCCATCATCCCATCCCATCTCATCCCATTCCATCCCATCATTCCATCTCACCACATCCCATCTCATGATCCCATCTCATCCCATCCCATCATCCCATTCCATCCCATCACCCCATCCTATCTCATCACATCCCATCCTGGCCCATCCTGGCCCATCCCATGATCCCATCTCAACACATCCCATCCTGTCCCATTCCATCCCATCATCCCATCTCATCCTGTCTCATCACATGATATCATCTCATCCTATCCTGTTCCATCCCATGATCCCATCTCATCACATCCCATCCCATCCTGTTCCATCCCATGATCCCATCCCATCCCATCCTGTCCCATCCCATGATCCCATCTCATCCCATCCCATCCTGTCCCATCCCATGATCCCATCTCATCACATCCCATCCCACGATCCCATGATCCCATTCCATCCCATCATCCCATCTCATCCTGTCCCATCCCATGATCCCATCTCATCACATCCCATCCCATCCTGTCCCATCCCATGATCCCATCTCATCCTATCCCATCCCACGATCCCATGATCCCATTCCATCCCATCATCCCATCCCATCCTGTCCCATCCCATGATCCCATCTCATCACATCCCATCCCATCCCATGATCCCATCTCATCACATCCCATCCCATCCTGTCCCATCCCATGATCCCATCTCATCCCATCCCATCCTGTCCCATCCCATGATCCCATCTCATCCTATCCCATCCCACGATCCCATGATCCCATTCCATCCCATCATCCCATCTCATCCTGTCCCATCCCATGATCCCATCTCATCCCATCCCATCCCATTCCATCCCATGATCCCATCTCATCACATCCCATCTCATCCTGTCCCATCCCATGATCCCATCTCATCACATCCCATCCTGTCCCATCCCATGATCCCATCTCATCCTGTCCCATCCCATCCCATGATCCCATTCCATCCCATCATCCCATCTCATCCTGTCCCATCCCATGATCCCATCTCATCCCATCCCATCCCATCCCATCCCATCCCATCCCATCCCATCCCACGATCCCATCCCATCCCATCCCATCCCATCCCATCCCATCCCATCCCATCCCACGATCCCACACACAGACGCGGCTCCTCCTCGGCTCCCGCTCTGCTTTGCCGCTAGATGGCACAGGTCATTGAGAAATGGTTCAGTTTCTCCATATTCGGGCTCGTCCCGGAGCCCGCGGCATTCCCAGCCCTCCTGTCAGAGGCAGCCGGAGACACCCGGAGTTTGCAGCAGGGAAGGGGGAAAGAACATCCTTGGATGGCTCAAACCCCGCCCCGGTGCCTCCCACTCTGGTCCAGCACCTTTCCCACCCTGGATCTCCCTGCCAGGAATGGCAATGAAACCTCTCCCTAGAGCTGCCAGCCAACAAACCCTCATATTACACAGCCCTTCTAAAATTAATTGTTAATAGTGTGAAAATCCAAATTAACAGGTGAGCACCAGCTTTTTTTTTTCTCTCTCTCTCATATTAATTCTGCAGATTCCAGATTTCACTGCACGAATCAGACCCAGGGCTCAGCGTGAGGCTCCTGAGTGTCCTGATCACACCTCAGTCCACAGCAAAGGGGGGCAGGACCACCCTCCCTGCTGCAGGGACCAGGGGTCTTGAAGCACCTCCCAGGCCTGCACAGCAAATCCACAGGGATTCAGGATCATCCAAATGAAGGATTGAAAGGGGGGAAGGCTCCAAACCAGCTTTTTCAGGAGGATGATGCTGCAAAGGCACCACCCTCAGGCCATGAGCCCTCTTTGATTTTCATCGCCCTTCAGGAGAGCCAAAAGCAAAGAAAAGGCACAATAAAGGGAGATCTGAACCTCTGCTGATGGGATTCCTTTCAACCAGATCCTCTCAGAGTTTGCCCTGCAAAGCTCTGGAGAGGGAAAGGGGCTTTGCTGTGGAATCAGTGCTTTCCATGGAGAGGAATGGGATGGATCCAGTGGCACAACATCTTAGGTGAGATCACACAAAACCAGGTGCTGGATCACTCCTTAATTGATGCTGCCAAATTAGAATCATTAAGGCTGGAAAAGACCCCTAAGACCACTGAGTCCAAATGTTACCACAGCTCTGCCAAAAAGCATTGCATGTTTTTTAGCCAAAATAAGGTGGGACACACACAGGGACCCTCAAGGGAAAGGGCAACTCTTGCACAAGAACCAAGAACAGGAGATGTTGGTACATCAATTGACAACACAAGAACCTGATCCAACCCCTCCAACACCTCAGTGACCAAAACCAGCCACAGCTCAGCCAGCACAAGGGGAAACTGAGGCACAGGAAGGCAAAAGGATTCCCTGCAGGTCCCTCAAGCCCAAAGACAAGACAAACCCCAGCCTGGGGAGCAGCCCCATCACCCTTCCCTCAGCCAAGCTCTAATTGTTTAGAGGCTTAATAAGTTGTAACTTAAAACTAGTTTATGGCTGTACATAGAGAGAAAAAAAAATTCCTGTCGTAAAGTATTTATTACACTTCCTTTGGAAACGATGACAGTCCTCCAGTGAATGTTTTTATTGTTATTCATCATCTTTCGAGAGGGTTAGACAGCTCTGAAATACAGCTTTAATATGAGAGCCAAATGAGAAAGTGCAGATTTAAGGGAAACCTCGGCAAGATCGGGTTTCACTCGGTGCCTGCAGCACTTCCAACATGTGGTTCTGATCTGCAGCTCCGCTTTGTTGTGCCCAAACTGAAACTGCGCTCAATTCCCCGCGCAGGAATTGCGAAAGGAGCAGAGACACACACAAAGCTCTGCTCGTTTCCCACGTGCGAGTCCCGCCCGAGCCGCGACCTGGAGAGCGAAACGGGGCCGCTCCTGCCGCAGTTCCGCGGCTCAGACCGAGTTCGTGGCTGGCACAAACCAAACTGAGCATGAGGTGGGAAATGGGAAATTCCCTGCCAGGTCCCTGCTGCGGGTGAAGCCTTTAAGCAGATAATGTTGGGAAAAACACACCCAGTTTTCCTCATTTTTAAGAAAAGTTCTGCCCATGTCACCCCCTGCCACAAACAGCCCAAAGTCAAGGGAAAAGGGTTCATTTCTCACAAATCCTTTCTGTCCCTTCACAGCAGCTCTTGGGAGAATGAGGTTTGAGTGAAGGAAAACCCGGGACAACTCAAGGAGCATCTTTGGGTTTAGGATGCCATGGCATGCTATGATTGTTTATTAATTATATCTATTAATGCAGAAGTGCCTGAGAAATCAAGTTCTGCAGCTCCAGTGAGAAATATTCCCTGAATCCTACTGCATTCCATCCTCTCTTCCCCTCAGACATCCCCAGCAAAGGCAGCAGAGAGGATGAGTGTGCACCCTGCCTGTGCTGCCACTCCAGCAGGGTGGGGATGGCAGGAGGCAGCAAATTCCTCCACACCTCATTTAAAACAGGGACATGATGAATTCCTGAGCTTTATGGCTCCCATAAATACTCGGCAACATAACCCTGTTCCCCTTCCCTGGAACATCCTGCAATGAATCCTCTCAAAACAGCTGCATCAGAGCAGCCAAGCCTGACTGGTTTCTTCTTATCAGGATGGGTAAATACAGACCTGTGTCTCCACCTGGGATTTGGGCAGAGGACTGTGTGGGTGAGCAGGAGAGAGGAAAGGGAAAACCATTTCACCTGCAGAGGTTTGCCTGTGGGAGCACGGGGTGGTGGTAGGGCAGGATCCCAACTGGGTCATCCTGGGTAGCACCACACCCCAGCCACATCACCTTGTTTGTCACTGCATCCCATCTGCATCAGCCTGGGCACCACAGCATCCCAACTGCATCACTCTGGGCACCACAGCATCCCAACTGCATCACCTTGTGTATCACTGCATCCCAACTGCATCAGCCTGGGCACCACAGCATCCCAACTGCATCACCTTATCACTGCATCCCAACTGCATCACTCTGGGCACCACAGCATCCCACGTGTATCACTCTGGGCACCACAGCATCCCAACTGCATCAGCCTGGGTACCACAGCATCCCAACTGCATCACCTTATCACTGCATCTCAACTGCATCACTCTGGGTACCACAGCATCCCAACTGCATCACCTTATCACGGCATCCCAACTGCATCAGCCTGGGCACCACAGCATCCCACCTGCATCAGCCTGGGTACCACGGCATCCCAACTGCATCAGCCTGGGTACCACGGTATCCCAACTGCATCACTCTGGGTACCACAGCATCCCAACTGCATCACTCTGGGCACCACAGCATCCCAACTGCATCACTCTGGGTACCACAGCATCCCAATTGCATCACTCTGGGCACCACAGCATCCCAACTGCATCACCTTGTGTATCACTGCATCCCAACTGCACCAGCCTGGGTACCACAGCATCCCAACTGCATCACCTTATCACTGCATCCCAACTGCATCACTCTGGGCACCACAGCATCCCAACTGCATCACTCTGGGTACCACAGCATCCCAACTGCATCAGCCTGGGTACCACAGCATCCCACCTGCATCAGTCTGGGTACCACAGCATCCCAACTGCATCACCTTATCACTGCATCCCAACTGCATCACTCTGGGCACCACAGCATCCCAACTGCATCACTCTGGGTACCACAGCATCCCAACCACATCACCTTGTGTATCACTGCATCCCAACTGCACCAGCATGGGTACCAGGGCATCTCAACTGCACCACTCTGGGTACCACAACATCTCAACTGCACCAGCCTGGGTTCCATGGCATCCCAACCAGACCATGCTGGGTACCATGGCATCCCAACCACATCACTTTGTTTATCACAGCATCCCAACTGCATCACTCTGGGCACCACAGCATCCCAACTGCATCACTCTGGGCACCACAGCATCCCAACCACGTCACCCTGGGTACCACCCCATGCCAACACATCCCCTGCCAGCACCCGCAGCCCACCCCACCCTCCGCAGAGCCCTGGGCTCTTTGTCCTGCTTTCCCAAAGGGCTGGCCCTGCCTCGGGGGCAGAGGGAGGAGGGAGGAGTGCCCGGTGCTGGGCAGCAGATGCTGGGCAGCCCCAGCCCCGCTGTCTGTTTTCACTTTGTTTAACAGCTGCCCTTTGGATTGTGCTACTTCCCAGGCTGTGGACGGCGGGGCCGGCACAGGAAACGCAGCCAAACATTTACCTACCCTGCTTTGATTTAAAACAGCTTCAGAAGGGCTCCAAGTCTGTACGTCAACATTCAGCTAATCCAACCTTTCCTCCTGCCAGACAGAGCAAGCACTGAAGAGTTAATGAAAATAACTCCTCTGCCCTAAAGAAATCATAGTTAGGATGTGGAGTCATGCAAACTGCAATCACCCTCGCTTAACACTTGCACAGAATTATTTTAACATTTGATTTTAACTTAAATAAACACACTCAGCGCTCCAGACAGGGGTGTGGGAGCTGCCTGCTGCTGGGCCACCAAAAAAACCGAGGCAGGAGCCATCTGCTGCCCTTGCACAGGAGAGGTCAATGACATCCGAGTTCATGGGGTGCAGACACCACCCTGAACTCTGCGAGTTTGCTGTGGCTCCACTCTGTGACAGATGAAGCCTTTTTTTTTTAGCTAGAAATGAAAAGGAAAAGGCTGCCCGGTGCTACCCCAGAGTTGTGCTGCACTGATGAAAAGATGCAGCTAATTCAGAGCCACCCCGGAGACATCTGCAAGACGAGACATTCCCCGGTGACTTCCCTGCCCAGGACGGTCCCAGCCCCAGTGGCCTGCTGAGAAACGCTGCCCTAACGCCCTGCACAGCGATTTGCACGAGGCTTTTGGGGGGCAAAGGGGGGGGAGGGACTCATCTGGCTGCCCCCAGGACTGGGATGCTCAGAGGGCAGGACTCGCCTCCCATCTGGACTCAGAGAGGAGCCAGTCGGTCTGACGACCACTGGCTCTTCCTCCCTTCTGAATGCTGGGAACATCAGATAATCCTGGGAGGTCGAGGTCAGCCACTGGGACTGCTTTATCTCGGCCACGGAGCAGCTCTGTGTGTGTCCAGGGATGCCTCAGCCTCTGCCTTTTGTGCTCAATATTATTATAAAAGTCCCTCCTTTATTAGCTCTTCTCGCAGGGACCCGCTGAAGCCCAAAGGGAACACGCTGTGGATGAGTGAGCACCAAGCCAGGAGATTTCCATATTTTCCCTGACTCCACACAACAGCAGAAATCCTCCTTCCCTCCCAGCCCCACTCCCTGCTCTTTGCAAACAATAAGTTGCTCATAAAATCTCAGGTCAGGGCCCTTGGCTCGTCTCATCTTGCAGAATTGCATTGTTTGGAGCATCCTCCCTGCCATTCCACGCAGAGGATGCCTGAGCTCTGCCCAGCCCAATAACTGCTTGATTTAAACATCCTTTCCAAACAGTGGACGTGTTTGTGGTGCTGCAGCTCTCCTGGCAACCCCTCCCTGAGGGGCAGCCCAAAGGCAGAGGCTGCAGAGGGATTTCTCAGGGTGCACACTCAGTGGTGAAGATGCTTTTTTGCTGTGGCTTTCACACGTCCTCATTCCATGAGAGGAAGAGAGAACAGTTCGTTTGTTGCTGGTTTGTACCTTGGGATTTTTAAAGACTCTTGTGCTCTTTAAAACTCTGATGGGAACTTTTCCAGTGCTCTGGATGAACTTTTGGGAGCACCCTGAGCCATCCTGCATGGCAGGTGAGCACAAATGGGCTTGCTCTGGATGTGTGGGAGTCACAGCTCTAACCTTTGATTGGGCTGAGGGAATATTTGGTACAATCAAAGCTAAAAAAAAAAAATGAAAAAAAAAAAGAAAAAAGTCCCCTGGCTGCCCCAGCAAAGTTAAAGCAAATATCCAAACCTTGAAGAATTTCACAAATCCCCCAAAATTGTTATTCTGCAGCCAGTTGTGATGCAGCATCACCCCCTCCCACCAGCACCTGAGCCAAGGCAGCAGTGAAGGAGCCAGGGACAATCCTCCCAAACTCTGCCCCACAGCCCCTGCTTTGCCTCCTCCCAGCCTTCAGAAAGGAGTTTTAGACTCATTTCCTCAACAGATTTTCAGCCCGAGCTCAGCTTTGCTCCAGCACCCCCCAGTGCTGGGGAGCAGGTCCCTCACCCCACTCTGGGCACTGCCCACCCCCAGCTGGGGGCTGGGATGCTTCTGGTCCTTCATCCTCCTCCTGCTCAGGAACCAGGACAAGAACATCACCTGGGATTGCTTGGAATGGACTGCCAGACCTCCCAGAATCACAGGGTACATAAACTATTGCAAAGAGGACCAGGGCTGTGGGGCAGGATGAGTTGGCATCTGGGCACACAGTCACTCCAGCACACAGGGCTCACATCCTGATGCTTTTCCCTGCAAACAGGTAGAACAACAAGTTTTTCACCATCTAAGCACGACCTGCATTTTCACATGACCTTTTTTTAAGAGTCACTGGGTGAAAAATAACCCTCACATGGGCTGAAAACCTCCTGAAGAGCAGGTGATGGAGGGGCAACAGGCAGAGGACAAACCCCTGGCCACGAGCTGGGGTGCTCAGCTCGTCCCCTCCCCAGCACCCAGATGCCAAATTCATCTCTGCCACGTTCACCCAGGGGTGTTCCAGGGAATGTGGAGCAGAGCTGAGCTCTCCCATGGGGCTCAGGCACTTCCACAAGCAGAACTTCCCTCCCACGAGTCCAGATATGGGGCAGATAAGGAACAATTTGAAAATATTTGTGGCACGTAAAAGCAAAAGGTGCTTTTACAAGCAGAAAACTCAGGACTGCTGAGATAGAGAGACAAAGAGCTGAGTGAAAGGGGAACAGGCAGGATTGGAACACAGAGAAACCCAGTCCTGCATGGACAGAAAACCTCCATCAACCCAAATCCCTCCAAACCAGCCTTTCTCCTGTGAGCAATTCAGCCCAGACTCGCTGCCCATCATCCCTGCCTGATGCTGCTGCTTTTCATGCAATTCAGCATCTTTGTTTGCACCATTTTCCCCCTGACAAGCGAGGGCAGAGCTGTGCAGGACCCTCAGAGGCTCTGGGAGGGCCTTTGTTCCCAGGATCTCCCGTGCACCAGCTGCCTGCACTCACATTTATTCCCTGAAAAAGGATTTCCCCCTGTAAATTGGCCCAGAATGGGATGGCCACGCTGTTCTGCCTCCCTTAAACAACAGGGGGACAACTGCACTCCGTGGCTGGAAACTTGAAATGGCCCAAAAGGGACTTTGGGGGGATGTGCCAGTGGGGGATGTCCCTTTTCCAAGCCCAAGAGGCACATCCCAGCAGAGGTGCAGCAAAGGGACCATTCCTGAACCAATCCTGGCAGGGCCTGTCCCCTGGGGCTGCCCTTTTAATGCCATGGCAAGAAAAGGCTGAACTTCTCTTGAGGGTTGTTGGGGACTCGACTCTCTGTGGGCATTTCTGGGGTGAAACCTCCTCTCTGGGGCATGTTATGATTTGGATTTATGAGGAGCAGGCAAGAATTAAAAATAAGCAAACAAACCACTTTCTGCTGAGGGCCATTCCCCAACCTCAGTGGGCAAATGGGCTCCTTGGTGAGGCAGCACCAGCAAGGGGGTGGCAGGTGCTTTTGGGTTGGGGTGGAGGAGCCCAAGGGTCCATCCTGCACTCCATAGAATCACAGAATCAGCTGGGTTGAAGAGATCTCTGAGATCATCAAATCCAGCCCTTGATCCAACCCCACTGTGATCACCAGCCCAGGGCACTCAGTGCCACATCCAGTATCACCTTAAACACCTCCAGGGATGGAGAATCCACCCCCTTTCTGGGCAGAACATTCCAATATCTGAGCACCCTCTCTGTACAGAATTTCTTTCTGCTCTCCAACCTAAACCTCCCCTGGCAGAGCTTGAGCCCATCGTGCCCCCTTGTCCTATTGCTGAGTGCCTGGGAGAAGAGACCAACCCCCACCTGGCCACAACTTCCCTTCAGGCAGTTCCAGACAGTGCTGAGGTCACCTCTGAGCCTCCTCTTCTCCAGGCTGAACACCCCCAGCTCCCTCAGCCTCTCCCCACAGCACTTGTGCTCCAGTCCCTTCTCCAGCCTCGTTGCTCTTCTCAGTTGGCTTGGAAGAGACCTCTGAGATCATCAACCCTTGATCCAACCCCACTGTGATCACCAGCCCAGGGCACAGAGTGCCCTGGGCTGGTGATCACAGTGGGGTTGGATCAAGACATGTTGGATTCTCTGTCCCTGGAGGTGTTTCAGAGGACACTCAGTGCCACATCCAGTCCTTTCTCCAGCCCCTCAATCTCTTGCCTCAACTGAGGGGCCCAGAACTGAACATAACACTCAAGGTGTGGCCTCCCCAAGGCAGAGTCCAGGGGAAGGGTCACTGCCCTGGGCCTGCTGGCCACGCTAGTTTGGATCCAGGCCAGGATCCCATTGGCCTTCTTGGCCACCTGGGCACACTGTTGGCTCCTGTTGAGCTTTCTGTCCCTCAGTCCCCCCAGGTCCCTCTGCCTGTCCCTCTCCAGCCACTCTGTGCCCACCTTGTGGCACTGCAGGGGGTTGGGGTGGCCAAAGGGCAGGACCTGCACTTGGCTTTGTTAAACCCCATCCCAACCTCCACTCCATCCTGCCCTCCATCCTCCTCTCCAGCTCCTGCCTGCAGGCAGAGGGCAGAGTATTTTGCATTTGCTTTCCAGTGGAGCGTGAAGGAGAGCGTGGGCTCCACTAACAACAGCTCAGCCACTGTTTGTCTTACACGGGTGACTTCACTGTGGAAACAGCCCCAGAGAGAGGCTTCCAACCTATTCCTCACCACACAGCATTTGGGAAGAAGGCAGAGCTCAGAAAACTGAAAAGAGAACATTTTACAGGTGTGCACCTTCTCCAACTTGTCATCTCACAAAGGCTTTTTTTAGTATTAAAAGGCTCGAAAGGCTTAATATTATTTTTTAGTATTAAAATAAACAATGGAGAAGCTGATTATGTTGCACCATTTTTTTTGACTGTTACATCCCTGCTGTGCATCCCCCAGCAGCAGTTTGGCTGCAGGAGCTCTGGAGTTTCCTGGTGGGCTGTGGGCACAGAGGTGTCACCCCCAAGGGGGCTCTTTGCAGGCTGGGGTGGCTCTGCCCTCAGCCACCAGGGCATAACCCTGGGCATGTCCCACCAGAGTTGTCAGAGAGTCCTCCCAACCTCCAGCACTGCCTGTAGAGTTGGAATTCCCATGGAATTCCACAGAGGGGAAAAAACAAACAGAATTGTTAAGGCTGAAAGAAGAATCACAGAGGGAGAGCAGAGAATCACAGAATGGTTTGGGTTGGAAGGGACCTTAAAGCTCATCTAGATCCAAGTCCCAGGGACACCTTCCACCATCCCAGGTTGCTCCAAGCTCCATCCAACCTGCCCCTGGACACTCCCAGGGATGGGGCAGCTTCTCTGGGCAAGGTGCTCAAGCCCAACATTTGGCTGAACACCTTCATGCCCACTCAGCACACAAACCAGGAGATCCAGCACCCCCAACACCCCTGCTCTGCCCAGTCCCCCAGCACCACCCCCAGGTTCTCCTGCCCCACACAGAGGGATCATGGCACTGATTTCCAGCCTGGAGAGATCCCTCCATGCTCAGCAGCACCAAGGACAAACCCCAGACAGCACCAACATTCCAGGTGCCATCAAGGCACCTCCTAAAGGCAAATCCACTGCTTTTCCTCCATCCATGGCATTAAAAAGTCCATGCTTGGCCCCACACCCCAAGCCATTTGCTGCAGGGGTTGCCCCAGGAAGGGCAATTTAGGAAAGCAGAGCAGGGGCAGAGGTTCCCTTGCCCCCAGGTCACCCCAGCGCTCCCATTATCCTTTAATGCTTCCTCAGGGCACAGCAGGAGGAGGAGGAGGAGGAGGAGGAGGATGCTGGCCTGGGCTGTGGGCAGGAGGGAAGTACCTGCTGCCTGTGCCTGGAGCGGTGCCAGGCGCAGGGAACAGCTCGGACAATGCCAGGAAGTTGTTGATAAGCAACTCCACACTCACTAACGACATTCACTTCCTTTATTTCCCACCTTTCACTACCCCAGCCTGGTGGCTGTGCAGGGCCAGCAGCAGCCTGGCCCTCACTGCTGGGGCACCAGGTTCCCACTGCAGGGAGCAGGTTCTTCTTAACATAAAAAGGAATATATTTATATATTCTACAAAATAGGCAAAGGTGCCCATAGAGCTCACTCTGGTTTGCAGGGCAGTGATGGCCCTGCAGAAGCTCCTCAAGGCACAGACATTGTCAGCTCCTGCCACAGCAGGAGTACCTTGGACTTCAGTGGTGGGGAGGTTAAAGCCTCCCTAAGGTCACTCTTAGAGTGGCAATAATGTGAACAATGTCACTGCAGCACAGGGGATGTCACCAACCACAGAACACCCTGAGTGGGAAGGGAATCACAAGGATTGAATCTCTGCACAGACACCTCAACAATCCCACCCTGTCTCTGTCCCATTGTCAAAACCCTCCTGGAGCTCTGGCAGCCTTGGGGCTGTGCCCACTGCCCTGGGGAGCCTGGTCAGTGCCCACCACCCTCTGGTGGAAGAGCCTTTCCCTCATATCCAACCCAAACCCCCCTGGCACAGCTTATGCCGTTGATCTTCAGAGCAAGACTGTTGTCAAAGGATCAGTGACTTGCAGAGGAACTGGGAAAGGTTTTCAGCCTTTTCCATAATTCAAACCACAGCAGTCTCTGGGTTTGACCCATGATAAATCCCATTTATCATCCCAGGGGGCCTGGAACACAGAGAATCTTGCAAACAGGTTGAATGTTCACTGAGAACACAGGTTTGATGGAGACAGTGATGAAAAGCAAGAACCCAAAGCAACACTTCCTTAGGCATCATTTTCCTTGAATTTGGCTCCTCCTTACCCACTGCAGGATACACAGTTGGGAAACCAGGCACAAGGCAGCTCAGAGCCTGCTCTTAACACCAAAGTGCAATGATTCAATTTGAAGTGAAGCTGGAGCAAGTGCAGAGCACTGATCCATCCTGCCCAAGGCTCGTGCCAGCTGCTGAGTCATCAGAAAAGCAGCATTTAAAGGAAAATTTATGAGGAAAATAAACTCCAAACCCCACCAGGGCTTCAGGATTTTAGCAAAATCAGGCTGGGAGAAGGGTGAAAGCAGAGATGTGTGAACTTTGGCAGGCAGAGCTTGGCAGCTCCATGGCACATTTCCTCTCCCCTTCTTCTTGAGGTGCCTTGCCTGGCCAGAGCAGGGGGGATAAATCTGTCAGGGACTGCAGAGGCTCCTCAAGGAAACCCTCCTAGATCTTCCTCAATCAGCTGCACAGTTTGGCAGCTCCACTTGCCCAGGTTAAAGGCATCACTCAGGTTTAAATGAAGACATCCTTGGCTGGGCTCTCTGCTCTGCACTAATTGAAGGGTTACAGCCCCCCTGCACAGGGAGGTGCAAAGCACTGTCTGGAGGATGATCCAGAGCAAAGCTGCCCTCACCATGGACAAGGGCTGGACCAGCACATGGGTGAAATAAAGCCAGAAATGCTGCTCTGCTGCCCCTGGGCTGCTGTGGAAGACCCACTTGTAGAGGTGCCAGAGCCTTCTGGAAGTCACACAATGATCAGAGAATCATAGAACTGATTGGGTTGGAAAAGACCTCTGAGATCATCAAGTCCAACCCTTGGGCCAACTCCAGTCCCTTTACCAGATCATGGCACTCAGTGCCACGGCCAAGCTCACCTGAAAAACCTCCAGGGATGGGGAATCCACCCCCTCTCTGGGCAGCCCATTCCAATCCCTGAGCACTCTCTCTGCAAAGAATTTCTTTCTGCTCTCCAACTTCAATTTCCCCTGGCAGAGCTTGAGCCCATCATCCCCCCTTGTCCTATTGCTGAGTGCCTGGGAGAAGAGACCAACCCCCACCTGGCCAGAACTTCCCTTCAGGCACTTCCAGACAGTGCTGAGGTCACCTCTGAGCCTCCTCTTCTCCAGGCTGAACACCCCCAGCTCCCTCAGCCTCTCCCCACAGCACTTGTGCTCCAGTCCCTTCTCCAGCCTCGTTGCTCTTCTCAGTTGGTTTGGAAGAGACCTCTGAGATCATCAAGTCCAACCCTTGATCCAACCCCACTGTGATCACCAGCCCAGGGCACAGAGTGCCCTGGGCTGGTGATCACAGTGGGGTTGGATCAAGACACAGTGGATTCTCTGTCCCTGGAGGTGTTTCAGAGGACACTCAGTGCCACATCCAGTCCCTTCTCCAGCCTCGTTGCTCTTCTCTGGTCCTGCTCCAGCCCCTCAATCTCTTTCCTGAACTGAGGAAATCCTCCAGAGATGGGGAATCTTTTGCCTCATGGCCACATCAATGGCATCTCCTTGCCCTGCTGCCCTTATCCCAGGGAAATGGGGCTGAACTGAGGGATGCAGCAACCACTGCCCAGCACTGGAGACCCAAAGTTGCTCAGCAGAGGCAGGTCAGGACACTCAGTTCAGCAGAGAAGACCCAGTGCTGGCAGACATGGGCCCTATTTATTTTGCAAGTCTGTTACTGACAGTGAGAACAAGCCTTTGGCCAGAGATCTGAGGGCCTGGCCATGTCATGGAGTTATAAAAGGAATTCACTTTTTCCCAACCAGCCCCCATGTCCCAGCTCCTCCGTGCCAAGGAACGGGCACGACCAACGAGGCAAAGTTTCCTTCTCCTTCCTTCCTTCCTCCCAACTCCCCGTGCCCCAGACCTGTCTGGTGAGGAAAACTGCTCCTCAGCCTTGCCAATTCTGGGCTAAATAGGTCATCCAAAATATGCAAAAGCCTGTTCCAAGTTTTCCAGCAGCCAGAAAGACCTCAGAAACCTTTGGTTGCATAAAGCCCATGAGAAGAGGAGGCTCAGAGGTGACCTCAGCACTGTCTGGAACTGCCTGAAGGGAAGTTCTGGCCAGGTGGGGGTTGGTCTCTTCTCCCAGGCACTCAGCAATAGGACAAGGGGGCACGATGGGCTCAAGCTCTGCCAGGGGAAACTGAAGTTGGAGAGCAGAAAAAACTTCTTTGCAGAGAGAGTGCTCAGGGATTGGAATGGGCTGCCCAGAGAGGGGGTGGATTCCCCATCCCTGGAGGTTTTTCAGCTGAGATTGGCCGTGGCACTGAGTGCCATGATCTGGTAAAGGGACTGGAGTTGGACCAAGGGTTGGACTTGATGATCTCAGAGGGCTTTTCCAACCCAATCCATTCTGTGATTCTGTGGATGTGGCACTGAGTGAGAATCCACCATGTCTTGATCCAACCCCACTGTGATCACCAGCCCAGGGCACAGAGTGCCAGAGTTATCACAGTGGGGTTGGATCAAGGGTTGGATCAAGGGTTGGATCAAGGGTTGGATGAAGGGTTGGATGAAGGGTTGGATGAAGGGTTGGATGAAGGGTTGGATCAAGGGTTGGATCAAGGGTTGGATCAAGGGTTGGATCAAGGGTTGGATCAAGGGTTGGATCAAGGGTTGGATGAAGGGTTGGATGAAGGGTTGGATGAAGGGTTGGATGAAGGGTTGGATCAAGGGTTGGATCAAGGGTTGGATCAAGGGTTGGATCAAGGGTTGGATCAAGGGTTGGATCAAGGGTTGGATCAAGGGGTGGGATCAAGGGGTGGGATCAAGGGGTGGGATCAAGGGGTGGGATCAAGGGGTGGGATCAAGGGGTGGGATCAAGGGGTGGGATCAAGGGGTGGGATCAAGGGGTGGGATCAAGGGGTGGGATCAAGGGGTGGGATCAAGGGGTGGGATCAAGGGGTGGGATCAAGGGGTGGGATCAAGGGGTGGGATCAAGGGTGGGATCAAGGGTGGGATCAAGGGTGGGATCAAGGGTGGGATCAAGGGCTGGGATCAAGGGCTGGGATCAAGGGCTGGGATCAAGGGCTGGGATCAAGGGCTGGGATCAAGGGCTGGGATCAAGGGCTGGGATCAAGGGCTGGGATCAAGGGCTGGACTTGCTGATCTTGGAGGTCTTTTCCAACCCAATCCATTCTATGATTCATGTCTGGGCCAGACACCTCACCAGCATTCAGAGGAAATCAGGTCTGTGCCCTCTCAGCTCCAACCCCAGCCCTGCTATTTTTATATTCTTATGGAAGAGGTTGGTTTTTTCTCACTGGTTACACTCAAGGCCTTCAAGGACACAGTTTGGAAAAAAAAAAAAAAACAATAAAAACCATTTTGGCAGGTGATGAGAAGTTCAGGTTCCTCAGTGGGGATGGACACCATGGGCACAGTGTCTGAGAAGCCAAAAAGGGCAGACACAACCCAACTGCAACACCCAAAGAGAGGGAAATCATCATCCCAGAGATGCTAAAGAAGTTTTATCCCAGCTGCCACTCAATCTGCCCCCACTCCTCACCTGCCCTCCAGGGAACAGTTGGAAAGGCCACAGCCCTGGAGGTGATGATGTTTTATTGGGTCTCAAAAAGAAAGGAGAGGGGGGAAAAATAGCCCAACACACAGAGAGAGGAATGCAGTTCCCTCTGCAGCTTCCTGAAACCTGAGCAGAAAGTTTATACAAATTTGGGCCCTGTTTGGAGTGAGGAAACAGAATGAGAAATCCCCCTCCTTTTCCTCTTTCTGTTTGCTGAGCAGCACCACCAATCCCACAACCTTCCTACCACTTCTCCCTTTTTTTTTTCTCCTCCCCAGCAGCATCACAGCCTTGCTCTGTTGGCCTGGACATAAATCAGCAAGTGAGGGGCTGAACAAGATCCTTCTTGTAGTTCAAACACTCTCATTTTTCAAAAAACCAAAGGATTAAGAAAGAAATTTGATCCCCACTTCCTAAGTTTGAATTGTCTGGGAACTGCTTTTCCTTCAGGGGAAAAAAAAAAAAGAAAAAAAAGGAAGTAGAAAAAACCTCCCAAACTCTGAACATCAAAAAAAAAAAAGTTTTCCTAAAAAGTCAAAGCTGATGTTGGAAAGGAAGAAAGGGGCCAGTGTGAGCCTGTGAGATTTTCCTCACCCACGACCCTCAGAGCACCCAATGAAAACCAGCCCCAGGAGAGCCTGTCCTGGAAATCCCTTTGGCCACCAGGGATTGGCTCCACCAGGGCTGGGAGCCAAGGAAAAGGACCATCCCATGGGATTGGGGCTCCTGCACACCCAGCAGGACAAACCCAGGTGGTCCCTTCTTCCATCACTTCTCCACTCGTGTCCAGCAGCAGAGAGAAGGAAGAGGGTGGGATATTGCACAAGGAGGCTGAAATAAGTTTACAAAAGCAGCTTTATGGCACCATTGCCCAATTTTAAGACCTCAGCTTTGCATCCTTCATGTTCTTTTTAATGGGGCCTTTTTCAAGTGTGGTTTTAAAGCAAATCTTTTGGAGGGAGGGTGGGAACTGAGCCAGAGGGGCTGGGCTGGGCTGGGGTGGCTGCACCTCTGACCTGGCACATTCTGTTTGGGGGAGGAATGTCCCACTCCTGCTTCAGGCCAGGAGCACTTCATTGTGCACACTGACCCGGCCAAGGAGGCAAAGCTGCTCAGGAAAATTAATGGACTGTTTTCTTGTTGCCAAGTCCTAAAGGCCAAACCAGCAGCAGCACCAGGGGCAGCTCCACCAGCTGCACTGGGAGTTCCACACTCAGGAATGTGGGTACACCAAATGCCAAGAGTTCAGCAGTGCCAACCTGGGGAAATGTTAGCTTGGAAAACCCTTGGCTTTCTGTTCCAGATGCTGCTGTGCCCCTGGGCACCCACAGCTCACCGACACTCCTGGTGGCACACACAGGTCACCAACACTCCTGGGGGCACACACAGCTCACCAACACTCCTGGGGGCACACACAGCTCACCAACACTCCTGGTGCCACACAGAGCTCACCAGCACTCCTGGGGGCACACACGGGGTTCTCCAACACTCCTGGTGGCACACACGGCTCACCAACACTCCTGGTGGCACACAGAGCTCACCAACACTCCTGGTGGCACACACGGTTCACCAACACTCCTGGTGGCACACACGGTTCACCAACACTCCTGGTGCCACACAGAGCTCACCAACACTCCTGGTGGCACACACGGCTCCCCAACACTCCTGGGGGCACACACGGCTCCCCAACACTCCTGGGGGCACACACGGCTCACCAACACTCCTGGGGGCACACACGGCTCACCAACACTCCTGGGGGCACACACGGCTCACCAACACTCCTGGGGGCACACACGGCTCACCAACACTCCTGGTGGCACACACAGCTCACCAACACTCCTGGTGGCACACACAGCTCACCAACACTCCTGGTGGCACACACAGCTCCCCAACACTCCTGGTGCCCACACAGCTCACCAACACTCCTGGTGGCACACACAGCTCACCAACACTCCTGGGGGCACACACAGCTCACCAACACTCCTGGTGGCACACACAGCTCACCAACACTCCTGGTGGCACACACGGCTCACCAACACTCCTGGGGGCACACACGGCTCCCCAACACTCCTGGTGGCACACACAGCTCACCAACACTCCTGGTGGCACACACAGCTCACCAACACTCCTGGTGGCACACACAGTTCACCAACACTCCTGGTGCCCACACAGCTCACCAACACTCCTGGTGGCACACACAGCTCACCAACACTCCTGGTGGCACACACAGTTCACCAACACTCCTGGGGGCACACACAGTTCACCAACACTCCTGGGGGCACACACAGTTCACCAACACTCCTGGGGGCACACACAGGGTTCTCCAACACTCCTGGGGGCACACACGGCTCACCAGCACTCCTGGTGGCACACAGAGCTCACCAACACTCCTGGTGGCACACACAGCTCCCCAACACTCCTGGGGGCACACACGGCTCACCAGCACTCCTGGTGGCACACAGAGCTCACCAACACTCCTGGGGGCACACACGGCTCCCCAACACTCCTGGGGGCACACACGGCTCCCCAACACTCCTGGGGGCACACACGGCTCCCCAACACTCCTGGGGGCACACACGGCTCCCCAACACTCCTGGTGGCACACACAGCTCACCAACACTCCTGGGGGCACACACGGCTCACCAACACTCCTGGTGGCACACACGGCTCACCAACACTCCTGGGGGCACACACAGCTCACCAACACTCCTGGGGGCACACACAGCTCACCAACACTCCTGGTGGCACACACGGCTCACCAACACTCCTGGTGGCACACACGGCTCACCAACACTCCTGGGGGCACACACAGCTCACCAACACTCCTGGGGGCACACACAGCTCACCAACACTCCTGGTGGCACACACGGCTCACCAACACTCCTGGTGGCACACACGGCTCACCAACACTCCTGGTGGATCTGGTCCACCTGGAGACCCTTTGGCAATGTGGTCTGGGAAATGAGGGATTAGGTGCTGCAAGACTTCAGCCAGGCCATGTGAGATCCCAGCCAGAATATTCCAGCAGGTGGATGGAGAGTCCACCTGCCTTTGGATTTTGTCCCATTCTGCCACATATTCATGACCACTCTACACACAGAGACTTTCAGGACTCCTGAGATCACTTGGTCCACAACCCATCCTTGTGGTTTAAAACCTGAAAATCATCAAGAAACTCACAGTGCCACAACTGTCCAACCCAAGGAATTAATGATGCCTACAAGAAAAATGTCTTTCCCCTCCTTTCCCAGCAGGAAGGGACACCAGCCTGGCACGAGTCCCACCAGCCTGGGCTCATCACTGCTCTCCAGCTTCCTCAGGTTACACCCAATTTCCTCCCCCTTTCCCACCCTGCCAGAGGAAGAGCCCAGCACTGTGCTCAGGTTTCTTGAAGACAGGGGTTTAATTCCAAATAAATCAGGCCAAACTCAGCTGGAGAGCTCTTGGAGACTGGAGAAAGTGGAGAGGCAAAGGCAGAGCAAAGCCAAGCTGGGTAATTACAAGGCAAACTCTCTCAAAGGGAAACCAGATCAAGTCACATCACACCTCCAGCAGCTTCTTGTGCCAGTCCCTGCCCAGAGGAGCAGCCTCAGCAGCAGAGCAGGATGAACCAAAACATTCCTGTGCCCAATCCCCCACAACAAACTCCAACATTCAGTTTTCCCCACTGTGGGACCTGAAGTGCCATGAAAACAACCCGGAGTTGCTCACAGAGGCTGAGAAACTCCAGCTGGTCTCGAGCACGAGGAGCCAAAATCAGATATTCGTGCAAGCAAAGCCCACCCGTTTCTCCAAGTCCATATTTTTTTATTACCACCCCAAATGTCCAACCCACCAACAGAAACACTTCCACAGCCCCTGTGTTCAATCCCAGGCATTTTCCAAGTGTTTTCCCATGGAGGGTTGGAAACTCTCTGCCAGGATTGCTGCTCTTAGACGGCCCACAGCTGTCTCCAGGAGACAAAGCAAAGCCAGAGTGCCTGAAAGGACAAGTGTTCCTGACATTACAATTTATTTTGCTTTTCCTTCGTTTTTCATCCCAGATTATTGGTTGCCAAAAGCTTTGCTGCCTCAACAGGTCCAACCAGCTTTCCCTCCATTCCTCTCCGGAAAGCAGCTCGGAATGTCACTGCTAATTATGCGTTGAGGGCAGAGGATCGTTAAAAGAAATTACTTGGATTCTGGAGCCTATAAACTGTCCTCCCCTGCAATTAAAATAATTTCATATTTCGGTTCACTTTGTCACCTTGTCCATCTTTCCCCAGGTTGTAAATTAAGCCCAGGATGGTGCATTAAAAGCCTGGGAAGTTCTCTGTGGTGAAGGGCACTGGAGCACTGGCATGAGGAGCCAGAAACCTCCTCGCTTTGTGCAGTTGGCACAAGTGCCACAGGCCACCAAGCTGCTGGTATTGGCCCCTGGCACCATGCAGGGCTCTGGGCTCACCTGATACTGCTTTGCTTGCCCCAAGAGCTTCACACGACTCCCTCTTAATGGGCTGCCCCCATGAAAGGCCATGGTCCTGCAGTGCCAGGGGTTGGTGAGCACCACACTGCCCACATTTCATGGCTCAGGCCATGGTCCTGCAGTGCCAGGGGTTGGTGAGCACCACACTGCCCACATTTCATGGCTCAGGCCATGGTCCTGCAGTGCCAGGGGTTGGTGAGCACCACACTGCCCACATTTCATGGCTCAGGCCATGGTCCTGCAGTGCCAGGGGTTGGTGAGCACCACACTGCCCACATTTCATGGCTCAGGCCATGGTCCTGCAGTGCCAGGGGTTGGTGAGCACCACACTGCCCACATTTCATGGCTCAGGCCATGGTCCTGCAGTGCCAGGGGTTGGTGAGCACCACACTGCCCACATTTCATGGCTCAGGCCATGGTCCTGCAGTGCCAGGGGTTGGTGAGCACCACACTGCCCACATTTCATGGCTCAGGCCATCGTCCTGCAGTGCCAGGGGTTGGTGAGCACCACCCTGCCCACATTTCATGGCTCTGGCCATGGTCCTGCAGTGCCAGGGGTTGGTGAGCACCACACTGCCCACATTTCATGGCTCTGGCACTCTCCTTTCACTCAGCTCCCAGAGGTTGTGTCTCCTCCCTCTCCCCAAACCAGTGAAAGCACCATCCATAGCTCTGGATTCATCCCCCTACAGGCAGCACCTGCAGCCCCAGAAAAACCTTCTGGGCATCCAGCAGGTCCATGGCTGGACAAGCCCAAGTTTTGGGGCATCTTAAAAAGAAATTACTTGGATTCTGAAGCCTATAAACTGTCCTCCCCTGCAATTAAAATAATTTCATATTTCAGTTCACTTTGTCACCTTGTCCATCTTTCCCCAGGTTGTAAATTAAGCCCAGGATGGTGCTGGGGGTGCTGATGAAACATTTCATCCTTTTACCCCTGCTAAGGAAATTATTCTTGTTGCACACTGGATGAAACAGTTTTTTCCATTTGGTTCTCAGTCTGATGAAGATAAACAAAAATCCCACTAAAGGTGTGGTGAAGGGGGTTGGTTATTTATTCACAGACTGTCCTGAATTGGAAGGGACCCCCAAGGATCATCGAGTCCAACTCTCAAGTCAGTGGCCCACACAGGGGATTGAACCCATGACCTTGGCATTGTTACAGCCAAGTTTTACCCAAGTGAGCTGATCTCAATTGATATCCCCTTAATGACATCCCTCAGAGATCCACCCCAGATCCACCTGAGCTGATGCAAGGATTTCATCCCATACTCTGCCTGAAGGGTTCCAGGAGCACCTCACCCCCACAAACAACATGGACACCTCTCCAACCACCACCTGGACTTGGAATGGGTGACCTGAGACACTTTGAAAGGCATCAGTGGAACTCCTCACTGGAATTAACGTTGGATGCTTGCACATGAAGGCCATGAGAGGGTTAATGGGATGCTCAGAGCACCAACTAAAATGACATCTGTCACTGTCCCTGCCCATGGCAGGAGGTTGGAACAAGATGATTGTTAAGGTCCCTTCCAACCTAAACCATTCTATGATGCCACTCCCACTAGTGCTGTTGGCTTTGTGTGAGACCTGGTTTTGGCCACAGAAAAGACCCAGGTTCCAGAGAACAGAGCCAGGTTGCACCAGCTCAGCCTTTGATGCTCCTCCTGTAGCCTTCAGTGCTTGGAGGGGGAGCAGAGCCTTCATCCCTTGTCTGAGCACTCTGTGGAAGCCCAGAGTAAACACTTGATATGCCCTGGGGCAGCTCCTTCACCCTGTGCCAACACCCCCCTCATTGTGTGCCACACAAGCTCTGCTGTGTTTCCTTTGCCTGACCTTTCCCCTGAGCCTCTGGTGGCACCGGCGCCAGGGCACATTCCGGCTGTGCCCGCCCACGCTGGCGGCGGGACACGGTGCCCACGGCCCCACAGTGCCACAGATGTGGGAGCCCAGACCAGCACACCGGCTCAGAGCCCAGACCCGGCACACCGGCTCAGAGCCCAGACCCGGCACACCGGCTCAGAGCCCAGACCCGGCACACCGGCTCAGAGCCCAGACCCGGCACACCGGCTCAGAGCCCAGAACCGGCACACCGGCTCAGAGCCCAGACCAGCTCAGAGCCAGAACCGGCACACCGGCTCAGAGCCCAGACCAGCTCAGAGCCCGAACCGGCACACCGGCTCAGAGCCCAGACCAGCTCAGAGCCCAGACCAGCTCAGAGCCCACACCAGCACACCAGCTCAGAGCCCACACCAGCACACCAGCTCAGAGCCCACACCAGCACACCAGCACACCAGCTCAGAGCCCACACCAGCACACCGGCTCAGAGCCCACACCAGCACACCGGCTCAGAGCCCACACCAGCACACCGGCTCAGAGCCCACACCAGCACACCGGCTCAGAGCCCACACCAGCACACCGGCTCAGAGCCCACACCGGCTCAGAGCCCAGACCAGCACACCGGCTCAGAGCCCACACCAGCTCAGAGCCCACACCAGCTCAGAGCCCACACCAGCTCAGAGCCCACACCAGCTCAGAGCCCACACCAGCTCAGAGCCCACACCAGCTCAGAGCCCACACCAGCTCAGAGCCCACACCAGCTCAGAGCCCACACCAGCACACCAGTTCACAGCCACGGCGCTGCCCACCATGTCCCACGGTTGCCCTGGCACAACCTGGTGGGCATTTTGGGTGTCTGGAGAACCAAAGCCCCACATAAGGTGCTCCTGCATGACCTGAACCACAGCCTCGAGTGCTGCTACAGCCTCCATTGCTGGCTTTGAAGAACAACGTGTGCAGAGTGTGCTTTCCACACCTCTTTCCCCCAAAGGACAGCACTTACCTCATCCTCAGCTCATCCTCGGCGTACCTGCTGCTCCAGAGCCCTTTGTAGTCCTGCCAGGGCAGCTCATTTCTGCTCTCACATGCAGCTTCTTCTGGAACAGAAGACAGTGATATTATGCAGGGGAGAATGCTAAATGAAAGAAGGCTGCCCTCAATTACAGCTCCCATCACCATGAGAAAGCTTTTATTATATTATTTCGACCCACATGATGAGGGGAAATTAAAGGATTAAGTTTTCAAAAGGATGTCTATTGTGCACACCTCCCACATGTCCAGCCCTGGCTCATCCTCAAACTTCCACCCTGAAAGACCCTCCTCTCCCACTTCTTGTCTGCTTTTCATCCAGATCATCTGAGTGCTTTGTCAGAACCACCCAATGGCAAAGCCAACCAAGTCCCTTGTGGGACATGGAGACTTCCTGTCATTTTACCATGGAAGTGGCAGATCCACAGGAATGCCATAAACCCAAGGTGGGCTTTCCCAACATCAGCCTTGCAGGACAGCAACCAGACTTTGAAATCCCCCCTGAGGTGATAAGGAAGGTAAACTAACTGGGAAGAGATAACATCTGAAAGCCCAAATAGCTCTGAGCTGGTGAGGCAGAAGAGAAAGCAGGTTTGTCCAAGGAAATGCTCCAAGGGGATCTTAAAGCTGGGAACAGATCAGCCCCTCTCTGTTGTGTCTCAGAACACCAGGAGCACCTCTAAGCAGTGCTGTGGCTCATTGTGGGGTCACAAATCAGCATAAACTACTCCAGATCCTCCTGGATTCAGACTCCCAACCTCTGACTCCTGTAAGCATGGGGGGCTCAAAGCCATGCAAGTGAAGAGCTCACAGCTGCTCTGCTGGAGAACTCCACAGATGCACCAAGGGGTTGTGCTTGGAGAGCTGAGCCCAGGCAGGGCTCACACACCCGGGGTGCTGCTTCCAAAAACTAGGAAGGGAATTGGGGGAGAAAGGCCATAAATAGGGAAAATACTCTGTATGGGGTTTATTTTACTCCTCTGGGTCTTCTGGAGATGTTCAGAAAGGACAGAACCAATTGAGTTGGGAGGAGCCTTAAATCCCACCTCATTCCAACCCCCTTCCACTAGACCAGGTTGCTCCAAGCCCATCAACCCTCCATCAGTTAGAAAGGAAACAAAACATACTCTTCAATATCAACATCTGTCCCAGGATTAACAACTGGCATGTTAATGACCCTAATTACAAGAAGTGCTGCCAATCCACTGTATCTACCAGTACTTGGCTCTCCATTTTCTGGTCCTCATTTTGAGAACATGCTTTAAACCCCTCCTAGTCCCCTAAACAGCAAGAAGTGTCTTCTTCAGGGAAGAAAACCAGCTTGGAGGCCCAGCTTGGTTTGGCATTTGGTACTCCAGCTCTCAGCAGTCACCTCTGCTCACTAATCCTTCCAAACCAGCTCCCACCCCTGCAGCTCCAACCCACACCAACCCAAGAGGCCCTTGGGTGCCCATTGGTACAATTTCAACCTTCATTACAGGGTGTTATTAATTAACATTATTGATCCCTGCAACAGCCTGGCCAGTTCTTTATTAGGAAAGGATTTGGCAAACTGAGCCAAACTACCAAAGCTTTGATGAACTGAAACCTCACTTTGCCTGGGATCTCAAGGAGACACATTTTCTTCTCCTGAATGCTTTGAAATCCAAAGTTTGAGTGATGATGACAAAGGACTATTTTACTGCCACTTACAAAAAAATGAGATTTTCCCAGTCATTACAGTGAAAATAACTTGGGCAGAGCAACAGGGCTGGGAGCTGGTTTGGAAGGATTAGTGAGCAGAGGTGACTTCTGAGAGCTGGAGTGCCAAATGTTAAACCAAACTGGGCCTCCAAGCTGTCAGTAGAAAGAATTGTCACTGTTTTAGGAGCTGGGAACCACAGGGGAATAAAAAAGAACCTGAAGCCATTTTTCCAAGGTGGCCCCAACTTTCTCAATCACAATTTATTCTGATGCACGAGAGCAAAGCAAGGAACCAGCCCACAAGTTCTTCCAGATGACAACACCCCTTGGGTGCTGCTGGAGAGATTTCCCAGCAGGACAACCAGTTTATTCCACCAGGACATGTGGCATTAAGTGTCAATTCAACCTCCAGGCCTTTAAACATTTTTTGATTATAAATTGATCCCACCCCATGAGTTCAGAAGTGCCTTCTGTGCTCAGTGAGGGCTGGGATGATCCCTGCACTTCTGGATGACACCTGTGGTTGATCCCATCAGGATGAATCTCAGGTAACTGTCAGGAGGACAAGTGTTTGTGGCTGCATTTCCCTTCCTGCTCAGGACAGCATCACCCTGATGGGCTGCTCTTCTCCCACACAAGGGGTTGCTTTTCACTGCCAACAGCTAATTCCTGAGCAAATTCTTTTCCAATGTTAATTACAGTAGAACATGCTTGAATTTTACTGACCCCATCAAATTTGACAGGCGACTTCTCATGTTACCCAGAGCCACTTAAAAGGAAAATAAAGCTCAGTATATCTGCAGGCTAAAATATTTGTTAGTCTAAAAAAGCTGCAAGCTCCAACCATAAGCTTGCAATTTCCCTTGGCTGCATTTATGTTGATAACAGGTTCAGGACAGCAATTACTGGGCTTGTAAATACAAGCAAATATCAGCTCTGAGGGCCAAAGGCCAAAAGCAGAGAGGGTCTGGTGCTCAGGAGGGCTGGGAACTGATGGCTGCCCAAGGACACACAGACAAAGGATTTTATTCCCAGATCGAGGGAACAAGTTGATGAAGATCAGGCAATAATCATTTGAACAGTGGAGTCAAAGCTTCTTTGCTGCTTTGAGAGCAGAAGGACCTCAGTTCCCACTTCAGTTCCCACCTCAGGCTCCCCATTCCATCCAGAGGGATCCAAACCCTCTCCAAAGGTACCAACTCTGGGCTGAGAGCAAGTTGCAAGTTCCTGTTTCATCTCAGAGCCTTCTGCTCTCCATGGGAGGTGCTGGAACCATCACTGAGCTTCACTCCAGCACAAGGAGGCAGATTTGGGCCTCCTGCCCTGGTCAGCACAGCACTGGGAAGCTTTTTCCACCAAAAAGTCACCCCTCAGCACCTCCTCCAGCCACAGTGCCCAGCTTTGCTCTTCTCCCTCCATGGGAAGGTCAGGTTGAAGTTTGGAAGCATCAGGCAGTCACTGCTTTGCCTTCTGATCTCCCCAAAAATCTCATTTTGGGGCATTCCCAGCCCACCAAACTCCATCCACAGTGCTGAGCTCAGTGGCCATTCCCTTCCCCACCCCCCTGCCCTCCAGGCAGAGGCCTCAGCAAAACCTGGATCAATAATTTCAATCCCTTTGACACACCAGGGGCAGCCCCTGCCTCAATCTTTGCCAAACCTCCTTTAAATAAGTTATTACCACTCACACACAGAAGGTGTGGCCTGAAAATGGCACTTCTGGCTTTATGACAGGAAAAGGGGAACCCAAACCATGAGATGCCTCTTTTTTTTTGTTTTGTTTTGAAAGCTTGATAGGACCAACTCTGGGAGTGGTTTATCAGACATCTGCAGGGCACGTGGGCTCTGGGCTGGGCTCAAGCCTTTCTTGAGGTTTCAGCTTGGGCTGAGCAGCCTTTGAAGCCTCCACTGAGGTTGCTCAGCATGAGGAAACCTTCAGGACCCACAGCCTGGGGCAGCTCCACCCCTTTGGTCACAGAAAGCCACATCACACCCGTCCCAAGTGCCACTTCCATCAGTCCCAAGTGCCACTTCCATCATCTCCCCGTGCCTGGGCACAGGATGGTGCTGCCACTGAGGCAGGGACAGCCCCCCCTGTGCCAGGGATTTGCCTCCATCCAGGAGGATTTCCTTGGGCTCATTTCCAAAGGGTTGTTTGAATCCTGACCACAAGCAAAACAGGGCAAGGGCTCCCCAGACTCGTTCCTGCTGTTTCAGGGCTCAGACTCGAGCTAAAAATGGGAAAACTCTCAGAAATCTGTAAGAAATAATTCCACTCTGTGCTTTTCTTATCTAACCCCTTAATTAACTTTTCTGGATTAACACCCAGGTATCTTTTACATCAAGCTGCAGTCTGGATGTTCACATTATATAATATATATTATATATATATGATATTATTATATTATTAGATATATTATATATCATATTATTATATTATATATAAAATATATTATATATAGAATATATAATATATTATATATATATTTATATGCCAACCTTTAGGCCAGCACCTTTATTTTCCTTTATAATATATATAATAAATTAGATATACAATATATATTATATACAATATATTATATGTTACATTATATATGTTGTATATAATATATATAGTATATATATGATAGATATGGTGTATATATATTGTATATGTATATTGTATATATAGTAATATGTTTATTATATATATTTATATGCCAACCTTCAGGCCAGCACCTTTATTTTCCTTGATAATATATATAACATATTATATATAAAATATATATTATATATATTATATGCAATAAATTATGTGTTATATATATTGTATAAAATATATATAGTATATATATTATATATATGATATATATATTGTATATATGGTATCTGCAATATATTATATATATCTATATGTCAACCTTCAGGCCAGCACCTTTATTTTCCTTTATAATATACATATTATATATGCAATGTATATTATATATATTATATACAATATATGTTATATTATATATGTTGTATACGTATATTTTAATATATATATAATATATATTTATATGCCAACCTTCAGGCCAGCACCTTTATTTTCCTTTATAATATATAATATATACAATATATATTATATATAATATATGTTATATTATATATGTTGTATAAAATAGATATAGTATATATATTATATATATGGTGTGTATATATATTATATATATTGTATATGTATATTGTAATATAGTTGTTTTACATATTTATATGCCAACCTTCAGGCCAGCCACTTTATTTTCCTTTATAATATATGTATTATATATACAAATATATATAGTATATATATTATATATATGGTGTATATATACTATATATATTGTATATGTATATATATTGTAATATATATATATGATATATATTTATATGCCAACCTTCAGGCCAGCACCTTTGTTTTCCCTTATAATATATATATAATATATTATACATATATTATATATATTATATGTTATGTTATATATGTTGTATATAATATATATAGTATATATATTTTATATATGGTGTATATATATTATATATATTGCATATGTATATTGTATATATAGTAATATATATATTATATATATAAATGCCAACCTTCAGGCCAGCCCCTTTATTTTCCTTTATAGTATATGTATTATATATACAAATATATATAGTATATATATTATATATATGATGCATATATATATAGTATATATATGTTTTATATAATATACATAGTATATATATTATATATATTATGTATATTGCATATGTATATTGTAATATATATATTATATATATAAATGCCAACCTTCAGGCCAGCCCCTTTGTTTCCCATGAGGACCCACAAACCCACCCAAGGGGCTGCCCCAAGCCTGGGCAGACCCAGCTGGGCTCTCAGTCCCACTGGGAGCAGAGGTGGCTTCTCCCAGTCTTGCTTTGCCTTTCGCCGTTTCAGCCTTTCTGGACAAACAGATCTTGGCTCAAAGGCTGCTGAGATGTTTTCTAAGCAGCTTCCAAGGCAAACACGATGGTTCTGCTCCTGATGGTCTCTGAGCTGAGCCAGTTGCTGAGCACTGCAGAGATTGGCAGCTTTAATTAGCCCAGATTGTCCCTGTCAGACCCACCAGGCTCAGTCAGGTCAGCCCAGGGATGACTTTGGTCCCAGGACAAGCATTTCAGAAGGAATGTTGCACACCAAGGCCTTTGGGAACACCACCAAGATTGGGATTATCAAAGGAGGAATCAAGATTTGAAAAGAATTATTTCTCCAAAATCACAGAATTGTTTACGCTGGAAAAAGAGCTCCAAGATCATCAAATCCAACCATTTTGCCCCATCCTCCAACCATCCCTGCCCTTCTCTTGTGCTCACCAGATGCTCTCAGATAACTCAAGGGCTCATCACAACTAATATTTTTATCTTGTATGAGCTCACAACAACAAAAAATCATCCAAGGGAGGCTGTAAAACACACTGGCTGCCTCATTTATCATGACATGTGAGGCTTTAAAACCACCTGTGGGGACAAGCAAAGTTGTGAACAATCCCTGTCAGCACTTTGGGGTTTCAACCTGAGCCAGAAAAGTCAAGGTGTCAAAGTTTTAGTCTGTTCACCTCCCTTTGGGGCAGTTTCTGCTCCTTTTGGAAACAGCCTTCTTTGTGGAAATTGGTATTTATAACTGAGATCCCAGCAGGAATCACCCTTGGAACAGGTCCCAGTGTTCCTGTTCATCTCTGCCTCAGCAAACCCAAGTCTTGTAATTGGTGACAAACCTATAATTGAAAAAATATAATAAAAAATAATGTTTGTCCCTCAGATATGCTGAACATGCAGCATCCTCCAAAGCAAAGGTGACATTCCCTAAAAACCAGGCCAGGCAGGATCCTCACCACACACAGGACACCAGCGCCACCCTCACCAGGGCAAGAACAACTTCTCAGGGATTCTCTGCCAAAACAGAGCTGGAGAGAAGTTGGTTCCAGCAGAAATCCCTCCTGCTATTCTTGTTTCCAGCAGAAATCCCTCCTGCTATTCTTGTTTCCAGCAGAAATCCCTCCTGCTATTCCCCTCATTCCCTTGAGGTGACACTTCTCCTCTCCCTATGGGTGAGCTCTGCCCCATCTCCTGCCCTTCCAGCCAATCTGCCAAAGCCTCCATCAGAAATTAAGATTATTTTGCTTAATGAGGAGGATTTTTTTCACTAGAAAAGGGACAACTTTTCTGTCTGTATCAGCTGTTGAGAGGAAACTGCAACAAGGAGCACAGAAGGTCAAAGCCCAGCAGAGCACAGGCTGGAGAAGTCACCTCTGAAGGAGAATTTGGGAGTCAAGAGTTGTGCCCCCACCTCTCCCTGGCACACCCAGTGCCCAGCACCCCCTGAACCAGCAGAGCTGAGGGCCAACAATGTTTCCACCATCCCTAAACTGTCCCCATCTGGTGTCCCACTCTCCTGTCACCTCCTGCCCCGTTGATTTCCTTCACTCACACCTTCACTCACTTGTGCTGTTCAAGGGTTAAAAGTTTTGCTGCTCACACCCCTGAGGAGGTTAAGGCAGAGCTTTTGGTGCTGATTAATCATTAGCAGCACTTTCCTCAGCATTATTTCAAACAAGTGCCACCAATGTGGCTGCTCTTGGAGCCTCTGGGATGCTTTAAACAACAGCAGCTCTTTTGGGATCACCTGAGATGGACTGACCTCCATGGAGGACCACATTAGGTGAGCAGTTTGGTGAGATCGTGCACCCTGCAGGAAGTCCCTGTTTGCTTCCTGAGGGCTTTCCCACATGGATCCTCCTGTATAAAAAGATCCTGTTGCTGTGTTGATGTTGTTCCCAAGGGGACTCCTGTAACTATGAACCTTTGCTCCAAAGGGGACCTCCAGCATTCCTGGAGGAGCAAAGTCACCCCAATGAACTCCCAAGGCAAAATTAAGCAAAATGAGATATTTGAGGGGGAAAAGCAACAAACAGAGGCTGGGCCAGCCCTGATGACCATTCACAGTGGTCAATATTGCCAATGCTCCTGAAGGAAGGTCACATGGAATTGCAGATCACAGGGAAATGAAGGTTCTGCCAATGCCACCATGCCAGGGCACTTGCCCTCCCAGTGTCTCTGGCACACTGGGCCAGAGCTGGAATATTTCCCTGTCCCTGCAGGCACAGGGAAAACGAGTTAACTGATCTTATGAAATCAGCTAATTATTGTTTATAAAGATGAGAGTCACTGTATAATTATCTCAGAGGACACTCAGTTCCTTATCAAGGGACCTGTTTGGAACCTCAGAGCCCAAGAACACAACTCTGGCTCAATCCAGCCTGGTTTGGAGAGGCAGAACATAAACCAGCCAAGCCCTTGCAGGACAAGTCAGGGTTTAGAGCCCAGCCAAGCCAGGCAGATAAAACTAATTTTAAACTTCATGAGGAGCTCTGGGACCACAGAACATCACTGATACCATCTCAAACCACCAAACTCTCCCACAGCCCTTTCATCCCCAGCCAGCTCAAGCCTGGTGAGAACTGGAGTGATTCCACCACGGGGTCTGGGATGGCATCCCTGGGAGAGCTGTACAGTTCCAACCCCAGCATTCCAGCACTTGGGAACACCCATCCAACAGCACAGGCTGGAGCAACTCAGCACCAGAGTGTTCCAGGGGGGAGGAATGCCCAGCCCTGCCTGGCATCTGCTGGACTTCTTGGTAAAGAGGGAGGGCAGTGAGAGCCTGCCCATTTCTGCAGATAAAATCACCTGAGTGTTATCACTCTGCTCCATGCTGGGGCCACAGGAGATGGACACTTTGGAAATCCTCATTCCATGAGCAGGACAGGAGCAACAAAGCTCACCACAGCAGCAAGGACCTTCTTAGGAGGAGGTGGTTGCTCAGGTTAAGCTCTTAATACCCACTTAATTCCTGCTCCCAACGCTTTTGGAAAGACAACAGCATCACATTTTCCAGCAGGAAAAGTCTTGTGTGTAACCAACATTTTCTTTCAGCAAAGAGCTCAGGAGGTGCCAAGGGTCACGGGAGCTCGGGGATGACATCAGCCCCTTTCCCATTAATCCTGTGTTGAATATTATCCAGCAGAGAGCAATTTTTAATGGGGCCCTGGCTTGTCTTGTTTAAACTTGCACATACCTGAGCTACTTTTAGGCCTAAACCCACAGAAAAGAAAATAATGCAGCTTTGGGCTTTAGAGCAAGCAGGAGAAGTGCTAATTCCCCTCCTTTTATCTCCAGTTTACTCAGTAGGACAGGGTAAATAGCCCAAAAAGGGGATTGTTACATTAGGGCCCACCTAATAATGCCCCACCCTTCTTAATGCCAATTAACTCGGGGCCTTTGAGCTCAGAGCACACTTTGGACAGAGCAGCTGAGAGGGGAGGGGGAACCACGGGGGGCACCGGCGGGGGCACCAGCAGCAGTGCCAGGGCAGAGCTGAGCCCCCAGGAGGAGCACGTGGCACCTTGGGGGCTTCCTCCATACCTGCCCCAGGTCCAACCCTCCCCAGACAAGAGGAGGGCCCCAAGCAGCAGGAATGAAGTCCAGGAGCCCATGGCACCTTGGGGGCTTCCTCCATACCTGCCCCAGGTCCAACCCTCCCCAGACAAGAGGAGAGCCCCAAGCAGCAGGAATGAAGTCCAGGAGCCCGTGGCACCTTGGGGGCTTCCTCCATACCTGCCCCAGGTCCAACCCTCCCCAGACAAGAGGAGAACCCCAAGCAGCAGGAATGAAGTCCAGGAGTCCAGTTCTTCCAGTGCTGAGCCCAGAGTTATAACTGGGTGCAAAGGCATGAGCAGCTGGGCTTGCCCAGGTCATGGAATCACACACTGGGTGGGTTGGAAGGCACCTCATGAATTATCCTGTTCCAACTCCTGCCATGGCAGGGACACCTCCCACCAGCCCAGGGTGCTCCAAGCCCTGTCCAACCTGGCCTTGGACACTCCCAGGGATGGACCATCTGCCCCATGGACTCCAGCTCTGACACTGATGCCCAGTTACACCACTGGCCACCATCAGAGGTGAGAGGCAGCTGAGAGGACACTGCTCCCCTCAGTTCCACCTCCTGCTCCTCCCAAGATAACTCACAAGGCACCCAAAGCCAACCAAGATAAACCTGGAGCCAAGAGGGGACACTCCAAGGCTGACAAGCAAGAGGCTGCAGGAGACTGAATGCTTTGCAGTCACAGGAGTTGTTAATTTTCATGCTCTAAATTAAGTCAACAGGTTGGGTTATGTTTGAGGTGGAAGGTGTGATCTTCCTTCCTAAGTATACATGTGGAAGGCTGCCAGGAGAACAGGGGCCTCCAAAACCAACAGGCAGTTCAGCTTCCAGGAGAAGAGAAGCCCTCAGAGACCTCAGGAGCTGTTTGGAAGGTCTGTTTGACAGACAGCAAGAAGGGGAAGCCTTGGTGGGACTGCAGAGCAGGAGAGTCCACGTTTCTGGTGGAAACCAAGAAGCAGCAGAGCCTTCAAAGCAAGAGAACCAGCAGTTCAAACAAACCACAGAGCTCTGGATCCAGGAGGCTCCTCTAATGAGCAGGACAGTGCTCTGAGGAGGAAGTGAGGAGCTGGTGATGCTCCTGTGCCTTTGGATCACTCTCCCTCCTGGGACTGAATGAGCTGAGCTCGTTTGGAACCTGTTCACAGCAGGACCACACTGTCATCAGCCACCCAAAGGTACAGCACCCATCTGACAGATCCCACAGGGCCACAAAACCTGCTGGGCTTGGCTGGAGGAAGGCTTGGAGTCCTCTCTAGGGTGTGGGGAACTTTGGGGGACAAGACCCCCAGGGGTATCACCCACGTGCTGGGGCTCCCGTGAGGGGCAGGGCAGAGCTGTGGGCAGGGCAGGAGGTCCTACAGAGCCAACACCAACCAGGTCCTTGCCCATCAAGCCTGAAAAGGATGGGTTGGTCACAGCTCTGAGCAACCTGGTCCAGTTGAAGGTGTCCCTGCCCACAGCAGGGGGTTGAAATGGGGTGATCTCCAAGGTCCCCTTCCAAACCAACCCATCCTGTGATCCCATGAAGACTGATTAGATTAATTAGAGGCAGGTGCACTAAATACCACTTGGGCACCACCCAGGACACCCCCAAGGCAAAGAGAAAACCCTCAGCAAGGAACAGATCACACACCCCCAAGTGTGGCATCAGCCCATGGCACAGGAGCTGCTTCCAAGAGCTTTCAAGCTTCATAACAATTCCACCTTCCAAAGGTTTTCCTTCTCTGCCTCTTGCCCTGAAATTCCAAGACTCCCCAGTGTTGAGTAGCTCTGAATTTTTGACTGGGAATCACAGGATTAAGGAAGGAGAAGATCTCTGAGTCCAACCATTCCCCCAACACTGCCAGGTCCTTCACTAAGCAATGTTCCCAAACATCAGAAAGGGTTTAGGAAAACAAACCAAAACGAGGATCCTTCCAAAAATCATTTTGGTGGGGTGGGGGAGTGACCTGTGGCACCGATGCCAGGCAGAGAATCGGCTCAATGTTCCAAACTGAGGTTTCAGGGGTTGCTAAATTTAAGAAAACGCCTTGTAACAACCTATAAAATTAAATCCCAGAATGTGACACTATGGAAAAATCTCTTCTTGCTTGAGGGGGAGGGGAAAGATTTTTTTTTTTCAAATGAAAATAGAACCAGGTTGATCCGTGCCAAGGAATTCCTCTTTTCAAACCTGCACTCTTTGCTCTGTGGCACTGAACTGGCTCAGAGTTTGTGCCCAGGGCAGCCCCCAGGGCTCAGAGGGAGGGGCTGCAGCCACAGGATGCCACCAGGATGGAACCAGAGCAGGAAAAACCCCATTTGGACTGGGATTAGCACGTGGGGCAAAGTCAATTCACTCCTTTCAAGAGGCTTTTCCCAACTGCACAGCCAGCCTGGCCCGTGTTTGGCAGCCAGAGGAGCCCACGGGGGCAGAGGCAAGAGGGGACAGCACCATCTGTGAACTTTCAAACCATCTGTGCTGCCTTTTATCTCCGTGTTGCTGAAAACAAGAGCACGGTGATGGCAAATCAGGTCACTTCACACCACAGAGCCCAACGAGGGGCTCGTTGCTCCAGTCTGAGATGTCTCAGGCAGAGCTGAGCTGGAGACAGACAACCCACCAGCCCTTCCCTGCGCTGATCACAAACAGCCCCGTCCAATCTGGAGCCTCAAAGCAGCCCCTGGTGCTGCTTGGCTGAAGGAGCAAAGCCCATCTGCAGGTTTCAAGGGGGTTTTTCTTCTCTATCAGGTTGGATGTGATTAAAAAAGGAGCAGCACCATCACATCAAAGTGTCCTTCACTTGCAAAAGTGTTGCTGGTGGGAAAGGAGGACCTGCTGGTTTGCTCTTCGTGGCTTTGGAGGAGGAAGGTGTAGATGTGGCACTTGGGGACATGATTTAGTGGTGGGGAGGGATGGGTTGGACTTGCTGATCTTGGAGCTTTTTGCCAACCTGAGCAATTCTGTGATTCAAAGGGAGACAGAGGGAAGAGGATTGTTGGCCATGCCAGTGCTCCTCAGTGTCCTGAGCCCCCACCCAAAGGACCCTCCTCTGCCTTCCCTCACCAGGGAACTCACAGCCAGCCTGGGTTATGCCAAAGGAGAGAAGCTCTCCTGGCAAAATTCATGGAGGTTTCACCCAAACCCACCCCACTCATGACAAGAAGATGAACAGGTTTAATTACAGCTCCTGGATTTGGCTGCTGCTGCCAACTCCTCAGTGCCATCCCACACACACAGGGCCATCTCCACGCTCAGCAACATCAAAAGACCTGGAGATGCCACTGAGGGAAACCAGGAATTCTGATGCAAACACCTCCAGCCCATCAGCCACAGCTCCAAAGCAAAGCCCAACCAGAAATGCAGCTTCTTCAGACTGGCAGCCCTTGCAACATCCAGACTTTCCTGCTCCTCAGAAGCTCTGGAATTGCCCTGAAAGAGCCTTCCTGAAGATGGGTCAGGACCTGGTTTTGGACTTCTCTACCTCTCTGCACACACGTCTCCAATGAAGGTGACGGGACAGGGGGTGGTGACATCCCATCCCCAACCTCCCCTTCCCCAAGCAAGAACCACCCCCAGACATGTCCTGCCTTGGGAAAAAGATGTCATGGAACCACACAGGGATCATGGAATTCCAAGGATCATCTTCATTTTACAATTCCTTATAAGTCAGCATTGTACCTGAAACCAACCTTGGGATTTTGGGCCACCCCCCACCAGCTGCCAGTTCACCAAAGTGGGATTTGGCTGCACAGAAACTCCTCCTTTCCTCAGGAATGTGTCCAGACCCCCTTAAAAAAAAAACTCTTCTCCCCACAGACTGCTGGATTTATACACAAATGGCCCCAGACAAGGGGAAGAGCCGAGGCCATTCCTGCTCTCTGCTAATGGGGTGTTAAATTATCCCAATTACATGTGTCGCAATGTCACATCTTTAGCTCCGTAACAAGCAGTAAAATCTTGGCACTGCTTTTGGCCAAAGGCAATTGCTTATCAAGCTCAGTGCCAAAGAAAAATGATAACTATTTCCTGATGCATTGGAGGAATTCTGCCCTGCATGCAGAGCTTCGTTAGCCAGAGACAAGCCCATTGTTTGGGGGGTTTCAGCTGTGGGGCAGCAGAGCAGGGAGGGCTGAGGGCAGAGGCTCCCGTGGAAATGAGCAGAGCTGAGGCAGAGACAGGAGCACTGGGCCCTGGTAATTCCCTCCCTGCTTTTGGTAGTTATTTACCAAGCCTGATTTCTGCACTCCCTGAGCTGCAGAGAGGGGCTGGCAGCAGCTCCCAGGGGATTTGTGAGAGCTCCTCACCCTTGTGAGAAGGATTTGTGGAATCACAGAGTCATTTAGGTTGGGAAAAAAAAAACCCCTAAACTCATCGAGTCCAACCCCCTCTCCAAGTCCACCAACTCCAGGAAGAAAACTGGTGCACAAACAAACAGCAAAGCTGGAATGGGTGGCCCAAGTTCTGTCCTGCAGCCCATGGATGGTGCACCCTGGGCAAACTCCTCAGTCCTGCAGCACCAGCCAAGCACAGCCCAACCCCTTCCACCACCAGCTCTGCCTGGAAAAGGAGGAATAAAGATGATCCCTCTGCAAGCACCAGCTCTGCCTGGAAAAGGAGGAATAAAGATGATTCCCTTCCAAGCATCAGCCCTGCTTGGAAAAGGAGGAATGAAGAGGATTCCCTTCCAAGCATCAGCCCTGCCTGGAAAAGGAAGAATAAAGATGATTCCCTTCCAAGCATCAGCCCTGCCTGGAAAAGGAGAATTGAAGATGATCCCTCTCCAAGCACCAGCTCTGCTTGGAAAAGGAGGAATGAAGATGATTCCCTTCCAAGCACCAGCCCTGCTTGGAAAAGAAGAATTAAAGATGATCCCCTTCCAAACACCAGCCCTGCCTGGAAAAGGAGGAATGAAGATGATCCCTCTCCAAGCACCAGCCCTGCCTGGAAAAGGAGGAATGAAGATGATCCCCTTCCAAGCACCAGCCCTGCCTGGAAAAGGAGGAATAAAGATGATCCCTCTCCAAGCATCAGCCCTGCCTGGAAAAGGAGGAAGAAAGATAATTCCCTTCCAAGCACCAACCCTGCTTGGAAAAGGAGAATTAAAGATAATCCCCTTCCAAGCATCAACCCTGCTTGGAAAAGGAGGAATAAAGATGATCCCTCTCCAAGCACCAGCCCTGCCTGGAAAAGGAGGAATAAGGATAATTCCCTTCCAAACACCAGCCCTGCCTGGAAAAGGAGAAATAAAGATGATTCCCTTTCCAAGCACCAGCCCTGCTTGGAAAAGGAGGAAGAAAGATAATTCCCTTCCAAGCATCAGCCCTGCTTGGAAAAGGAAAATTTAAAGATGATCCCCTTCCAAACACCAGCCCTGCCTGGAAAAGGAGGAATAAAGAGGATCCCCTTCCAAACACCAGCCCTGCCTGGAAAAGGAGAATTGAAGATGATCCCTCTCCAAGTATCAGCCCTGCTTGGAAAAGGAGGAATGAAGATGATTCCCTTCCAAGCACCAGCCCTGCTTGGAAAAGGAGGAAGAAAGATCTCCTGCCTTGAGCAACATCCAGGTGTTTGTGGGGTACATGACACACCAAATTGTTCTGTTTGGAGAGCCAGGAGCATGTCAGGATGGCTTCAAGTCCCCCAGACACCCACCCACATCTAACCCTCAGAGTTGGGTTGGTGACTTCTCTCAGCCTGGTCTGGGGGTCCTGCAGTGACAACCACAGCCTCTCCCAGAGCTCCAGCAGCTCCACATCCCAGCCTGCTGGAACATGGATCAGCAAAGCCTGCACTGAAGGGAAACATAACCTGGGGGAGGAGGAGGAAAGTCAGCTGAACTTTGTTTAACCCCACAGAGAGTGCAGAGGGATTTCTTATTTTCTTCCCTCTGGTTTGTCCATCCCTAATTGGTATCTCAGAGAAAGTTTTGTAACCTGCTCTGGGGGAGGCCCAGCCAGGACTGCCTGGTGTGGCAGAGATTCAGAGTTCAGGCTTTGTCCTCCCAGACCCTCTGCCAGCCCAGGCCATGGGGTGTGCCAGGGGCCAGACATCAAAGCACACTTTGGCCCCAGAAAGCCTCACGAGGTGATTGAAGTGGGATCTTCAGGGAGCTGGAGCTCCCTGGCCTGAACCCACCACTGGGAACACACTGGATGGGACCAGGCATGGAGGGGTAAGGGCTTGGCCATCCAAGGGTTGGCCCACAAAGGGTGTAACTGTCACCTGCAGCTCCCAGGAGGGACAATTCTCCAACATTTTGTCCATTTAACCTCCAGGGTGAGGAGCTCTGCTTGGGAATTTGCATCCAAGGCATTGCTCAGAGATGAGGAGAAGAGGTGGAAGAGAAGGGATGAAACCCAATCTCCATCCAACCTCCAAGGTGAGGAGCTCTGCTTGGGAATTTGCATCCAAGGCATTGCTCAGAGATGAGGAGAAGAGGTGGAAGAGGAGGGATGAAACCCAATCTCCATCCCCAAAGTGCAGCTGGTTTCAAGAGATACTTTCTCAACTACTAAAAAGCAGGACTTCTCATCACAGTGGATATTTTTAGGTGCTTCCCAGGAGGGCTGTGGGCAGGAGCCACGGACACAGCCTGGAGAACTTGGAAGGGCTGAAGCACATCTAGTTGCAGTCAGATTTTTGAGGACTGTTTCCTAGAAATGGGTGTGTCAGGATAATTCATACCAGCCAAACTTGCACCAAAACTTCCAGACTTGCCATTAGATACTCACAACAAGAGAGAGATCTGAGAGCTCAACCAGGCCAGGGAACAAATCAGTGTTAAACCAGCCAAGAGACTTAAATAAAACCACCAGGACTTACTGACAAGCCAAAAGATGAGGTTGCTCATGCAGAAACCTTTGATCCAAGAGGACAACAAGTGCTTAAAAGGATTCTCATCAATTCCCCAATTCCTCCCACTCACGGGCGACCCAAACCTGGCCAGGACATTCCTTTGTGGAGGGGATGAAGGTTTTACACCAGATGTTGTAGATTCATCTTCAGAGCAACAATGTGGCTTTACAGCCCATCAAGTCTGGCTTCCCAGGACTTCCCACTGACTGGAAGGTTCCACGAGGTGTCCTTAATCTCCATCCCACCCCACAGAGTGTACCCACCACAACGGGGCCCCCAGATGACTCCTCACAGCCATCAACAGCTCCAGGAGGGGTCTCCATGGGAGGGATTTACTCCAAAGAAGACACATCCTTCCTGATAATGCCTTCCAGCCTCCTTCTTCCCAGTCACATCTGGGGGATATTTATAGGTAGCCAGTTTAGCTCTGTGGTTCCACAGATGGTGTCTCCAACCCCAAGTGCAGAGAAACCCTTCCCAATGGGAAGGGCACAGAAAAACAACTCCCAGCAGCTTCTACAGCTGAACAAGGAGCCACCAACACACCAAGAAACAACAGGAAAAAAAAAGAAATTTAACACTGAACAAAGTGATGTGACAGCCCTGGAAAAAAAGCAGCAAAACTGATGCTGTTTGTATAAGATATTCCAAGAGCTGCTGTCGGTCCGTCGTGTTTTGCATTAAACCCAGATGGAGATGACTCCTCTTCAAAGAGGAGTGGCTGTAGCTCTTACAGCTGCTCTGGAGCTCCCCTTCTCCCTGCAGGGCAACACACCCCCTGCTCCTTGGGGCAGATGTTCCCCTGGAATATCCATGCCAAGCAGTCCGGGGTGGGCACACCACGCTGCAACTCCATCAGTCACCCTGAGCCTCCTCAGCCTTGCAGGGGACCAAGGGAAGGTCTGAAAGGGCTTTGGGGTTTTTGTATTTCCTTTTTGTATTTCAAAGCCCTCTGCAAAATCCACAAGGGGTCAGTGTCTTGGCAGAAATCCTCCTCCAACGCTGAGGAGCACAGGAATGGTCTCAACTCCAGGATCTTTTTAATACTCCAAGACCAGGGCAGGATTTGGGGGGGAAGGGGCTTCATTTTGACGTTTCTCCCTCCCTCTTTTTTGTAATTAAAAAAAGCAACTCAAGCAGCAACTGTGCTTTGCTGGGCTGTTTTTCTGCTTGCTCTGGAACAAGTGACCTCTGAGGAGAACCCAACCAGAGCCCTGCAGGGGATGCTGACCTTGGGCCTGTGCTGCTCAACCAGGATGGAGGCTGGGGCCGGGCAGGGAGGGGGCTCAGCACCACCAGCTTGCCCAGAACCTGCCAGGGCTCAGGAACCTCCTTGGTGGTGGGACAGCAATGCCCTAAAGGGTCACAGCCCCTTGGGGTCCCTCAGCCCTCCTGCAGCTCCATGCTGAGCTCAGGAACCTCCTCCATGGTGGGACAGCAATGCCCCAGAGGGGTCACAGCCCCTTGGGGTCCCTCAGCTCTCCTGCAGCTCCAGGCTGAGCTCAGGAACCTCCTCCATGGTGGGACAGCAATGCCCTAAAGGGTCACAGCCCCTCCTGCAGCTCCAGGCTGAGCTCAGGAACCTCCTTGGTGGTGGGACAGCAATGCCCCAGAGGGGTCACAGTCCCTTGGGGTCCCTCAGCACTGCTGTAGCTCCATGTTGAGCTCAGGAACCTCCTCCATGGTGGGACAGCAATGCCCCAGAGGGGTCCCTTGGGGTCCCTCAGCTCTCCTGCAGCTCCATGCTGAGCTCAGGGCTCTCCACAGGTTCCCTGGTGCTCCTCAGAGTGGTGGTGTCACCCCCACCATGCCTGGGGACATCAGCCCAGCTTGGAAACGACTCAGGATGAGCAAGGTGAGGCTGCACAGCCAAGTGCCAGAGGATATTCCAACCCAAGTCCACCCAAAGCACAGCCCAAAGGCCCAGCTGACCGTGGGCTCAGTGGGACAGGGAAATAAATAAACTGAAATAAAGCCCAGCCCCAAGTTCCTCCCTCTCCAGGATCCACCTGAGGGATAAAATACCAACAGCAGGTGCAGAGAAGGAGGGAGTTCAGACCAGATGATCTTCCAATCCATTCCATGGGGGAACAGAACATTCCCAAAGCAATAATCCCAGAGTGTTTCTAAAACAAATGGGCACCTTCAGCCTTGCTGCAGAAGTTTTCATCTCAAAGGTAGGCTGAGACTTCCAAGCCCACGTGCCACACTTCCCTACACCATTTTCCTGCCCACAGGGAGGATCTCAGGAGTGTTTTCCAGACTTTTCCACTGATTCCCTGGCTGCTGCTTCAGGAGGGGAGGTTTCCTCAGAGCAGGGATTCCTGGGGGGGTGTAGGTTGGTGAGAGAGGAAGGATTGCCCAAGTCTTACCCAAGGAGCAGCTCTGACCTCCATCCACACCATCACTTATCTCGAAGGAAACATTTCACAACATCCCGTTAAAAAATTACCTCAGATCTTTCCTTGCCATTTAATAACCCAAAGTTTGTGGCCATTAAGTTGATATCAAAAAAGCCTTCTGGAAATTTCTTCTCAGCTTGCCCAGTTTTAGACTAAAATGCTACAACCCTGTTGGCCAACTCCAAAAATATCATTGCACATCCCCTTTCATCTCACTGGTGACCAGCTCAGAAACACATTTCTGTGACATGTTTGTTAATTCAAGAACTCAAGGGCAAGCCCATCAAGCTTTTTAAAGGGAAAGTAACACTGAGGTCAGTTCCTACCAAGGCACCACAGACCCGAAGCCACCTGAGATGCTGAGAGACTCCCTGCCCAAGCTCCTACACACACACACTGACAATTAAAAAGGTTTAAGTCCTGCCTAAGTGAGCCCAGCACAGGTTTAACCAGGCTGGGTGATAGCTCAGATTTCAGGGATTGATAAAACTGGGGAGAAGAGAGGACAAAAAGGTCTCCAATCACGTTCCCACGGATGGAAGGTGATGCCAAAGGTTCCTCAGGGATTTGCTCTGCCAACACAACCAGCTGGAGGAGAAGGAGCATTTGCCCTGATGAAACACCACAAGTAACAACCAGAGGGGAACATTCTACAGTTCAGGGCATGCAACAGGACAGCTCAGCAGGGACTTTCCTGGTGGGAGACACTTTGAGCAAAGCAGAACAGCCCTCCTGACCATCCACATGCAGCTGTTCCTTCAAGAGCTGCAAAGGAAGCAGCTCAAAGCCATGAGAGCACATGGGGAGAAGGTCACCAAGCACCCAAGGTTAGAGCCCTGGTGGCATCTCCATGAGCTTCATGTTTTACTAGAGCTGAGAAAACATCTGTAGGAGGACAAAAAGCTTCTGGAGATTTTCCATGCCAAGGGTTCACCTCTCAAAGAGTCTCTTCCCAGGGAGCATCATCAGGACAGGACCTGGGGGACCTGAAGAGCACCAGGGCAGGAGACACTGAGGGATTCCTGAACTTCCAAATGCTTCAGTTCCCAACTTTATCTATTCATGATATTTTGATTGAGCTGCAGCAAAGCAGACAGAGGTCAAGACAAAAATACCACAGCAGCCCAAACCAAAGGAAACTGCTCCAAACAAATCACCTTCAGAGACCAGTGGCATGGACCACTTGCCACTGATACCACCATTCACTTCCACCACCCTTTGCCATGAGGTTTGGGACTGAAATTCTGCTGAACCCCAACCCCAGAGTCTGGAGGGTGGAGGAAGTACAGACTTTTTTCCAGGCACACATAAACAGGTCAAGATACAAAAAACTGGACATGGATCTGTCTTGAATTGAGCTGGCAAAATGCCAACTGCCCAACACAGAGTCAGGTGGTCTGAAGATGAGGAAATGGGATTCCACAGAATTCAGATATTCAGCAGAAAACCTGAGAAGCTTCTGCCAGACCCTCTAATGCCTTCAGCCTCTCTCCTGGTCTCCCAAGGCCAAGCCCAGCTCTGCCCCAGGAAAACAACCCCATTCCCTGTGGGCACTGCCCATAATGGAGCCCACAGAGCCTCAGACAGCTCTGCAGAGCTGAGCAGAGAGAGGAGCCAGTACAAGGGCACAGATTCAGCACAAGGTCACAGATTCAGCAGTGCCAAACATCCCATGGAGAGACCTTCTCCTGCAGCTCCAGCACCAAACCATCACATCCAGAAATTCACACGCTCAGGAGTTTTAAGAGCCAACAGTGGGTTAATTATGGACTTGCCAAAGCTGTTTTGAAACTGCTGCTGTGACAGAGAAGAGCAGCAGAAGCTGCTCCAGCATCAGCTTCCCTGGGCTGATGGTCCCACTCAAGCCCCACCACAGGAGCTGCTCCGTGGGCTCCTTGCAAAGCCCTCAGAAGAAAAACATGTTGAATTCCCCACACTGAATCCAGGGGTGTGTTTGCCCAGAACGGGCCTCCCTCGCTCCAGTTTCATCATCTCTCAGTGCCCTCAGCCTGGCTGGGGCACCATTTGGGCAATAATTAACTGTTCCCAGAGCTCAGGGCCTGCTCCCAGTGCCTGTTCCCAGAGCTCAGTGCTGCATGTTCACAGAATCACAGAATGGATTGGGTTGGAAAAGACCTCCAAGATCAGCAAGTCCAACCCTTGATCCAACCCCACTGTGATCACCAGCCCAGGGCACAGAGTGCCATGGGCTGGTGATCACAGTGGGGCTGGATCAGGGGCTGGATCAGGGGCTGGATCAGGGGCTGGATCAGGGGCTGGATCAGGGGCTGGATCAGGGGCTGGATCAGGGGCTGGATCAGGGGCTGGATCAGGGGCTGGATCAGGGGCTGGATCAGGGGCTGGATCAGGGGCTGGATCAGGGGCTGGATCAGGGGCTGGATCAGGGGCTGGATCAGGGGCTGGATCAGGGGCTGGATCAGGGGCTGGATCAGGGGCTGGACTTGCTGATCTCTGAGGTCTTTTCCAAACCAATCCATTCTATGAATGCCACCTCTGGAGGCTCTTCCCTTGCTCTCCCATCCCTGTTTCCTCTCTCTGCGATGCCAGGCTGGAGGGATCAGGTCAGGCATCAGGTCAGAGACACCATTATTTGAAAAAAAAAATTAAAATAAATCAATCAAGGCTTTTCTGTCAGTGCTTCATCTGGAGAGAATAATCCCATTTCCTCTCTCCCCTGTGCCACAGGGTGATGCCCACCCCACAGGATGGGCCCTGCCAGTCCCATCACACGTGGAACAAGACTCCTCACCCAACTCCAGCTGGCAGCTGAGGCTCCCAGGGCTGTCCATTCCCTCAGGGCTGTGGAAGGAAAGAGCTGGGAAGCACCAACAAACGGATGAGGAACCTCTGAGCAAACTCCTGGCAGTGGTTCTACAGCACCAAGGAAACCCTCAGCTCCAAAGCTCCTGTACCATGACCCCAGGATGGGGAGGTGCCACCAGTGCACAGGCCCTGGCAACCCCGAGCCCAGTTCCCACTGCTAACCCCTCCCACAGATGGGATCACACCAAGCACAATCCCATAAACACAATCCAGATGTGACTTGGGAGGCTCTTCATTTTCTGACAATGGTGCCCGGAAGGGTTTGGAGAGTTGACAAAAACCCTTGGAGTTTTAGAGAATGATCTTTGGACTTGCACAGCCCCAGCTCCACCGGCCCCATCCCACCCTGAGCACCCTTCCCACACCCCAGGGTGCTGCAGGGGCAGGAAACACGAGCCCAAACTTTCCAGAGATCCTGTGGGGTGGGATCAGGGAGCTCAGATGCTGCTCTGCTGTTTGTCTCCATCCTGGTGGTCCAGGAATGACTCTGACGTTACTCGAGGAAAACAGCACTTGGGACATTTCCTCTCTTTCCTGGTCCAGCCTGAAAATACTGTGGGAAAAATGATTCCCAGAAAAAAAAAAAAAAGGATTGGTAGGTCTGAGGCAGGAAAACCAGCAGAGCAGCCACTCCCAAACGCAGAGAGGAGCTGCTGGGGGGGATTTTGGAGCAGTTTCCCCAAGGAAACACGGGATTGAGCCACTCTGCCCATGCCCCCAACTCCAGAGCCACCAATTTGCTGGTAACAAAAAGTGGGTGAGGATGAGCCATTGCAAAAGGCATTCCTGGGGTCTGGAGGGCATCCCACACACCCTCCCTGCCCCTGGAAACACCACACAGGAGCTGATGCTGCTTTAATAAGGAGCCACGAGATGTCCCAGCAGCAGATCCTGCACCTTCTCAGACAGGCAGGAAAATCCAACCCCCAGATGTGACTCCAGAACAGCTGGAGCCCCCCAGGCCTTCCCCTCCTCAACAAACACCTTCCTGCTCTCCAAAGCTTTGCCTCTCCACCAGCAGGATGCACTTCCCACCACCCTCCCAGAGCTCCATCACACACCCCCCAGGTTTCATCCCACTCCTCCGAGGTCCTTTGGCATCTTTGTCCCCCAAACTCGGTGTCCCCCCCCCGAGCCAGGGCTGGAGGGAGCTGCAAGAGTCACATTTCCCCAAGAAATTCCGGGAAAAACGCTCCTGCTTTTAATGAGATTTTTTTTTTCCTTTCTGCTGACTTCCATAGCCAAGCTAATAAAAATGGAAAGCACTAAGAAATTCCAGCAGAAGGGAGGTGTGGGGGAGGAGAAAAAGGAAGATACTGCTCATTTAAACCTATCCTAAATAGAAGATAATTAGCCACATATATCCCAGAAAGAACAGCACCAGTATTTGCAATATTGGGAATGCACACTTTAAGAGCATTTGCCAAAAAATGCCTGGTTTTATTAAAAAGGAATGGTCCCACAAAGGCCCAACTGTAAGAAAGGTTGTAATTTGCCCAAATAAAACTTAATTTGATCCATGAAATAGCTGTGGTTTATTGTGTAATATACGTGCTATGTGTTTTAATTTAATAGAATCCAATCTAATTGTAGGCCAGTCAGGCTTCAGAGCAACTCGGGGTTGTTCCCACAGTGCCCATGGCACAGATGCCACGTTGGGGCACAGATGCCACGTTGGGGCACAGATGCCACGTTGGGGCACAGATGCCACGTTGGGGCACAGATGCCACGTTGGGGCACAGATGCCACGTTGGGGCACAGGGAGAAATCAGGAATACAGGGAGGATTATCCACAAAGCAACAAGAGATGTCCCATCACAAACCAGACAGAAAACCAGAGCTAAAAGGAAGTAACTTGGGATGCTCTGCACTCAACCAGGGGCTCCTGGAGGCAGTTTGGGCTGCTGGTGGTGGCCCAGGGACAGCCCCAGGTGGCATCCAGCAGCACCTGATGCTGTGCAGTGACAGGTCCCCCAGCTGAGCTCCCTCCCTGGGCACCACCAGGGGCAGCAGCCCAGCCCACCTCAAGTGAGGGGAGATGGAGATGAATCCTTGTTTTTGCTTTCTAGGAAGGTTGTGGTCCATGTTGGCCACCCATCAGAGCGGATCTGGGCTCACCCACGAGGCAGTTCCTGCTCCCAGTCAGCTCAAAGGGCAAGGGGGACACCCTGGGATTCCTCACCCCCACCCCCAGCATCCATTTTCTCAGAAAACTGAGCTCAAATCCAGCCTGGAAAAGCAGAGCAGCAGCTTCACCCCCAGCCACACTCCCCAAACCTGGCAGATCAACCCCCAAGGCCACACTGTGCACCAGCAGCACCTTCCCACAGCCCTGTCCCTGCAACCACCTCCTCCACACAGCATTTACCTGGATATTTGAGGGGTTTTTTGGTCAGGAAAAAAGCCAACCCACCCCTCAGAGGTGCCAGGATGGCAGCAGCTCCACTCCATGCCCTGCCTGGGCAGCTGTTCAAGCTCTCCCTCCTCTTCCATCCCACCTGAGGCCCTGCAGAGCCACCCCAGGAGCAGAGCTGAGCCTGGAGGGCCCACTGGGATTTGGGCAACTCTGCTGCTCTGACCAAAACATGAATCCACATCCCAAATTGCTGCAGATGCTCCACAGACCACCAAGCCAAGCAGCACCACACCCCAAAACAAACCTTCAGCTCCTTCCTCTGCACCAACAATGATTTTTAATTATTTTTCCTCCTAGTCCATGCATGGGGGGACAATATTGAGCTGTTAATTATGCACTGAGCAAACCCTCCCTACTTTTATGGCAGAGATAAAACCCTAAGGAGAACTATGGCCTGAAGAGTGACAGACCCTGTGGCTAAACCTGGGCCACAAAGGGAGCTCAGCCTCTATTTTTAATGAGTTGATGTGGATCATTTTAGCATTAATTGGCATTTCTCGGTCCCAACAGCAATGACCAGCAGGGACAGAGATGAGAAATGTCTTCTTACAGAAGAACAGCAGGCTCTGGGACCCACCAGAGCCACTGACTGCTCCTCAGCAGCCTCTGGCAGCTTTAAATCCAGTTTTACTAAATTCAGAGGATCTTGTCACATGAACACATCAAAGGACTCAGGTCCAACACTAGAATTGCCAATTCAGGATGTGCACTGGAACAGACTTGGGGTGCTTTTGGCACAGGGAAAGCAGAACCAGACTGTGGAGCCTTCAGCCTCCTGGTTGCACCCACAACACCTTGAGAAACCAGGTGATGCCTCTACCACTGTCTCTGCACCCACAGAAGGTGCCCAGCAAGTTCCACTGCTTGAGAAACACCTCAGAACACCTCCATGTCCCACCACCTCCACAGATGATCCATAAAGCACCAGCTGAGTCACCCCATTCATCTCCTGCAGGATCAAGATCTTCCTCCTTACTGGCAGGGAAATCTGAGGGCTGTGCTGTGGGGAAGCTCCACCTGAGGAGTCACTGCCTTGGAGGGGTGAGAGTCACCAGCCTGGGTTCAGCTGAGGCACCAAACCCACCCAACCCCACCACAACCTCTCCATACAGCTGGGATGTTGGAGCAAACTCAGGGTCAGGGCATGGCTGGAGCCCTTCAGCACAAGTGGGGAAGGATTTGCTGCCCTGTGTCTCCTCTGAGCACGCAGGGCTGGGGATGCCACCCCCACCCCCCTGCCTGGGCACTGAGCAGCAGCACAAGCAGCTCCTTCAGCTCAGCCTGGCACTCTGGAGCAGCACAGTGGGTGTTCCAGCACCTCCACAGCATAAAAAAACCCCTTCTCTGCTGCCCTGCCCAAAACAACCTCCCAGAAAATGCCCCCAGTGACATGTAACCACTCAGGAGACCCAACAGCTGTCCCAGGACAGAGCTGAACCAGCTCCAGCTCCAAAGGAACCACCCAGAGCCCCGCGGGGCCCCGCGGGCGGCACCCGGAGCGAGCCCCGCACGACTCCGCGACAACCACCCAGAGCCCCGCACGACTCCGCGACAACCGCCCAGAGCCCCGCACGACTCCGCGACAACCGCCCAGAGCCCCGCACGACTCCGCGACAACCACCCAGAGCCCCTCACGACTCCACAACCACCCAGAGCCCCGCACGACTCCACGACAACCACCCAAAGCCCTGCAGGACTCACAGCAGCACCAGGAGCTCAGTCCAGGCACAGCCCAGCACCTCCTGCCAAGGGGCTGCTTTGCCTTAAAATGACAAACCACCACACAGACCTTTAGGAACAAGAATAGAGAATGCACCACTTACCTCAGGTACTGGGAGACCAAGAGTCCTTCAGGGGACAGAAAAGCACAGCCAGAGCACCTCAGGAGGCTGCTGGAAGAAGGGAAAGGCTGTGGCCATCCTGCTTTTATAGGGGCTGGGGCTGATGGGCAAACACCACCAGCTGAGGGTGGGCACAGCTGAGACCCATCAGCTCGTTAATCAAACCCAACCATGTCCAGCTGCTCCTGCAACCCCTGGCAGGGAAATAACTGTTCCTTCCCTGCTGGAAGTGCCCTCCCAGGTGCCAACTCAGCCTCCAGGGCAAACCCAGTGCAGGGGATCACACAGGGGAGGCTCCAGCTGAGCTTGAGATCCTCCAGTGTGGAGTTCAAGAGCTTTGAAGTCCTAAAGCTTCTTTAAAGAATCCTGAATTTGACTGATTATGAGATTAAAGGGGCAAAATGGGGCAGAAAAGGATACTGATTTCATTGCCTCACCATAAAATCCTTTTTTTATTCCCTTTAAGGCCTTCCTGTCAAGCAAAATAAAACTCCAGATTTAGTCCTGGGGAAGTGCACGAGTAATGAAAAATTCAGCACTATCAGTGGGTTGCACAAGGGAAAGCCCAAAGTTAATCCTCAAACCCACCCTGGGTGCTGTTTGGTCCAACATATGGATGAAGTGAGGAGAGAGTGGAAAATGATGGTGCTGCTGCATTGGAGGAGGAGGAGGAGAGGGAGGAAGGCTCAGCCAGCTTGGGATGTGAATGCAAAACCTTTAGGGAGGCATGGGAAATGCTGGGAAAAACTGAAGGAAATGGGGAGAAGCAATTCAGCTTTTGGCTCATTTTCTCCAGGTAAAATGAGGACAATTTGAACAAAGATCTCTTAAAAAAACCCCAACAAAATATAAAAACATCCCCTTGACTGAGCATGTGAAAGTGATACAGGAAGGGAGGGGGTGGTGGGGCAGGATCAACCAAAGGGGATAAAAGAATCCCTGCAAAGCTCTTGAGAGCTGCTTGAAATGGGAGTGACATGTTTTGACACCGTCCCTAAGAATGGCTGTGACACAAACAAAACTCCACCATGTCAGGTATTAATCCTGATGCTCCAGGAATTCAACCAATGTGGTCCCAATTAAACATCAAATACGTTTCTAATTTGGAAAAGGACTGAGGAAATGTCAGTGGGACATTCCCTGCTCGGGTCTCTCCCAACATCCACCCAGGTCCTGCTTCCCTGGGGGATCAGTTCCCACCTTCCCCCATCCCTGGAGTGTCCAAGGCCAGGCTGGACAGGGCTTGGAGCACCCTGGGCTGGTGGGAGGTGTCCCTGCCCATGGCAGGGGGTGGGATGAGATGAGCTTTGAGGTCCCTTCCAACCCAAACCATTCCATGATTCCCCATCCTCACTCGTGGTGGTTGTAGGGACATCAAGTCCATCTACCCAAGCACAGGACCCTGAGATGCACCAGGAGAGTTTTTGAGGACCAAGTTTAGGTCCTGTTTTACTCCGAGTTTGAGGAGGTCTCATTGCATGTTTTTCTCTGCAAATACCAAGGTGACAAAACCATCCTCTGCAACCCTGAAGGCTGAGGTGCCTCCCAGCCCCTGGACTCGAGGCTGGGACTTCATGGAAATCAAAGGTCCAGGGATTTGTAACCCAACTCCAGGCCTTGGCAGGGCTGCTCCCTGGCAATAAATAACTTCCCTGAGCAAGCCAAGGCAGTGTCCAGGCAGCCCCTGGCAGCCCCTGGGTGCTCTGTGCTCACAGCAGGGCAGCTCAGGCACCAGCCAGCAAAGGGCCTGCCTTTAGCCAGGATTTCCAGGGAGGAACTCAGCCCACACAGGCACATTTGACCAGGACACTTTTTTGGCTGCAGCTGCTCCTCAGAGCAAACACGTTCCTCCCAAACAATTCTGAACCAGTTTGTGGCGGGACAAACCTGCACACAACTCATGCAATGCCCTCTGATGAGTTACTGGAGACAGTCCTGAGGTTCAGGCCATGCTCCAACAGAGGATCCACCCAGACATGAGTTGTCCAAAAGTCCCACTTGTTTCTGCACCATCAGACATGGCAGGAGGTGCTGAACTCACAGACAAGCTCTGGGAAAGGCTGGGAATGCCAACTGGTCCTGCTGGGCAGCTCTGTGGCCACGTTGTGTCCTGGTTGTCTCTGATACACATGGATTGGCACTGACTAAGTGCAAACTCCTCCTCACCATGTCCCACCACGTTTTCTGTTAGCAGAAACACAGCCCTGAGTGACATCAGCTACAGGATATTTCCCTTCCACCTTCTCCAAGCATTCTCTGCTGTCCAACTGCCCTCCCTGACCCTCCTCTGGGGGTCACCTGCACCCTTAAACTCATTGATTGGCTTTTTGGGGTCCTGGCTGAGATGGGAGACAGAGGTCACCCCTCTGGACCCCCCCTGGCTGCAGAGCACCCCAGAGCAGGCACTGCTGGACTTCAGTTTTGGGAGGGGGGGGAGAGAAAAAAGACAATTAAATCCCCCCCCATAATGCGAATACTTTATTATCAATGAGTGACTGGTATTAGCTTTTTGTCTGGGTATTAATAATATTTCCAAAAAACCATACATCAAAATTAGGGCTTTCTCCTATTTTTGCTGTATAATTTTTCTCTTTTTTTTTTCCTTTTTTTAAAAAAAAAAAAAAAATCTGTATTGAAAGAATTATATAAGCCAAAGTGCATTTTCTGGTTTTTGTCCATATACACATTGCACCATACATAAATAATTACATTGTAAAAATGACTCCATAATTACAAGTATAATATATATTTTCATATAATATATAAAACTTTATATTAAATCTAGGTAGATGATATTTGGGATAGTCTGTGTCTTTTTTTTTTTTGTTGTTTTAAATTGCTGTTGGGGTTTTTGTCTTTCTCCTTTCCTCAGAGGACCAACCACTACCGGTTGTTACTGAGGAGGATCTCCAGCCAACACGGACAGGAGGTGATGAACTGTCTGGAGTAACAAGGTCCCCACCCCTTGGCGAAGCTGATGCGGACGCTGTTGGGGTCGTAGGGCCCATCTGTGTAGTCCAGCTCCGTGTGCTGCAGCAGGCAGGACTTCTCATAGTCAAACACCTTGATGGAGTAGCCCGGCATGACCTTGCGCACGATGAGGCTCCTGCAGTTGGGGATGTCCAGTGTCGGGGAGTTGACGAAGATGGGGTGCTCGCTGCGGTTGTAGGCCCACACTCCATCGGGCTCTTTGCTGAGCAGGATCCCGTAGCCGATCTTACTTCGAGTCCTTCGCACAGTCTCGCTCCTGTTCTCCAGGTTGAGCTGTCCCAGGCAGAAGCCGTTTCCTTGAGGTAGGTCGTAGAAGATACTGACAGACTGTTCGTACACTGTGTAGAGGCGGCCCACGCGCGTCCGGTGCTCCCAGTAGGCCACGTTGCACCAATGGCTCCTCTTGGCGGCATCGGGCGACGTGCTGGCGTCTGGGGGGAGAGCAGAGCACAGTCAGGGCTTGCTGGGACCACCTGGAGGTGACCGCTGTGGAAGGGAAGGAAACGGCTCTTCCCAACCCATCGGCTTTGCTCGCACGAGAACCGAACTTGTGCTCAACCCCAAACTTGTGCTCAAGCCCAAACCTTGTGCTCAACCCCAAAGTTGTGCTCAACCCCAAAGTTGTGCTCAGCCCCAAACTTGTGCTCAACCCCAAAGTTGTGCTCAACCCCAAACTTGTGCTCAAGCCCAAACCTTGTGCTCAACCCCAAAGTTGTGCTCAACCCCAAAGTTGTGCTCAGCCCCAAACTTGTGCTCAACCCCAAAGTTGTGCTCAACCCCAAAGTTGTGCTCAACCCCAAACTTGGGCTCAACCCAAACTTGTGCTCAACCCCAAAGTTGTGCTCAACCCCAAAGTTGTGCTCAACCCCAAACTTGTGCTCAACACAAAACTTGTGCTCAACCCAAACTCCATGACCTACTCAAAAGTCATGTCCAATACAAAATCCATGCCCTATCCAAAAGTCATGTCCAACCCAAACTCCAAGCCCTACCCAACATTTGGTTTCAACACAAACTCCATGCTCTACCCAACATGTGAGTTCAACACAAACTCCAAGCCCTACCCACCATTTGAGTCCAACACAAACTCCATGTTCTACTCAACATCTGACTTCAAGACAACTCCATGCTCTACCCAAAAGTCATGTCCAACACAAACTCCATGCCCTACTCAACATTTGAGTTCAACCCCAACTTCATGCCCTACCCAACACCTGAGTTCAACACAAACTCCATGTTCTACTCAACATTTGACTTAAACACAAACTCCACGCTCTCCCCAACATTGGAGTTCAACATGAACTTCACATCCAACCCAGCATTTGACTTAAACACAAACTCCACCCTCTCTCCAACACTTGAGTTCAAGCCAAAACTTGTATTTAACCCAAAGTTTATACTTAACCCAAAACTTGTATTAGGTGGAACCAGACAAATTTTAGGGTGGATGGGGAGGGGGTAACTGGGCAAGCTGGGAGGCAGTGGGGTGTCCTCTGCTGTGGGCAGTGCTCATAATCTTCAACTAACCCCTTCACAGGTGACATTTTTGGGGAGACCATCTCAGTACCATGGGCAGGGACACCTTCCACTCAACCAGGTTGCTCAGAGACCCATCCATCTTCCACAGCATCCAGTTTCCATGGTCATCTTTCCCCTGGGACATCACACAGATGCTCCCAATGCCTTTCCAGAACCCTCCTACAACACTGAACTTTGCTGTTGTCCCACTCAAGAGATCTGGGGGGCCACAGAGCAGCTCAGGGCCTTTCATCTGCAGGCTGGGAGCAATTACTGAGCTCTGCATCTGTTTAACCTCCCACCCTCCTCAAAGCCCTCCATGCTAATTAGCTAAGCTGGGTTTGTTAATACATTTTTCAGCAACTACTGCTCAGCCCCTGAATTTCCCTTAGAGACCAAGGATGGGACAACTTCAAACTCCATTTGTCCATCAGCTGAGAGAAACAGGGGAACAGGCAGCAATAAACATTTAAAGAGGTGTTTCCTGTGGTTTATTGCAAATTAACACATGAGGGGGGGCAGCAAACAGGATTCCAACTGTGTCTGTCCTACAGGAACATCTCACTGGAGGTGCCACCAGCCCTGGTGTCGTCTCTGCTTTCCAGGAACTGGCAGAGATTTTGGTAAAATCATCCATGAAAATAAGAGAAGGCTTTTTTACACCCTCTGCTTCTGGGCATCTGAAACAGCTTTATAAAACCACTCCATGCAATTGAGGGCACCCCAGAGAGTCCTGCAGGGATCAACCCACAGCCCTGGCACCAGGAGGGCACCCCAGAGAGTCCTGCAGAGATCAACCCACAGCCCTGGCACCAGGAGGGCACCCCAGAGAGTCCTGCAGGGATGAACCCACAGCCCTGGCATCAGGAGGGCACCCCAGAGAGTCCTGCAGGGATGAACCCACAGCCCTGGCATCAGGAGGGCACCCCAGAGAGTCCTGCAGAGATCAACCCACAGCTCTGACACCAGGAGGGCACCCCAGAGAGTCTTGAACCCACCCCACAGCCCTGGCATTAGGAGGGCATCCCAGCAGAGATGAACCCACCACCCCACAGTCCTGGCATCAGAAGTGGACCCCAGCAGGTCCTGTAGGGATGAACCCACCCCACAGCCTTGACACCAGGAGGGCACCCCAGAGAGTCCTGAACCCACCCCACAGCCCTGGCATCAGAAGGGCACCCCAGCAGAGATGAACCCACCCCACAGCCCTGGCATAAGGTGGGCACTCCAGAGAGTCCTGCAGGGATGAACCCACAGCCCTGGCACCAGGAGGACACCCCAGCAGAGATGAACCCACCCCACAGCCCTGGCATCAGGAGGGCACCCCAGCAGAGATGAACCCACCCCACAGTCCTGGCATCAGGAGGGGGCATCCCAGTCAATCTTGCAGGGATGAACCCACAGCCCTGGCATCAGGAGGGCACCCCAGCAGAGATGAACCCACCCCACAGCCCTGACATCAGGAGGACACCCCAGCAGAGATGAACCCACCCCACAGCCCTGACATCAGGAGGACACCCCAGCAGTGATGAACCCACCCCACAGCCCTGGCATCAGGAGGGCACCCCAGCAGAGATGAACCCACCCCACAGCCCTGGCATCAGGAGGGCACCCCAGCAGAGATGAACCCACCCCACAGCCCTGGCATCAGGAGGGCACCCCAGCCAGCCCCCAGCCCAGGGGCCTGTGCTGTGTCTCATCCCCTGCCAAGGCTTAGCTTTGCCTCCAGCCATCAGCCACTGCCACTCTGCACACAGCAGGGGTGGCTGCCAGAAATCCACGGCCTCTGCCTTCTAAATAAATATTCCACTTTTCCCTCCTCTTTTTTCCACCCTGCCCTTTAAGCACAGACAAGAAAATCCACTTTTTGTCCTTCCCACCCTCTCCCTTTTCTGCTGGAACAGAGACTGGCTTGTTAACTTGCTTTGGGAAGAAAGGAAAATATTTTAGCCCTGTAGTGGTGCACGATGTGTTTGTAACAACTCTCATTGTGGGCAGCTCCAACTTCCAGCAGCTCCACTGAGGTGCAGTCAGGACTATCTGCTCCATCAAAGCCACCTCCATCCAGCAGATGGAGGGGCTGAAACTCCAGCTCCAGTTTTCCAACACTCAGAACACACAACCTAAAGGAAATCAAACAATTTAAGACTAAAAAAAAAAAAAAGATAAGAGAATCAAATCCAGAATTTAATGGGAAAAGAGTCCTGCATGGCTCAGGGTCTGGGAATAAATGCAGAGAGCAAACACTGGGAATCCTCCTGGCAGGAGCAGCATCGCTGGTGTCGCTCCCTGCAGAGTGTGGAGGGAAAGAAAATAACTTGAGGTTTGAGACTATTTGTGATTCGACAGCATTTTCTGCCAGTGAAGTTCAAAGGAGTGCAAGAAAAGAGCAAAGAAAGATGCTTTTTTCCAAAACAAAACGCTGCACAGCCCCACTGCTTGATGTTGCACTTGAAAGGAGGGTGGAAAACACGGGCAGCTCACGAAGGACACGGAATAAAGAGCTCTGAGTCAAGGCTTTGGCTCTTCCCAAGCCACCAAACCCCCTCTCAGCAGGTCAAACGGCCCCACAATATCTGGCTGTGAGGAAGATCTTCTCCAAACACAGTGAAGAGGCGCCCACAGGGAAGACCACGCCATGAAAAATAAATCACTGCACTCTCCAAACGTGACAGGGACTTGAAGGCACAGCTGGGCACCTGGAGAAGGGGTGGGACATTCCAGAGTGTTCCCACACATCCCCCTCTCTGCCCTTCTGTGCCACGGGGCAGCCTCACACTCCTCTGCCCTGGGAGCTGTTACATCCTTTCTCAACACCTTCCCGTTCAGTTTTATTCCACTTTAGGCTCTCTTAGATCCATTTCCCCCCTTTCTCCCACAGCACAGGTCTGTGTTTCTCCTGCCTGACACACAGGGTGGTTATACCCACACCCAGGTCACTGTGAACAAGGTCCAGATACAAAACCCTGCAACAAAGAACACACACATTTCCCAAAAATCTATTAACAGTTCACCAGGGAGCCATCAGTTCAAATCATCCCCCGTTAATAGACCTGGAAACAAGTTCCAGGGTAAGGAAAGGGTTAAAACTTTCCACAGCAGAAATGGAATTTTTATGGCCTTGCAAAAAAAAAAAAAAAAAATTAATTGTCAATCTGTCCCAGCAAAGCTCCCAACCATTTTTGTTGAGCCAATACACTTAAAATACCTCTGCCTTCCAAGTTTCAGCTGGAATGTCTCCCTGTGCCCCCTTGGAGTCCTGAGGGTGGGGAGGAGCTCAGAGCTGTCCCCAGCACGGGGGTCCCCCACACAGATGTCCTGGGGACACAAACTGGCCACCTGCCCTCTGTCCATCCTCACTGGGAGTGGTGGGGTGGGACTCTGAGGGCACCTTCCCACCCTTGGAGATGTTGGTGATGCAACAGAGGCAGGAGATGGGATGACACCCCGAGGGGGCCCTGGGGACACTGGAGGGAGAAGGTTCTCCATGTGGAAGCCAAGGAAAGTCCTGATGAGGACACAAAGGTAGTTCAGTGCCCTTCTCTAATTCCTTCCTGGTTTCTCCAATGAAGAGGGAGCTGTGTCTTAAAGCAGGACCACAACAGGACAAGGGGGCACGATGGACTCAAGCTGTGCCAGGGGAAATTGAAGTTGGAGAGCAGAAAAAAATCCTTTGCAGAGAGAGTGCTCAGGGATTGGAATGGGCTGCCCAGAGAGGGGGTGGATTCCCCATCCCTGGAGGTTTTTCAGCTGAGCTTGGCCGTGGCACTGAGTGCCATGATCTGGTAAAGGGACTGGAGTTGGACCAAGGGTTGGACTTGATGATCTCAGAGGTCTTTTCCAACCCAATTCTGTGATTTTATGAATGTGGCACTGAGTGAGAATCCACCATGTCTTGATCCAACCCCACTGTGATCACCAGCCCAGGGCACTCCGTGCCCTGGGCTGGTGATCACAGTAGGGTTGGATCAAGGGTTGGACTTGATGACCTCGGAGGTCTTTTCCAACCCAATCCATTCTATGATTCTGTGATAAGGAGAAGGCAGTTGGGTGCAAGTAGAAGGCTGGACAGCCCTAATTTTCCTCTTGAACTTCTTCTTTCAATCCCAGAATCAACTGAGGATCCTTTCATGTCCCACGTTTCACGAACAGAAACTCTCTCCTGGTTCACAGAGGCCCTGAAAAGCTCCCACCAGCTCCCCAGCCTGTGCCCAAGGTCAGCCACAGGGACACCCATCTGGACCTTGCCAGGCTGGCAGAGCATCCCACTCTCCCCCAGACTTCTGGGTCACCCCAGAGACCTGTGGGTTCAGCCCAGAAAAAGGTGATTTTACATTACAATGGATCTGGTGTCACCGCTGTCCTGGGGAGGGGGTCCCAACTCCTCCAACCCCACCATGGCTCCAGCACATTCCTTGTGTTGGATGTGGCCATGGACACCAGTTCAGCTCACTCATCCCATAAAAACCACCAACAAGGAAAGATGGGTGGAAAGAGCACTCACTGCCACCAGACCCACCATGGAGGACCCACCATGGAGGACCCACCATGGAGGACCCACCATCCTCCTCCTCCTCCTTCTCCAGCCTTTCCCTCGGAGCAGAGCTCTGGTGCTCCCCATCCTCCTCCTGCAGCCAGTTTAATCTGTTAACCCAGTAGATGATTAACTCAGAAGAACACTTGCACTGGGTTAATTAATGCAATTAGTTCCAAAAAGGGTCTGAGGAGCCACAGAGCCGGTGGCAGAGGTGTGTGGAGAGGCCTGGGGGGAACGGGGGACATTTCCATGGCAGCCCAAGAAACAAAAGCAACACAGGGCAGGAGCCAATGCCAAGAATGAGGATGAAAACAATTTTCTCTGCATAAAAGAAACCACTCTGCAAAATCATCAGCTCATGCTAATTTTTTTTTTTAAGATCCTTCAAAGAAAAACAGATGCCATGTTTAGTTCTGCCCGGAAATTTGGAAGTCATCATCACTTAGTGCATTTTCAAGCAAAATTCAAGGAGTTTGCTTCTAATGTACCTTCTCTGGCCATGAAATCTGCAGTCCAGGACATGATTTGAAGGTATTTTAGCAGGTTTTTTTTTCCCAGCTCCCCTGCATGGTTTGCAAAGCTCTTTGAAAAGACTAGAAAGTAAAAAAACTGGAAAAACTCAACTTGGGTATTTCTCACTGACATTTTTCCACGTTGCTTCTAAATGCCAATGTTTTCAGAGGTTTAGGTGAGGGGTTTTGTTGGAGTCCAACAGTCTCCACGTGCTCTCAGCTCTCACAGGAACATCCAACTCCTTCCAGTGCCTGGGCCGTGCCTGGCACGTCAATGCCAGCACAACAACGTAAAAACACCTCCAAAAGGCATCTCTGTCCCAGCCCTGTGTCCCCACCCTGTGCCCCAACCAGCTGGAAAAATGGGGAGGAAAAGGAGCTGCTGGTGGAAAACACAGGTGGGGGGAAGGCAAAGTCCTCACTCATTCATTTCCTCTAAAATCCAGAGGTTTGGGTGAAAACCTTCTGAGCATCCTCTACTTGGGGTTGGGTTTTCCCTCTGCTTGCCAGCTGGGAAGGCACTGACTCCACCTGGAGATGAGGAGGCTCATTCCCAAGTGACCTCTTGCCAGCGTGAGGGATACCAGGACAAAAAAGGAGGAAAAAAGGAGGAAAAGAGAAGGAAAAGAGGAGGCAAAGAGGAGGCAAAGAGGAGGGAAAAGGGAGGGAAAAGGGGGGGAAAAGGGGGGGAAAAGGGAGGGAAAAGGGAGGGAAAAGGGAGGGAAAAGGGAGGGAAAAGGAGAAAAAAGGAGGAAAAAAAGGAGGAAAAAAAAGGAAAAAAAAGGAGGAAAAAAGGAGGGAAAAGGGAGGAAAAAAGGAGGAAAAAGGGAGGAAAAAAGGAGGAAAAAGGAGGAAAAAGGAGGAAAAAGAAGGGAAAAAGGAGGGAAAAAGGAGGGAAAAATGAGGAAAAAATGAGGAAAAAATGAGGAAAAGAGGAGGAAAAGGGAGGAAAAAGGGAGGAAAAAAGGAGAAAAAAGGAGAAAAAAGGAGGGAAAAAGGAGGAAAAAAGGAGGGAAAAAATGAGGAAAAGAGGAGGAAAAAGAGGAGGAAAAAGGGAGGAAAAGGGAGGAAAAAGGGAGAAAAAAGGGAGAAAAAAGGAGGAAAAAGGGAGGAAAAAGGGAGGAAAAAAGGAGAAAAAAGGAGGAAAAAGGAGGAAAAAAGGAGGAAAAAGGGAGGAAAAGGGGAGGAAAAAAAGGAGGAAAAATGAGGAAAAAGGAGGGAAAAAGGAGGAAAAAAGGAGGAAAAAGGGAGGAAAAAAGAAAAAAAGGAGAAAAAAGGAGGAAAAAAGGAGGAAAAAAGGAGGAAAAAGGGAGGAAAAAAAGGAGGAAAAAAGGAGGAAAAAAGAAGGAAAAAAAATCCCCTTTTTTCCATTTTTAGGTTGAGAACTCGCATGTTTTCAGCTCCTCCAAACAACCATGTGTGTAATCCCTGTTTTTTTTTTTCCCTGAGAGCCTGGAAAACGTTGAGAGAATCAGGGAGAAGTCACCCCATCAATCAGCCCATGGCAGCTTTCCCTGGCATGATGGGATGTCCAAGGCTCCCTCCCCGCTCTGCTCCCGCCCGGCCCCGTGCCAACCATGCTGGCAGATTATCCAGGGCCTCCTGCTGCCGTGCCAGAGGCTGGCATGGCCAAATCCCATGGGATCCCCTCAGCTCTGCTCTGCCTCTGCATCCCAGAGCCATTCCAGGTGCTCAGGAATGCCACCTGAAGCCCTCAGTGCCCAGAGCTGGGCACAAGGGGCAGAGGCTGCTCTGGGAAAGGGGATAAATAAATATAAATAATCCCAGTTTTCGCTCACGGAGGAGTTTCGGCTGAGCTCTTCAAAGCACTTTAAAAGCAGAAACTAATTAGTAGGTCCCTCTGAAGAGAAACAGGAATAACACCCCTCTGTGCCTCCCTCCCTCCATTGTGCCTCTTGGGCAGGGCACGTTGGGCGCTGGGGCTGAGCCTGGGAGTCACCTCAGCACCCTCAGGGGGAGGGTCCAGGGCCTTCACCAACCAAGCCCTGCCTGGGTCACACCAGCACTAACTGATGGAATCGTTAAGGGATGGAAAACACCTCAATGAAGGGGGTTCTGCCAGGGTGGAGGGGCACTAAGGGGATGGAGCTTCTTTTGGGAAGCCACAGAGTGAGTTGTGAGGATGTCACAGAATATGCTGAGTGGGAAGGGACACACAAAGATCGAGTCCAACACTCAGTTCTGCACAGAACTATCCCAGTTCAACTGAGTCCAACACTCAGTTCTGCACAGAACTATCCCAGTTCAACTGAGTCCAACACTCAGTTCTGCACAGAACTATCCCAAAGAGTCACACCCTCTGCCTGAGAGGATCATCCAAACACCCCTTGAGCTCTGGCAGCCTTGGTGTTGTTACCACTGCCCCGGGGAGTCTGTTCCACCAGCAGAGATGTTCCTGGAGATGCTGAAGCCTCCTCATTTTCCACACTTCTTAAGAACATCAGTGTCTCTCCAGCAGCAGCAGGACCACTAACCCAGCACTGGGTGCCTTTAGGAACATCAGCAGCAGCAGGACCATTAACCCAGCACTGGATGTCTTTAGGAACACCAGAGCATCCCCAGCAGCAGCAGGACCACTAACCCAGCACTGGGTGCCTTTAGGAACACCAGAGCATCCCCAGCAGCAGCAGGACCACTAACCCAGCACTGGGTGCCTTTAGGAACACCAGAGCATCCCCAGCAGCAGCAGGACCACTAACCCAGCACTGGATGCCTTTAGGAACACCAGAGCATCACCAGCAGCAGCAGGACCACTAACCCAGCACTGGATGCCTTTTTTCATCCAGCTGTCAGATAATCCAAGGGCACTCAGCTCCTCCAGACCAAGTGGGCTGTGCTGCCAAGGCCAGACAGCCCATCATCACCTCCTTACACCACCCTCAGCTCAGCCCCAGCCTGAATTTTGCTCAGCTCTCTCCTGTAACAACCCAAACCTGCCATTTCCAGAGGGAAATGCTCTGCTTCCCCTACAGGAGGCCTCCTTCAGATGTCCCAGCTGATCCTGCAAAACCTGCTTCCCAACATCCCAGAAGAGCTGGAGACTTTGGGCTTCAGAGCTTGCCCAGGACACAGGGCATGGAGCAGGATGGGGCTGCAGCAGCTCTGCCATGGCATTCCACCCTCCTGAGCTTCAGAGCTCACCCAGGACACAGGGCATGGAGCAGGCTGAGCTCACCCAGGGCACTGGGCATGGAGCAGGCTGAGCTTGCCCAGGGCACTGGGCATGGAGCAGGCTGGGCTGCAGCAGCTCTGCCATGGTGTTCCATCCTCCTGGGCTTCAGAGCTCACCCAGGGCACTGGGCATGGAGCAGGCTGGGCTGCAGCAGCTCTGCCATGGTGTTCCATCCTCCTGAGCTTCAGAGCTCGCCCAGGATACAGGACATGGAGCAGACTGGGCTGCAGCAGCTCTGCTGGGTTTTCTACCTTCCTAACCAGAGAAGGAGCAGAGATGCTTTCCTGGGATGAAAACCAAACCAACACCAACCAACACATCACCAACAGACACATTCTGAGGCCTGCCCTGTGCTCCAGCCTGAGCTGCTCCCTCTGGAGCAGGAGCCCACCCTGCCATCACCCCTCCAAGGGATTTGTGCCTGAGAAGGACCTGCTGGGCTGCAGAGATGACGTGGGAAGGCTGAAGAAACCCAAGGCCACTCTCATTTCTTGGCACAGCCACGGTGGCACCTGAGAGGAGACCCAGGCGGAGAGATGTGTGTCAGCTCCACGCCAATCCCACTGCCAGGATCAAGGACTGGGAAAGCTTTGGGAAACTATCACAGACCTGGTAAACAAAGCTGTGATGGAGGAGGCTCCCCAGGGGCCACAAGCAGGAGCCCAACAATTATTTTGCTCCATGAAGGCTGGGAAGGAGCTGCTTTGCTGGCTGGGTGCAGAGTCCAGTGCTGGGCAGACACCAGACCTTGACATGGGAACTCTGGAACAACAAAGATCTTGGGCTTTCAACACAACCCCCTTCCAGGGGTTTCATCCCAGACCCCAGACCAGCTGTGGGTCCTCCATTCCAACCCATCCCCTCCCTCCAAAAGCACTCCTCAGTTGATGCCTCCCCTCATCTGATAATTCTCCCCCAGCAAGCCCCCAAAAAAGGCTCTTTTTTCCAGCAGGGTATCAGTGCCCTCATATATGGGAAGCAGACAGGGGCTGAGTGGAATGGAAATTCAGGCTTTGTTCCAAGATCCTGCTCCTGATAAAGCTCTGCCGAGCTCTGTGTCTGAGCAGGCTCGGGGAGTCCCGGCTGCCCCGCGTGGCTCAGCCCACGGCTCCTCCCAGTCCTCACTCCTGGGGGATTTGCCAAACTTTTACAGGGAATTAAAGGATTTGGGGTGCCAGCGTGGCCTTTGCAAGGAAACAATCCCTGTGGGGTGCCAGCCAGCTTGGTCATGCTGAAGGGATAAACCTGCACTGGGAAGTCTTGGGGCTCTGAGCTGATGGAGAGGGATTAGAAGCAATGGGGATGGGGTTGGTGGGGGCAGCCCTGGGAAGAGCCTTGGGAAGAGCCCAGTGGGAGCAGCCCTGGGAAGAGCCTGGTGGGAGCAGCCTTGGGAAGAAGAGCCTGGTGGGAGCAGCCCTGGGAAGAGCCTGGTGGGAGCAGCCTTGGGAAGAGCCCACTGGGAGCAGCCCTGGGAAGAAGAGCCCAGTGGGAGCAGCCCTGGGAAGAAGAGCCCAGTGGGAGCAGCCCTGGGAAGAGCCCAGTGGGAGCAGCCCTGGGAAGAGCCCAGTGGGAGAGCCCTGGGAAGAGCCTGGTGGGAGCAGCCCTGGGAAGAGCCCAGTGGGGAGCAGCCCTGGGAAGAAGAGCCCAGTGGGAGCAGCCTTGGGAAGAGCCCTGGGAAGAGCCCGGTGGGAGCAGCCCTGGGAAGAGCCCAGTGGGACCAGCCCTGGGAAGAGCCCAGGGGGAGCCATCCCGCCAGGCAGAGGCAGGTCCTGCAGGGCTGGCAGGGAGCACAGGGATGGATGGATGGATGGATGGATGGATGGATGGATGGATGGATGGATGGATGGATGGATGGATGGATGGAGGGAGGGAGGGATGGATGGAGGGAGGGAGGGAGGGATGGATGGATGGAGGGAGGGAGGGATGGATGGATGGAGGGATGGGTGAATGGCTCCTGCCCTCCTGCTCGCCCCAGCCTGGAGAACATGCTGAGGGCAGCGTGAGTGAGTGTGTGAGCGAGTGAATGAGCACCCACACAGCAGATCTCCTGATAGCTGGGTCAGGGGTTTATGGGTAAACATCTTCTGGGGCCGGGCCAGCCCCCACTCCACTCCCAACTGCTCGTGGTCAGCACCCACGGGCTCTGACTCCCTCTTCAAACCAAGACTAAACAATGACTTCAGCACCTCGGGATTGAAGCCCCACAGTTGGTCCCTCAGATGCCCAGTGGAAGCAGTGAGGATGCTGTGCTGGCATCTCCTGCTTTCCAGGAGGTTCTACACCCCTGGGAATGCTGTGGGTAACAACCCTGGAGCCATCTGTGTGCCCTTCTTCTGGAAAATCCACAGATCAGCAACACGGGACATTCATCTCTAACAACCTGGGATAAGGTCACCCCCAAAGACCAAACAGACCTTGTCTTAGAATCACAGAATTGTTAAGGTTGGACCTCTTAAGATCATTGAGTCCATTTGTCTTGTTTTTATACTCCCTGAGTGGTGCTGTAAAATCTATTAAAGTGCAGAGAAAAAGCCAGAAAATGTGTGTAAAGAGTAAGCAGGGGATGGGGGAGGAAAATCAATGTATTTGTGTGAAACCCACAACATTCAAGAGCATCACTGCAGCCCAGAGAGGCAGCAAGTGTGGCCTCTGAAAGTCCCCACCTCTCAGTGTCATCTCCCAGATGACCAAATTCTAACCCTGTCCTTGCCCATGGAGAGTGGAGGTGACTCACACTAATTACCCTCCCTGGCCAAGAAGGAGGACTTGTTTTCATTTCTAAAAACCACAGTTTCTTAAAAAAAAAAAAAAAAGGGAGGGAAATAGGAAAATGCCAAAATACACAGAGAACTCCATGGAATACATCCTGTCCTGCTGCACTAACACAAACCCCAGACACCCCAATACTGCAGCTTCACTTGGGATGGTCAGAGAGAGAAGGATTAATGAGCTATCCCAGAATCCCAGAGTGGTTTGGGTTGAAGGAGATCTTAAAGTTCATCCCATCCCATCCCACCCCTGCCATGGGCAGGGACACCTCCCACCAGCCCAGGCTGCTCCAAGCCCTGTCCAACCTGGATCCCACCCCTGCCATGGGCAGCAGGGACACCTCCCACCAGCCCAGGCTGCTCCAAGTCCTGTCCAACCTGGATCCCACCCCTGCCATGGGCAGGGACACCTCCCACCAGCCCAGGCTGCTCCAAGCCCTGTCCAACCTGGATCCCACCCCTGCCATGGGCAGCAGGGACACCTCCCACCAGCCCAGGGTGCTCCAAGTCCTGTCCAACCTGGCCTGGGACACTCCCAGGGCTGGGGCAGCCACAGCTCCTCTGGGCACCTGTGCCAGGGCCTGCCCACCCAATTTATTCTCAATATCCCAACTATCCCTGGCACTCCCAGGGATGGGGCAGCCACAGCTTCTCTGCCCAACCTGTGCCAGGGCCTGCCCACCCAATTTATTCCCAATATCCCAACCATCCCTGGCAGGTTGAAGCCATTCCCTGTGCCCTGTCCCTCCATGAGTTATAGACACAGCCACAGCCCGTGGAATCCTCTGGATTAAAACCCTCCGTCCCTTTGCAGGACAAGCTCCCATCTTTCTTGGAGGGCAGCTGAACCTTCAAGCTAAAAATAACCTTTTCAGGCCTGACCTACACGGGGTTTGTGGCTGCAACTCCTCCAGGAGAAGGGCTGGGAGCACAACCTGCCCTGAAAAACACTTCAAATTCAGCCCCAAAGCAAACGACCTTCCCAGGCAGAGGAAAAGGGGAAGGAGAGCAGGTCGGGCTCTTTGTAAATCAAGGCCAGGGAGATTAGCAGAGCATGTGAACACAACGCCGGGGCTTAATGAGCTCAACGCTGCACTCCCTCAGAGCCTGCGAGGAGCAGCAGCTCCCTGCAGGCAAATCCAGATAAAGGAAGGCACATTGGGGGGAATTCTCCAGGAAAAAAGCAGCCTGTCAGCAGCCTCAACCAGCCCCATTTCTCTTCCTCCTCCTCTATAGATCACATTTCTAAACAACCCACATGGGTGCAGGGAACCCCCTGCACGAGCCTTGAAGAATAAGTGAGTGGTGCAGAAATGCATTCCCAAAACTCCAACCCCAAATTCCCACTTTTGGCCAACTCTGGCCCTTTATTGCAACGTTTCACACCATTTCTGGGTGATGGAGAAGCCTCATCCTTTGCATGGCATAAATATCAATGTTATAAACTCTGTCAAGAATCCTGAAATTGTTAAAAATAGGAAAGAAACTGCACAGTTCACATATTTTATAAAGCTGGGTTAAATCAACATCTGCAAAAAATATCCCCCTTAAACGAAATAGCAGGATTTCATTAAGTAAATTGCAAGTTGGCAAAAATTCTGAAAGAAAGGGAAAAAGCCACAGCCAGCCCTGTAATTTAAACCTTATTTTAACTGTGACAGCACGACTGAGAGAGGCTGCACTTCCAAAGGAAAAAAAAATAAAGTTTAAAAAAAGTACCTGTTCCCCTGGACCCCACCTTGGTGTCTGGAGTCATTACTCTAATGAGCTTTTCTGTAGGGACATGAGGAGGGAGAGCAGGAAATGCTCCCAGTCCTGTATCCTCTGGATTAGATCTGCAAAATCCAGGATTTCCCACTCTGGGAGCACCCACATGGATGGGGGGTGGTGGTGGCTGAGGAGCCCCCACAGTCAGGAGGGCTTGGGGACACCCCAGGGATGCTGGATTAGATCTGCAAAATCCAGGATTTTCCATGCTGGGAGCACCCACATGGATGGGGGGTGGTGGCGGGTGATGGGTGGCAGTGGCTGAGGAGTCCCCACAGCCAGGAGGGCTCAGGGACACCTCAGGGATGCTGGATTAGATCTGCAAAATCCAGGATTTTCCATGCTGGGAGCACTCACGTGGATGGGGGGTGGTGGTGGGTGAGGAGCCCTCACAGCCAGGAGGGCTCAGGGACACCTCAGGGATGCTGGATTAGATCTGCAAAATCCAGGATTTTCCATGCTGGGAGCACCCACATGGATGGGTGGTGAGTGATGGGTGGCAGTGGCTGAGGAGCCCCCACAGCCAGGAGGGCTCAGGACACTCCAGTGATGCTGGATTAGATCTGCAAAATCCAGGATTTTCCATGCTGGGAGCACTCACATGGATGGGGGGGGGTGGTGGCTGAGGAGCCCCCACAGCCAGGAGGGCTCAGGGACACCTCAGGGATGCTGGAGATCTTCAAAATTCAGGATTTCCCACTTTGGGAGCACCCACATGGATAGAGGGTGGTGGGTGATGGGTGGCAGTGGCTGTGGAGCCCCCACAGCCAGGAGGGCTCAGGGACACTCCAGTGATGCTGCAGGTCCTGTCCCAGGGAGCCAACCCTGCTCCAGAAAGCTGAGCAGCCAAAATCCACGAGGAGATGGCTGTGGATCTGAGAAACAGCTCAGGCTGGGTGACACTTCATCCCTCTGGATGCTTTAAAGACAACCTGCCCCCCTGCACAGGCCCCATGGCCACAGCCATCTGTGGTCCTGCATGGTCTGGGTGCCATGGGAAGGGTGGGTGGCAGGAATTGGGCTCCTCACAGAACCACAGAATTATAGAATCAGAGAATGGATTGGGTTGGAAAAGACCTCCAAGATCAGCAAGTCCAACTCTTGATCCAACCCTACTGTGATCACCAGCCCAGGGCACAGAGTGCCCTGGGCTGGTGATCACAGTGGGGTTGGATCAAGACATGGTGGATTCTCACTCAGTGTCACATCCATAGAATCACAGAATGGATTGGGTTGGAAAAGACCTCTGAGATCATCAAGTCCAACCCTTGGTCCAACTCCAGTCCCTTTACCAGATCATGGCACTCAGTGCCACGGCCAAGCTCAGCTGAAAAACCTCCAGGGATGGGGAATCCACCCCCTCTCTGGGCAGGTGGTTGGAACATGCTGAGCTGGAAGGGACTCCCAAGGACACAGAACCACAGAACATGCTGAGCTGGAAGGGACCCACAAGGATCAGAGTCCACCTCCTGTCCCCACACAGGACCATCCCCAAGAGTCACACCCTGGGGTTGAGAGCGTTGTCCAAATGCTCCTTGAGCTCTGTCAGTGTTGGTGCTGTGCCCACTGCCCTGGGGAGCCTGTTCAGTGCCCAGACACCCTCTGGAAGTCCCTGAAGGGACAGGATGTGTGTCCTGCTACCCAGCAGGACATCAGTGCTCACCCCAGGGAGCTGTGCCGGGGTCTCCTCTGGGAATGATGGTCATGGCACTGTGTGCCCAAATTCAGGGCAAACCTCATCCCTGGGGGCAGGCAGGGCATGGCCAGCCCTTCCAGCCAGTTCTCCCAACCTGCTGAGTGCCCTTCCTGCCCAGGGTGACTCAGGAGGGCTGGGCTGGGCTGTGTGGGCACACTGAGCTCTTCCCACAACGCCTGCCAAGGGCTCTGCAGGGGCCATCCCTGCAGGCACCAGGGACAGGGACACTCCAGAGGGCACCTCCTCCAGGGCACCTCCTCCAGGGCCCAAATTTTAGCTCTGAAATGACAGCAGTTGGTGTTTCCCACCCAAAAGCTCTGCTTGTCCCAAGGGAATCCCCTGGAAGCAGCACCCTGGGAGCAGTAAAACCCCTCTCTGGGCACTGCAAATCTGTTTGCTTTGAGAAGAATTGCAAAACCTCCAAACAAAACGCTGAAAGAGCAGCTCTGATAAGCAAACTCGGAGCTGAAGAGGAGCCCTTTCACAAAAAAAGACCAATTATTTGCTCTCAACGTTTTGGCTTGGCTGTTTTTCCTGGCCCTGGCGACGCTGGAGTTATTTTGAAGGGCTGTTTGCTCCAGGAGGAGCTGAGCAAACAACGAGCCCATTTCCTTTCGGATCTAAACATCCGCCTGCCGTGCGAGAGGGAGGAAAAACCAACCCCCTGAGCCTCAGCAAGCACAAGGAAAGGGCTGGTGGCTGCTGGGGGAGAGGAGCAGGCAGAGCCCACCCCCAGCAAGGCTTCACCTGGCTCTGCCCAAGGGGCATCCACCCCCTGCTAGCCAGAAATGGAAGGGAATGGCCATGCCAAGGGGGATGGGATGCTCTCCTTGAAGCAGCCCAAGCAAAACACCCTCACATCTTCCTCATCCCACCCATGGGGGTTGGACTAGATGACCTCCAAAGGTCCCTTCCAACCCACACCATTCTAGGAAGACAAAGGCTGCACTCACGGTGGGATGGGGCAACTCCTGAGGGGGGAAATCCAGGTAGTTTGACAGCCTTGGGCTGGGAAAAGCAAGAAGTAAAAGCTGCACAGGCCCCTCTGGAGAGGCAGCAGCACTGGAGCCTTGGAATCAAATCTGGGAGCAAAGGAAAGGGGGTTGTCCTGGGGAAGTGCATGGCAGAGGACATGGAGCTGCAGGAGCAGATCCAGAGGAGGCCACGGAGCTGCTCCAGGGCTGGAGCCCCTTTGGAGCCAGGCTGGGAGAGCTGGGGGGGTCACCTGGAGAAGAGAAGCCTCCAGGGAGACCTGAGAGCCCCTGCCAGGGCCTGAAAGGGCTCCAGGAGAGCTGGAGAGGGACTGGGGACAAGGGAGGGAGGGACAGGACACAGGGAATGTTTTCCCACTGCCAGAGGGCAGAGTTAGGTGGGATATTGGGAAGGAATCCTCCCAGCTATGCTTTCCACCCTTCAGTGAGCAAAGGGCCAGCTCACCATCATGTTCCTAAATTTCCTGGCTTTTGAGGATACAGGCCAGGTCATTAACATTATTTATAGGTTCCTGTGTATGAGTTCCCATTTGTTTGCCTGCTTAAAACCAGTTAGGTGAAAAAAAAAATTCCTGGAGGTCAGACAGTTAAAAAACCCTCATGGCCATGGTCTGATGGACCCAAAGGATCAGCAGCTCCTTCAGAGACAGAACTGTTTCCTTAAATGCTTATTGTGTAAATATTTAAGCTACTTTATAAAACTTTTACAATGTACTTAGGAAGCATAAATCTCACCATCAGAGCAGGTCATGGGCTCAGGCAGCTCTGAGAACACAAACAGGGCCATTGCCAATGCTAATGCTGCACCCCAGGGGCCCTGAGGTCACCAAAACTACTGAGCTGATCCCCCTGGTCCCCCCCAGATGGCACAGTGGGCATTGCAAGAGTGTAACTCCAGCAAAGACAACAACGTGCTGATGTTTGGGCAGAGTCCTGAGATTCTGCTCTTTAAAGTGCAGCACCAGATTTAGTGTCAGCCCGGGCCAGAATTCTGCAATTCCAAAATAATCCACTAATGCACATCCATTTGAAGAATGAAACTATTCTTTTGCAGTGCCATGTGGGCAGGTTTGAAGCCAAACCCTGTTCATGACAGCTCAGCTCTGCTTCCCTCAGTGCCAACCACCCACCCCAGCCCCTCTCCTGGGGCCAGCTGGGGAGATGCCCTTCCCAGAGGGGAATATTCCCTTCCATTAGGGAAAAAGCCCCATGCCTTGACTGCCACATCTGCATCCAGGCTGCTTTCCACATGGAAAGCTGTGCAGCTTTAGGAGCTTTCCTTGGACACAGCATTTCCCAGCTCCAATTCATCAAATAAATGAGACCTTTTGATGAGAAATAACATGTTTAGGAGTTTTCCCCTGGAAACAGCTTCTTTACTGTAATTTAGATGCATTTGAGGCAACAACAACAACAACTGGAATGAGGGAACTGGAAGTTTATTCCCTCTGCAAAGCACAGCTTGCTGTTGTACATGATGAAGTGCACAGAAAATCCAGAAAAAACTTGGATGGGAGTTCAAACAGGGATGATGTTTTAAAGATGAAAGCCTGCTCTTGGGTTAAATGTTTAAATAAAGTTTTCTCCTACTAAATCATTGAAACATTTTCACATTCCTCTCATTTCTAGAAGTGCCCTTTGCTTTTATTTATTGTCCTAACCCAGTGCCCCCATCGAGCCACCAAGGCCACTTGAGGCAACCTGCTCTCAAAAGGGAAAGTCCTTGCAGGAGGAAAAGGGCAGCCTGAGCCTTATTCTCCACCCCTCATTTATCCTCCAACCACCATCAGATTTTCCTCCTTTCCTTACAAATAAATCCTTCCATGCTGCACATGAGCAGGGCCAGGTTCTGCTCCAAATATTGACCAGAAACTCAAAGCAACTCAACTGACTTCACCGGGGTTGTATTTAGACAGCTGAACCTCAGAGCAGAAATTGGCCTGCAATTCAAATTGTCTTTTTTAGAAGCTCTTGGGCTGTTCCAGAGTGCTGTCAGTGATGAGGTCAGCCTTACTCATTGGGACATGGAGCTTGGCTCTGCCACCAGAGCCCTCAAACAGCTCCAAGAAGAAGAAAATCTGAGGTCCTTGAGCTTCTTGAGAAGGTACAACTCATACAACCATGAAGACCAACACTCCAGCAAAGCTCTGACCTGCCCTCTCCCAACCTTTGCTACAAAGCTTCAAGGAATGAGTAACTACAGCAAGATCCAAAATAAATGGGGATAAACTTGCCACAGGGACAAACTTGCCATGGGGACCAACTTGCCACGGGGACAAACTTGCCCTGGGGATAAACTTGCCCTGGGGACAAACTTGCCACGGGGACCAACTTGCCACGGGGACCAACTTGCCATGGGGACAAACTTGCCATGGGGACAAACTTGCCACGGGGACAAACTTGCCACGGGGACAAACTTGCCATGGGGACAAACTTGCCACGGGGACAAACTTGCCATGGGGACAAACTTGCCACGGGGACAAACTTGCCATGGGGACAAACTTGCCATGAGTCACTTTAGAGCAGAAACACTGGCAAGGTTTTCATTGCAGTAGCAGAGGAATGGAGAGCTGAATTCCTCTTCAGATAGAGCTTGATAAACACGATGTGCTTTCCAAAGACAGAAGGCAACTGGGCTAAGTCACCCACCAGTGCCCTGGTACCAGCCCTGATGTTCTGATTTCCTTGAAAATCCATCATTAAGGACAGAAACAACAAGCCAGGCCCGAGGGGACATCCTGAGTGCCCCGTTCTGCTCCGGGTACCCCGGCGGGTCCATCCCACTGCTCTCCACTGAACCTCTCCCCAGGAGCTCCCAGGGCTGTTTAGTTAACACAGCCCAGTATAAAACTCCCTGTTTGCTTTGGCCCCATCCCCTGTGAAGGCCCTAAAACCCAAATAAAGTGCATTCCCCTCTGTGAGTGTCCCCAGCCCGGCCAGCGCTCGGAGCCAGCGGCAAAGCCAAACAATGTTGTGTAATGGAGCTGCAGGAACCCCCGGGCAGGGGGAGCTGGGGATGTGCTCGTGGGGAAGGCTCTGAGGGGAGGCAGCCCAGCAAAGCAGCACAAGAAATTCAGCTTTTACTCTGAATAAACCAGGGGCTGTTTGCTGCCTGTGACATCACGGCGCGACACCGGAGCGAGCCGGGCGCTGGTGGAGTCACAGAGAACTCGGCCCTTTCTTGCTGCACTTCCCTCTTTTACAAACAGCTTTTTTTTTTTCCTTTCATGTGTCTCACAACCACCCAAATCCTCTCTGCTGGCTTGGCTGAGGGAAGGGTAAACCACAACATCCCAGGGAACGATGCAAAGTTTGGGGGAACGACTTATGTGACTGATTTTATCCCTCTCCCTTAAAGAGAAGATAAATTGTGCCCTGTAAGTGGCTCTTTCTCCCTGCTGACTGCAGGGAAGGAGCTGAAAGACCAGCTCAGCCACAGATATCTGGATTAATCCAAGACTAAGAGCAAGAACTGCTGCCCAAACACCATCGAAATGACTCAAGAACGGATCAGTCCTTTAATTACATGCAAAAGCAACACCTCACTAAGAGAATTCAGTTTTTATGGGTAATGTGCCATCCTGCTGGGTTACTCTGGATAGGAAATGGAGCTGGAAATGGTCTGGGAATATAAACACAAGTTCCACCTCATTTTCATGTGTCCATTATTCCAGAATTAACTGTTACAAATAAAGAGCTTCCCCAAACTCCTCCTGCAGCCTGAAGGACCCTGTGGTGGCCAAGCCCAGAGACCCATCCCAGCCACCACTGGGTCTCTGCTCAGCACAAAAAGGATTTTCAGCCCTTCACCTGCAATGTAGAAGGCAGAGCAACAACTCTATTTTAGCCCTGCTGCAATGCAAGATGGCTACAAAAATAAGTCCTGCTTGTCCCCTCCCTGGGGACATCCCTGTCCTGCTCCTCCTGGCAGCACAGACTGGGCAAGGTGAGCCCCACTCACCTGCCCTGGGCCAAATTTACCTGGTTTCAGCTTTCCTTATAAACCCCAAGACATAAATACATCCCTAATTCTGCTGGGGAAGCTGAGCCAAGTTTCTGGCAATGCTGTGCTTGGGATTGAAACAAGGGGGGGAAAAACCCCCACAGTTTCCACCCACAACAAACCCCCCTTCAAACTTGGCAGTTCCCACTGATTTTTGTCTCAAACACTTGGGGAAGGGGGTGGGTTTTCAGAGCCTGCAAGACACCCTGTGTGACACTGGACATCTCAGTGGATGCAGCAGTGCAAAGACAAGGAAATCACAGCTTTAAAGGCAGCAGAATCCCCCCAACCACCAGAGCCTGTTGCTCAGCCCTCATTGCCAAGCCCCTCCGTGCCCAGAGAGGAGCAGAGGAGGCTGCACACAAACAGAGCTGCAGGCACCTCTCTGATGGCTGCAAAGGGGAGGTTAAAAGCAGGATGTTTGGCTGAGCTGCTCTTCCCTCAAATAAACACCCACGACCTCACTCCACCAGAGAGGCACCACTCTGGGAGCTCTCGCTCCCTGTTTCCAAATGCCCAGCCTTGATTTTCCCCCCTTTGCTGTGGGAATGCCCCAGGGCTGGATGGGGCCAGAGCTCTCCAAGGGGCATCCTGGAACATGTAGGGAAGAGTTTTCTCATCATCCCTTTCTCAAGAGAGTTGCTGGGTTGGAGCTACTCAGAAAATCCTGTTTCAGAAGCTCTGAAATGTTGAGTTGTGGAGAATTTGTCCCCACATCACGTTCTGCTGTGTGGCATCCCAGGAAGTAATCCAAGGTATCCAAGGGTGAGCTGGAGCTTCTGGGACTGGATCTGCATTCAACACTCAGTGTTGCCTCTGCAGAGTGGAGACCACCAAATCTCCAGAGTGTACAACTGCACCACTCACAGCAGAGCACCAGGAGACAGTCCCACCCTTGTGCCTTCACCTGGGGTAAAGACACAGCACTTTGGAAAACCATTCCTGCTGCCTGCACATTACACTACTTCACCTTATTCATGTGACAGGGGCACTAAATGTAATTTAAAAGGAAAAATCAGGTATGGAAGCTCCAAGATGGGTCTGTGCTGTTCCCCTCAGTGGCTGCACTCACCCCGAAACAGGGAAAGGCTCCTTCCCTCTGCTGAGGCAACAAACCCTGCAGGTACCTCACCACCATCCTGGGACACCAAAGGATGGATGTGAGGAGGAGTTCTGGTACTTCCTGCAGCAGACCCATGTGAGCTGTTAATGCCTGACCCAATTTCACTCCCTTGCCTGCTTTGGAAGCTTCCTCTGAATGCCTAAAACTCTGCTGGGTGTTCAAACAGGATGGAAAACACAACTCAAAACCCCAGCGATGCTTCCTGTGCTCAACACGCAGCAAACACTCACACCACGGGCTGTGAGTGAGGCAGCCTGACCAAGCAGAGAGCTCGAGAAACAAGCAAGCTCCTACTCCTCTGGGATGGGCAGAGGTGGCTGGGGCACGGCAAGCTGTGTGGCACATCCTGTATCCCACATGGCACATCTCACGTGGCACATCCCGTGTGGCACATCCTGCATCCCGCATGGCACATCTCGCATGGCACATCCCGTGTGGCACATCCTGCATCCCATGTGGCACGTCCCGCATCGCACATCCTGCATCCCATGTGGCACATCCCGTGTGGCACATCCCGCATCCCACGTGGCACATCCCACGTGGCACATCCCACGTCCCGCATCGCACATCCTGCATCCCATGTGGCACGTCCCGCATCCCACGTGGCACATCCCGCATGGCACATCCTGCATCCCACGTGGCGCATCCTGCGTGGCACGTCCCGCATCCCGTGTGGCACATCCCACGTGGCGCATCCTGCGTGGCACATCCCACATGGCACATCCCACATGGCACATCCCGCATCCCATGTGGCACATCCCGCATGGCACATCCTGCATCCCATGTGGCACATCCCGCATCCTGGTCCAACCTCTGCACCACCCGCAGGGAATGCTCCAAAACCAGCCCCAGAGCCCAAGCACATCCCGCATCCCATGTGGCACATCCCACATCCCGTGTGGCACATCCTGCATCCCACGTGGCACATCCTGCATGGCACATCCTGCATCCCACATGGCACGTCCTGCATCCCACGTGGCACGTCCCGCATCCTGCGTGGCACGTCCCGCATCCCACGTGGCACGTCCCGCATCCCATGTGGCACATCCCGCGTGGCACGTCCCGCATCCCACGTGGCACGTCCCGCATCCCATGTGGCACATCCTGCATCCCACATGGTACATCCCACGTGGCACATCCCGCATCCTGGTCCAACCTCTGCACCACCCGCAGGGGATGCTCCAAAACCAGCCCCAAAACCAGCCCCAAAGCCCAAGAGGACAAACCCCAGGTGTCCAAAGAGGACAGAGCCAGGAGGAAAAGCACTCTGGAGGCTCAGACAGAGGCACCGGCAGCGCAGCCACGAGGGCTGAGCCCGCCCCAGCCCTGGCCCCGCGCGGTGCCAGCTTCGCCCTCGCCCGGCCCCCGCACCCAGCTGGCTCCTGCTCCGAGGGGAAAGCGCCTTGGAAGGCAGCTGGTTCTCATTGAGAGCCTGCAGGGAAGGAAGGGGAGAGGGAGAAGGAGGGGCAAGAGAACGAGGATTAAAATAATATTGTGTCGAAATCTCAATGAGAGGGAGGAAAGGGGGAAGAGGAGAGGAAGGAGCTCCTTCTGCCAGGCAGGGTTGGAGCGGTGGCGACCCAGGCCAGGGCTGAGCTGGGATTATCTGCAGGCTCCCAGCAAGGTTCTGGTGCTGCTCAGTTTGTCCTCAGTTAAACCCAGACTGATCCCATCACACACACCCAGCCAGGCACGTCAGGTGGCCCAAAGGCACCAGCAGGAGTGGAGCTGCTGCTTCTAACACAGACAACACTCACATCACATCACCCTCCACCAGGCTGGTGGGGGGCACTGAAAGCCCTTTTGGGGCAGCCCAAGGCTCTGGGAGGTGACAGCCCTTCAGCCCTTGCATTAGCACCTTTGATTTTACCTTTTTTTACCCTGTTTCTGTATTTTAAAGGGATCAGATCCACATGGATACACCAGGCAGGAGGGGAAAGGGCTTCCTGCCCCACGGCAACAAAACCTGTTTGGTGACAGATCTGCTCCAAACATGCAAAACACCCCAACCTCAGCCAGCTTCTCGTGCTTTTCCTTCTGAGATGAAGCTACTTGGGGAAAAATACACTTCAAGACAAGAATGGGGGAACTTCACAAGATTCTTTTTACTGTTCACTTTTTTTTTGATCCTTGCTACAGTCCAACTGCATCTCTTGTGGTTGGCTTCACATTGCCCAAGATCTCAGTTGAATTTTATGGGACCAGCTATCCCCAAACTCCAAGTGCCATGCAAGTCACCTCCAGGCTCATCTCACCCACAAAGCAAGGAAGGGAACCACATTTAGTGCTGTATCACAAGTCCCTGATGGAGCTCCAGCTCTGGTTTCCTCCAGGAATGAACCCTGGACATGGAGTTTCCTTGGTGGCTTTGAAAAGCCCCGCTCAGTTTGTCCTTCCTGCAGGTTTGAACAGAGTCCTGCTCTGCTGCTTCCCGCGGGTCGTGGAGCTCAGCACATCAAACACCCAGAGCAGCAGCCTTTGAAGCAGAGCCCTTCAAAGACAGCCACATACCAAATCCACTGAGGTTTTCTACACAAACAAATTCAGCATGGCAAGAGCAAAACTAATTTGCAAAGATCTTTAATGTTGGGAGTCTCAAATGACCGACCCTTTCAAGCACAGCTGAATTCAATCCGGCTCTAAAGGTCTGGACTGGCAAATCAACATGGAAAAGACCAGGGATGTTTCAAAATATGTGGCTGGAATTACTGGGAAATAAAGAGCAACCCTAATTTTCTTGTTTCAGGGATGAAGAAGCTGCCCAGTGTCTGTAAGAGCAGTGACTTTTCTTCAAATATACTTGTGCTGATGCTTCCCTTCCATTAAAACAGCTCAACAATGGGGGGAAGAGCAGCTCCCTGTGCCCACGGGATCTTTACCTTACTTTGTGCTCACACAGGAATTTCCTTGTTCTCCTCTGGGGGAAGTTTCCACTGTCACACACAAGTGGCTTTAGCAGAGTGTCCTGTGGCATCCCAGAAACTCGTTAGATCCCTTTTTCCAGGAGATGGATGTCAATGTTCTGAGTACAAACACTCCAGTTTGGGTGTGGATCAGCTGGGCTGAGTGAAGAAGGTGGTGGATTCTCCAACCCTGGAGGTGTTTAAGGTGAGACTGGATGTGGCACTGAGTGCCCTGGGCTGGTGAGCACAGTGGGGTTGGATCAAGGGCTGGACTTGATGGTCTCAGAGGTCTCTTCCAACCCAACTGATTCTGTGATTCCAAGACAGAGGTGATGATGTGCTGTCAGCAGGGTGAGCAGGGCTGTCCCACTCCCTGCTCACTGCCATGGCATGGGATGGTGGTGACACTCTGTCTGCACACCAGCAGCTGTCCCAACACCTGGCACGGCTTCAGAGGGATACCAGGGATGGACAGAGCCCTTGACCATGGACAGGATGGACCGCACGGATGGACAGAGCCCTTGGCAACGGGCAGGATGGACACCAGGGATGGACAGAGCCCTTGGCCATGGGCAGGATGGACCCCAGGGATGGACAGAGCCCTTGGCCATGGGCAGGATGGACCCCAGGAATGGACAGAGCCCTTGGCCATGGGCAGGATGGACACCAGGGATGGACAGAGCCCTTGACCACGGGCAGGATGGACCCCAGGGATGGACAGAGCCCTCGACCACGGGCAGGATGGATCCCAGGGATGGACAGAGCCCTTGACCATGGGCAGGATGGACACCAGGGATGGACAGAGCCCTTGACCACAGGCAGGATGGACCCCAGGGATGGACAGAGCCCTTGGCCATGGGCAGGATGGACACCAGGGATGGACAGAGCCCTTGGCCATGGGTAGGATGGACCCCAGGGATGGACAGAGCCCTTGACCACGGGCAGGATGGACCCCAGGGATGGACAGAGCCCTTGGCAACGGGAAGGAAGAAATTTTCCCTAATTTCCTGTCTAAACCTCCCCTGGCACAACACCCTGCACTGGCACAGCCACCCCACCCCAACTGTGCCCTTGCTCTGGATCCATGAGCAGATCCAACGTGCCATGGATGCAACAGCCACCCCGTGTCCTCACCTGCACCAGGAAACCCAGCAGGAACCCACCTGAGGTGGAGAAAAAGCCTCCCCTCCAAGTTTGCAGCTCCAGAGCTGTCACCCAGCTCAGGCCCCAACCATAAAACAAGCTCCACAATAGAGTTATTTGTTTTTTTGAAGTCACAAATGATTTCCAGCAGCAGGAGGGTGGCAGGATGTGGCTCTCTGGACCCTGCCCACGGCACCCAGCCAGTCTCATAAATGGTTGGCAGCCAACAGAGCAGCAAACCCATTTCTATTGAAATGAGCTTGTTACTACTAATTTTTACTGCCTTCCCAGTCAATTCATAAAGTTTTGTTGGTTTTTTTTTTGTTCATTTGGGGTTTTTTTTGTTTTTTTGCAGATCTCAGAAAGCAATTCCTGTGACATTTGAGGAAAACTGAGCCCCGGCCTCCCCACCAAGGACTGATCCTGGCACAGGCACCTCATCCCCCCCAAAACTACAGAGTGTTGGTTTCAGGGCTTCATAAAATCTTGGGAGAAAGAGTTCTCCAGAGCAGAGGCCAAAATGCAAACCTGGTGGGTTCAGTTTTCCTGCTCTCAGCCCCGTGGCAGAACAGCTCAGAGGCAGCTGCAGACACACATTTTATAGGGAGGGTTTGGGTCCCAGACATTGAATTCCCCATTTTCACATCTGCTCCTTCTCTCCACAGCTGGATGCACTGAGGGCCTGCACCAGACAAACCCAGGCAGACCCAAGCTTGGAGCCTGAGCTTTTTACAAGCACCACTATTTGCTGCGAGACTTGGCAAAGCTTTGCTCGTGATCCCAATGCCTGTTGAGATGGGATGGATCCCAAAATCATGGAATCACTTGGGTCACAAAGAACCTTCCAGACCATCTCATTCCAACCCTCTGCCATGGAAAGGGACACCTCCCATGGCTCCATCCAAGCTGGCCCTAAACAATTTCAAGGGAAGGACTCCTGTTTTCTCAAGGGCAAGGACAACCCAAGTGACACCCCCTGCAAACCCCACAAGGGTCACAACAGTTTTACTTCATCAAAAAATCCCAACATAAAGACTGTAGAACCCAACACACAGCTCAGCACCGAGATGGGCCCTAGGACAGGAGGTAAGGACACCCTTAGCCCAGCCAAGGCCAGGAGGAGGAGGAGGATGCTCTGGGACAAGCCCACCCAGCATCACCTACATCCCTGTCACATTTCTAAGTCTTCTCTAACACTTTAGTATGGAATCATAGAAGGGATTGGGTTGGAAAAGACCTCCAAGATCAGCAAGTCCAACACTTGATCCAACCCCACTGTGATCACCAGCCCAGGGCACTCTGTGCCCTGGGCTGGTGATCACAGTGGGGTTGGATCAAGATGTGGATTCTCACTCAGTGTCACATCCATAGAATCACAGAATGGATTGGGCTGGAAAAGACCTCCAAGATCACCAAGTCCAACCCTTGGTCCAACTCCAGTCCCTTTACCAGATCATGGCACTCAGTGCCACAGCCAAGCTCAGTTGAAAAACCTCCAGGGATGGGGAATCCACCCCCTCTCTGGGCAGCCCATTCCAATCCCTGAGCACTCTCTCTGCAAAGAATTTCTCTCTGATCTCCAACTTCAATTTCTCCTGGCAGAGCTTGAGCCCATCGTGCCCCCTTGTCCTATTGCTGAGTGCCTGGGAGAAGAGACCAACCCCCACCTGGTCAGAACTTCCCTTCAGGCAGTTCCAGACAGTGCTGAGGTCACCTCTGAGCCTCCTCTTCTCCAGGCTGAACACCCCCAGCTCCCTCAGCCTCTCCCCACAGGGCTTGTGCTCCAGTCCCTTCACCAACCATTCCCCTGTGTCTTGCTTATTGTTTAGACTTAATCAGTGCAAAGACCTTTTTCTACATATTTATTTCCCTTTTCCAAGTGTTGTTTGGACCCTAAAGAAATCCACAGCACAAGGCAAGGGGCTCCTCAGTGTAATTCCATAGTTTTGGCAAAATCACAGAATCATAGAATGGATTGGGTTGGAAAAGACCTTCGAGATCAGCAAGTCCAACCCCTGATCCAACTCCACTGTCATCACCAGCCCAGGGCACTCTGTGCCCTGGGCTGGTGATGACAGTGGGGTTGGATCAAGATGTGGATTCTCCCTCAGTGCCACATCCATAGAATCATGGAATGGATTGAGTTGGAAAAGACTTCCGAGATCATCAAGTCCAACCCTTGATCCAACCCCACTGTGATCACCAGCCCAGGGCACTCCGTGCTGGTGATCACAGTAGGGTTGGATCAAGACATGGTGGATTCTCACTCAGTGCCACATCCATAGAATCATGGAATGGATTGGGTTGGAAAAGACCTCAGAGATCAGCAAGTCCAACCCTTGGGCCAACTCCAGTCCCTTTACCAGATCATGGCACTCAGTGCCACGGCCAAGCTCACCTGAAAAACCTCCAGGGATGGGGAATCCACCCCCTCTCTGGGCAGCCCATTCCAATCCCTGAGCACTCTCTCTGCAAAGAATTTCTTTCTGATCTCCAACTTGTGTTGGGTTATCCCACGGCTTTGAAAAAGAATGGGGAAAAAAATACATACAGTTCATTTTCCCTGTAAGGTTCAAAGAGCAACAAATATAAAAACAACAGGAAAAAACATCTGTTTGCCACAGAGCTTGGGAAAAGATGCAAAATGATCACTGGGAATGTGATGCCAACAGCAAGGAATGAAGGAAAGCAAAGCCCTGGGAGTTCCCAGCCACCACTGCCCATGTTTGCCTTTCCTGGGCAGGGCAGGGATGCTCCAGACCCCCCAGGCACAGCAGGGGGAGAGGAATCAACTGGCTCATTGTTCCCAGTGGACAAACTGGCCTTTTCCTGGCACAGGGACTCACAGACAGGCCCTTGTGTGAGCCCAGGGTTGGGCAGTGCCAGAGGGGAAAGAAAGGAGGGGAAGCGAAGGCAAGGCCAGGGATGTGCTCTGAGCAGCACGTCTGGAACCTCCGGAGACACAGGGAATGAATCACAGACAACTCAGCCTTATCACAGAACCACAGCAGGTGGAGCTGAAGGGGCCGTCAAGGTGGGGGACGTCAAGGTGGGGGCCGTCAAGGTGGGGCACGTCAAGGTGGGGCACGTCAACGTGGGGGCCGTCAAGGTGGGGGCCGTCAAGGTGGGGGCCGTCAAGGTGGGGGCCGTCAAGGTGGGGGCCGTCAAGGTGGGGGACTTGACTGACTTACTTCAAGGTGGGGGACTGGACTGACTTACTTCAAGGTGGGGGACGACTTCAAGGTGGGCCCTCAAAGCTGGGCCCTCAAAGTTCATCTCTAAAAGCTCAGCCAGTTCCAGGGGCAGGGGCACCTTCCACCAGCCCAGGGTACTTGGGCACTCCCAGGGCTGGGGCAGCCACAGCTTCTCTGGGCACCTATGCCAGGGCCTGCCCACCCACCACTCAGCCCCCCAAGTGCCAAACCTCCCTGCAGGTATTTCTGGGGCTTTTCTCCCTCATTCACCACAACCCAGTGGTTTGCATCACTCTATGTGGAGGCACAAAGCAGCTGGCATTCTTCTGCCTAAAGCCTTTAACATTCTTTGGCTCCTGAAATGGAAAAATCTCAGCAAATGAGATCTTAATAAATGGAAAGAGCTGAAAAACAGCCTTTCTGCTGGTGTGCTTTGCTCCTGCTAATGGAACACGGAGATAAAACCACCAGGGTTGTGTCTCCCACCCTTCCTGCCCGGGCAATCCTGGCACCAGGAGATGCCCCTGCAGCAGGATGAGGCTTCTCCAGCTTCTCCAGCCTGGAGGAAGAGGCAGCCCGACCCTCCTCAGAGCTACAAGCACTTATGAGGAGACACATCTCCAACCCACACAGGTGGAAGAAGGCAAGGAGGGGAGAGATGGCCAAGCTGCTGTGGCTGCAGCTGAGCATCAGTGCCCAGCTGGGACAGCAAAGGTGGCACAAGGGCACACCCAGGAACTGCCACTCAGGGAGGGAGGGAGGGCTTTGGTCCAGCATTTGCTCTGGGGAGCACACCTGGAATGGGACAAGGGATGCTGCTGGGCAGGAGCACAAAGGCACCACTGCAAGGGGTCCTTGTCCCATCAGGAAACACCTCCTGAATCCCCCAGGAACAACAAACTGCTGTGAAGGGGAAAACAAACTCTCTACAGATCCCTCTCCCTTGCACTGTTGGGATTGGACTTTTTGGCAGGTTTCAAACCTTGCCTTTTATAACCTCAAAAGCAAAGTGTTAAGTGCCCAGAGAAGCATCACAGCCTGTCTGTTCCCAGACAAAAACTCCATCCCTGTGGAGAGGAAGGATCAGGCTGTGATGTGTGAGGGAATTCAGGTCTGGGTATCAGAGGAAATGCTTATATATTTAAAATAAAAAGGGGGGGAAATGGGGTGCAGGGCTGATTGAGGAGATGCTGGGGCAAGAACAGACCTTTGGTTTTAATTGTATTTATATCCTCTGTTCCCACAGCCAAGGCCCAGGATGAGGAAGCAGAGGGATGCTCAGCTCCCTGAAGGAGAAGCACCTCTGGGAAGAGGGTGGTGGGGCAGCAACACTTCAGTGCTGGAGCCTCTTTAATCCCTGCTCCAGCCCAGGAGCTGCAAAGGCCATTACCAGGCAGCATCAGCAGCTCTGCAAGAGGTCAGCCAAGACAGGCATTTCCATGTGAAATGGTTTTGTTCTTACAGAAAAAAAAAAAGCCCAAACAGGAACTCAACAGTTGCAGTGCTGGTGATGGGCTGCACATCTTCACATCAGCCTTCCCTCTCTGACCCTGCAGTGCTGCTTTTTCCCAGCTCAACACCCGTTTTCTGGGGCTGTGAGAAAGCTGGAGAAGGACACAGGACAGGGTGGTGGGCAGGCCCTGGCACAGGTGCCCAGAGAATCAGAATCCCAGACCATTCTGAGTTGGAAGGGACCCACAAGGACCATTGAGTCCAACTCAAGTCAGTGACACACCCAGGGGATTGAACCCACAACCTTGGCATTGTTACAGCCAAGTTTGAACCAACTGAGCTGATCTCAGGGTTAGAAGCTGGGGCTGCCCCATCCCTGGGAGTGTCCAAGGCCAGGTTGGACAGGGCTTGGAGCAACCTGGGACAGTGAGAGGTGTCCCTGCCCATGGCAGGGGGTGGAATGGGACAAGATTTAAGGACCCTTCCAACCCAAACCATTTCGGTTTCCATGACCCACCCAAGTGTGGGGCACAGAACAGGAGCTGCCAGGACGGGCACCATCCAAACCTGACGCCCCACGAGCGAGGTGGGACCCCAAGGAGCAGACAGGCACACCCCACAAGTGAAGTAGGACCCCAAGGAGCAGACAGGCACACCCCATGAGCAAGGTGGGACCCCAAGGAGCAGACAGGCACACCCCACAAGTGAGGTGGGACCCCAAGGAGCAGACAGACACACCTCACAAACAAGGTGGGACCCCAAGGAGCAGACAGACACACCCCACAAGTGAAGTACGACCCCAAGGAGCAGACAGACACACCCCACAAGTGAGGTGGGACCCCAAGGAGCAGACAGACACACCCCACAAGTGAGGTGGGACCCCAAGGAGCAGACAGACACACCCCACAAGTGAGGTGGGACCCCAAGGAGCAGACAGACACACCCCACAAGTGAGGTGGGACCCCAAGGAGCAGACAGACACACCCCACAAGTGAGGTGGGACCCCAAGGAGCAGACAGACACACCCCATGAGCAAGGTGGGACCCCAAGGAGCAGACAGGCACACCCCACAAGTGAAGTACGACCCCAGGGAGCAGACAGACACACCCCACAAGTGAAGCAGGACCTCAAGGAGCAGACAGACACACCCCACAAGTGAAGTAGGACCCCATGGAGCAGACAGACATCCCTCCTCCTCCTCCTCCCCAATGCCCCCAGAGCCCAGGGAGGCAGCTCAGTCCTCTCCTCCCTCCCAGAGCCCGTGGCTCTCTCTGCAGGGCACCAGCAGTGCTGGGAATGGCACAGTCACGTGCCTGCTCCCTGCCCATCCCCTGGCAGCGACAAAGAGCCGAGTCTGCTCCGCCAGGAAATCCAACCTGTGGCTCCAGGGGCTGGGGGACACTTCAAAGCCCTCAGCAGCCTGGCCAGCAGCAGCAAAGGGCTGGACTTCAGGGCTGTGGGAGCAGCAGAGTGAAATCCACACAAACAAGCAGTGTTCCAGAAAACCAGGTTTAACCATCAGCAGCTCCCAACGACAGGGGATGTTTTTCCTGAGCGTTTTTTTTTTTAATTTAACTCCTCCTTTCCAGTTTGCCCCCCCCCCTTTTTTTTTTCATTTTTTTTCTGCTAAAACCAGGCTCAATCTCCCACATCACACCCCCCTTTTGGGTCTGAGCATCCTCCAGAGGTAAAATGCTGAGTTAGGTATTGGAGCCCAGGAAAGGAGGTGCCTTTGATGAAGAGCAAATCTCCAGACTTCAATCGTTTTGGGGAGTGCCACACATTTAATAAGTTATTTCCGTGGAAAACCTGAGTAACTGAGTTATGAATCAAGCCTATAAACACCTCTCACTCATCAAAGTGCCACAAAAAAAAAAAAAATCTATTGCTGTGACTGTGAACACAAGACTCTCTCTACAGGTCCACTGGAAGAAGCCAAAATTCCTCCTTGCAAACATTTGCAGTTTTCAAAGGTCAGGAATACACAGTGTCCAGTATTCAGCAAATCCCTTCCAGAAGCCCAACAGAAAAAGGAAAGTTCAAACAAAGACCTTCCCTCGGATCTGTGCTGGGGAAGGGACACAACCAGCTACATCAAAAGAACTTTTTACTACCTAGAAAGCCCCATCCAACCCCTAATAGGGTGCAAGAATGTAATGTTTTGGCTACAAAGATTAAACTAATTCACTTTTAAGTAACTTGCTTACTTCCTGATGTTTCTTTTTTGAAGAGTGATGCCGAGGTGCTTGGAGAAGTGAGGGGTGTGATTATTCTGTGATTCAAGGCCAAACATCATAAGTACTCAATGAACCACAGACAAAAACATATTTTCTCTGGGTGTTGTACCTACTCCAAGAACTTGGAGGTTGAAAATATCCAGGCTAGCTGTGAAAATCCATCCCAGCTCCAGGTGAGAGAGGGGGGGAAAGCAACTCTCTCTCCTTCCCTGTAGAAATACACTGAGAAATTCAGTGTGTTGCCTACAGTGGTGCCCAAATACTGCCCATGGAACTGTCACTTCAGGGCATCACCATGCCTGGCACCACCCTGGCAAGTTCCCCTTCACAGGGAGCTCTGTGGACACTCCTGAACACAGAGGCATCATCTGCAAAGCAGCTTTAATCCCTGCACAGGGCCAAATATTGGTAAGAACAACCTTCTCCCACCACCTTGGCCACCAGGCAGGCTGTGCTGCTCCAGAGGGATGAGCCCAAGGCTCTGGCAGCTGGATTTGATTTTATTCCTCTCCTTTTTCTGGACTAGGAACAGCTCCAACTGTCCACATTTTTTAGGACAGCTCTGATTTACCCACATTTTGCAAGTGTTGTCTGTTGGATGGTTATAGCAGAATTATCAGCCATCATGAACAACCCAAAGGGAAAGATCTTCTGGCACATCAAGCAATGGATGGCCACGGGGAAGGGGAGATTTCAGCTCCATTCCCAGCCATGCAACACCTGCCCTTTCTATCCTGGGAATGCCACTCACTCACAGGGAAAACCACATGGGAAGGAGGGCCTCCCCCACTGCTTCAGGTGAAGAACATCACCTGAAGATGCTCCCTGGGGCAGCAGCTCCTGGGGATGCAGCAGCACAGGATGCTGGGGGAGCTCCTTCCCACCCTCCCCTCTCGACACCAAAGGTGCTGGAGAAGGCACTTCTCTTGCAATGCCTTCATGTGACCAAAGACCAAGGGACATTTCTCCACCTCCCAGTCCAGAAGACACTTTCCCTCCTGGAAAACAGTCTTTTTGGAGGCTCTTTTTGGATGCTCTTTCTTGCCTCAGCACAACCTTTTTTCCCTCCTTGGGAGACCTTCAGTACAAACCATCCCTTCCCATCTCCAGCAAATTCCCCAGTGGTCCCTCACCCTTCACAAAACTAATTTGCCCTCCCCACACTCAGCTCTGCCTTAATCCTTAATCTCCAGACCAAAAGCCTTGCCCTGGGAGCCCATAAACCACAGGAGGTTTTTTACTAACAGGTGGCACTTCTTGAAAAGTCTTTCTTAAATTGGTGCTTGCTCAGCCTCAATGATCTGGACAACACCTTCAGATGCTCATCATGAACCCAGGTGGGACATTCCCTGCTGGGTTATGTTGCTTATGGATGAGGCACTGCCACCAACAGGCTTTGGACACAGTGAGGAGCCCACCTGGCTACAGAATCACTGATCCCTCTCCCTTCTGCTCCAATAAAAAAAAACAATGTCTGAACTCCAGGAGGTGCCAACGGAGCTCAGTGTGGTGAGCACAAACCCCACCACCCTCCTGTAAAGTCACTGGTTCCTGTGGATGTATCACCAACCCAGAAAGACACCTGCCATGGAGTAGAGCACACCTGCACCTGTGACAGGGACAGCACTGAAAGGCCAGGGATGGATCTCCCAGAGCTTCCCCACCTTCCCTTCCAGGGATTAATCCAGGAGTCACCCCATGCTTTGAGAAGTTGCCTTTGCTGGCAGCCCCAGGCAGGGCCAGAAGCTACACATGACCAAGGGCAGGTTATTCCTGTGGAGCAATCCCAGCCATCCAGAGGGATGTTCTCCCAAGGGGATTCCAACACGCAAGGCCACCCATGGCCAAGGGCAGGTTATTCCTGTGGAGCAATCCCAGCCATCCAGAGGGATGTTCTCCCAAGGGGATTCCAACACCCAAGGCCACCCATGACCAAGGGCAGGTTATTCCTGTGGAGCAATCCCAGCCATCCAGAGGGATGTTCTCCCAAGGAGATTCCAACACCCAAGGCCACCCATGGCCAAGGGCAGGTTATTCTTGTGGAGCAATCCCAGCCATCCAGAGGGATGTTCTCCCAAGGGGATTCCAACACCCAAGGCCACCCATGGCCACCTGGGAGAGACACCGAGCAAAGAGCTCCTCTCTGGAGCAACTGGAAAATAGATGCCCTTCATTTCCTGTTGGCAAACTGAAATTATGGAGGAAAGCTGTTTAATATAAAAACATCTGACAAAGCACCTCCAGGATGTGCTTTTTTGCATCAAAGGAGTAGCTCTTGGCAACGGGCTCGTTCCTCCAACCAGGAGAAGTTTTAGCCAAGCCCTGATTGTTGTAGACTGTACAGGGTTAGACAAGCCAGCAAAATAACAGTTAAATATGGAATAAAAAAAAGAAACCAAAACCATTACTGGCCCAAATAAACATCTGTCTGTGATTTAACTGGATGCATAGAGATGTTCTCTGCCTGGTTTTTAATGGATTTGTTTCTGCAGGACTGGAGGAAGAAAGGATGAAAAGGCTTCAGGGTGCTGCTGGGTCAGACCCAGCCTGCAGCTCCCAGCCCATGGTGGGACACACAGAGTCAAGCCTCAAAAAGAAACCAAACCAACATTTCCCCCCCAGAAGAAACTGCTGCCCTATTAGTGAGAGAAATATCTTTTTTTTTCTCTTTCTTCCCAGGTAATTCCACAAACTCTCCCCAGGCTGGAAAGGGCAATGTTTGCCCAGTTGCCACACATATCCTGACATATTTAACAGGCTTTTTTTTTTTTCCTACTCCTAACACACACAGGATCTTCATAAATTTCCTTGGGAGCATAAATCCTGCAGCCTGTTATTGCTGGGGGGAGAGGAAGAGAGATGTTCACTTTCTCCATTCAGTGGGTTTTCAAATATGCTTCCTTAAGATCATCCTAAATACTGCTGGAAGCAGAAAAACCCCCTCTGGCTCTGCCTGGAGCTGTGGCATCACTTCAGCAGGGCTGAGTCACTAGCTGGGATGTTCCTGCCTTCTGCCTCCCCTTGGAGGGACTCTGCTCCCCAAATCCAACACCCCCAGCCCCACCACTGCCCTGGAAAAACTCCTCCATCTTCCCAAGGCTTGGAAAAAATAAAAATCAGAAATAATTTAATTAAGTTCCAGCCTATTCAGTCTCTCTGTTTACAATTCACTTAAGAGTTGGACTCGATGATCCTTGTGGGTCTCTTCCAACTCAGAATATTCTGTAACTCCATTTCTTCTCTCTGTTAATTCCCAATCATACTCCACCAGCATCAGAGTAAGTCACCAAGCAGAGCTCATCCCCTCACAGAGCTCTTCCATCTTCTGGACCTCAGCAGAGCTGCTGGGAACAGACTCAACCTGTGCTCCCACTTTCAGGGGGGAAACAACTTCCCTCCACTTTGGAGAGCAGAGAGAATTCATCCTTCCTCCAACAAACCAACCCACCATTTCTTCTTCTTCTGGATTAGCTCAGTTGGGTAAAACTTGGTTGCAATAACAATGCCAAGGTCATGGGTTCAATCCCCTGTGTGGGCCACTGACTGAAGAGTTGGACTCGATGATCCTTGGGGGTCCCTTCCAACTCAGAATAGCCTGGGGTTCTGTGAAAGTCAGGAATATTATAAAAAAATCATGGAAATTTTCAGCCATAAATGGGTTCACCAGCAGAGTTTTAGCACGTGGGAAGTGAATTGATTTAGTTCAGAAGAAAAGTATTTTTGGGAAAAATAAACCAGCACCTTCCCTGGCTATGGCCAAGGCAGCACAGAGACCTGCAGGAGGATCCTGAGCTGCAAAACCACCTTTTGCTCCACCCTTCCCCTCCTGCAGAGTCCTTGGGACCTCCGGGATTTAATGCCACCACTGCCCAGAATTCTGGTTGGTGCCTGTAGGAATTCCTGGGGCTTTTTCAGGCAGACACCACATTGTGCAAGGGGAGGGCTGAGGAGCTGGGCTGTTTCATGGTCTTTGGGAGAGGGATGGGGAGGGATGGACAGCCCTGTGGGGCTGGAGGAGGAGGAGGCAACCCCAAAGGGCCCACAACATCTGCTCCAGCACGTCCCCACCACCCCCAACCAGTTCCTGCAGCAGCAGCAGCACATCCCTCTACAAGCCTGGCAAGTCTAACGGGTACAGCAGCTTCTTGGCATGTGCTGCAGGAGCCAAGTCTGAGGGGAAGGGAAAAAAAAATTACTACAAATGTTCCACCAATTATGAGTCACGAGGCTGAGCTTTTGTTCCTGCCCTGCTGGAGTCTGCCCTTTCCCTGGTATTTCCCCAGCTCCGGTTGGGAGCCGTGGGGACGCCGAGGCTGTGCCACATCCCAGGGGACAGGCACGGCCCCTGTGCCAGGGCAGCCACCTGGGGCTGCAGCACAACTCCCAAACCAGCAGGTTTCCTTCAGCTTTATTCCCAGGAAGAAATCAATCTAATGAGGGAAAGCTGGAGCCCCTCTTGGTGCTCTCACCAGCCTGAATGTGACGCTGCTTGAGCTCAGGAGACAGAAAGTTCAGGGCCAAACACCTCCAAGTGCCTTTTCCCAGAAACTCAGATCATTCCAAGCCATCACACCTCACTCAGGGAAACAGGGACATCCCTAATCCAAGGGAAATGCTGTGGCTGGATGCTGGTCCTTGCACAGACAACTCTGTTTCATGACCCAAACACTGTGGAGCTCAGAGGAGAGGGCTCTGGGGTGCCATCCTTGGATCCAGGTCATCACACAGAAGGGTCACAGCCACCCAACTACACACAATTTGTGTTTCCAGTTAGCACTGGAAATGGAAACACTTCCATTTTATAGGGAGCCTGCCAGTTCACTGAAGACTTTTACTCTTAAAAGTGACATTATAGCCATGAAAGGTTCTACTTCAAAAAGAGTGTGGTTTTTTAAAAAATTTATACATATGACAGAGATCATCTTTTCCCTTCATGCTAAAACTTCCTGTTTAGAAGTTCATCAAGTAAAGGACCAACAGAAGAAGAAGAAGAATGGTTCTCTTTGTTATCCAAAATTGAATTTTGTGGTTTTAGTAGGAAAAGCCTTTTTGATGATCAAAGCTGCAGCAATAAATAGTCGTGGCTTGATGCTAGATCCAAAATGGACTTATTTTTGGAAGAGGAGTTCAATGCACACTGAGCTCCTTTGGTACACAAGAGGAGGCAGGGAAGACCATGTGCTTTGTGTACCCTTTCCACAGCCCTACACTTGAAGCAGAGCTATTAAAGAAGCTGAAATGGAGAATAAACAAACTGAAAGGTGGCAGGTAGACTGGAGCCTAAGTGGGTTTTTCCCTTTTCCTGGCCTGTGATGACATGTATGGGTTAACTCCAGCAGAGCTCCTCTCCCCTTTCAGCAATGGTGAGCACTGGGGACAAATAAATCAGCCAGCCCCAGACTCTTATTAAAAGTTACACCACTGGAAACACGGGGGGAGAGCAGGGATCCGATTTCAGTCCGATCTCAGTCACGTGTCGTCGTTATATTGTTCAAGGAAAAGTTAAAGTCTCTCTTCTAACTCCACACAACCCACCAGATGTCCCATAAAGCCTCGGTGGGGAGGGAAGCAAAGCCTTGGCCCCCTCCGGAGCCTCAGCTCCCACCTCGGCTGCTCTAATTAACGCCAATTAGCACGTTCAGATAAAAGCCATGGGCACGGGGAGCTCTGTGGACACACATCCAGCCCCAGGAATGTTTGTTGGGAATTGCAAACACATTATTTGTTATAGCACAGGCCAGGAACACTCCAACTCCTGGCTATCAATTGTTCCCCTGCCACGGCCACTTGGCAGCGCAACAAACGCCGGCGGCTGGCACGGCTGGCACGGCCCGATCCGGCACGCGGCAGCACCACGGCTGGCCCCCGCGCCAGGGGCACCTGAGAGGGGCAGGGAACATCCCCACCAGAGGCAAATGTGCCACCACACCCTGGCACTGCTCCTGGAATGCTCTTTATGGAGCCGGGATGGGCTTAAACATCCCAAGGAAGGCGCAGGTGTTCACAAACCATCCGTGAATTCTTTCAGGAGAACACCAAGGGAAAGCCAGGACTAAGGGACCAGCTCCTCAGTGGTGCCCCTTCACCACCACCAGCTTGCAGCTTCCCTCAGAGAAGGCAGCAAACTCAACACACGTGTGCTCAGCAATCGGGCAACGCGGCACGAGGTGCCCAAGTCCTGCCCAACCACAGCCCAACCACCAGGACCAAGGTTTGTCCACCTTCATCTCAGTTCTTAGATCATTAACCAGGCAAAGAAAGTACTCCTGGTCCTACAGACAGGCCAGTCCTGTCACTGCATGGCCAGCCCCCAGCCTGGGATGAGGCACCAAGGAGAAAGATGCAGAACCATCACTGCAGCCAGAGCCAACACCGAGCCAAGGAAAACCCCAACTCCACCTGCTGTCAGGTAAAACCACTCCAGGCCTTTCAGAGCTCCATTAAATGAATGAAAGGTTGCAGGGGTGGGGCAGAGCAAAAACCAGGACCTAATTAAGCCAAGCTTTGTTCAGGAGCTTCAATGGCACCGTGGCTGGGAGCCTGCCCATGAAAGCAGGGACAGCACCACGGGGCCAGCGCCCAACAGGTAACACAAGCCAGACGGACCCAGCAGGAACCACCACAAAGCAGCACCTCTGGAACAGCCTCACTGCTCCTGCCATGGACGTGGGGAGGGTGCACAGCCCCACCCCACTGCACCACATAGCCCTGGAGCTTGGGAGAGGTCCAGGTGGCTTCCACAGTGGACACACGAGTGGCCACCTCCCAAACGTCCCCGCTCATCACACCAACAGCACCTACCACAACATGTTCTGGTGTCTCTGACCAACCAACTCAAGTAACTGCTACTTTTTTCCCTTCTCTTCACACCAAGAACACAAACCAACAGCAAAGACCCCAAAGTGCCCCCTCCCCTCCTGCTGTCCTGCCCCAGCCCCCAGTGCAGCCCACGCGGGTGGGGAGGCGCAACATCTGCCAACCTGAGAAATCTCCGGGCGTGACGTTGGGCGAGTTCGTGGCCTCTGTTTCAGTGTAAGACAACGTGGAATCTGATAGATCTGAAAAAATAAAATAAATAAAAAGCACTTTTAGTCCTCCTGTGTTTGCCTGCACTACACGAGCAGCCCCTGGCTCTTCAGCTTCCCACCACCTCCCCCAGAGAAACTCTCCACCCACCGAGCCAGAAAGCAACGATTAACTTTGTAGCTCTACCACGCAAATGCAAAGCTTGAATTGCCTCGACCACAAAAATAACTCCAGTTAAGTTGATCAAACAAGTAGGAACTTGGTGCTTACTGGATAAAGTTACATTAAGCCTCTAAACAAGTCAGAGTTACTATACTTAATTATCACCATTAAAATTCTTGAAGCTGTTTATTCTTGCTTCCTTCCTTCCTTCCTCTTTGCTGAAGCGAAGGAAACTTTGTTTTAACAAGTTAAGAGTCTTTGTTATTCTCTCTTGCTTACACCCCTCTAATTAAGTGCTCAACTGTTTGCTCACAGATTAACTATTATTTTTCCAATCAAACAAGCCAGTGAAGCAAATTTCAATCCCTGGCTGTTGTTTTAATAAAGTCACGTGTTGCTCACTATCATCTCTCCCTGCAGCACAAGCACTTTCCAAAGGGAATTAACTCGGAAGGGGGAGTGCAGAGAGGGACAACTCCTTTTTTTTTTTTTTCCTCCACACCTAACAAAGAAAAAAAAGCAAAGAAACCACAAGCAGCCACTTTGGCTTTGCAGGACGCTCTGGTCAGGGCCCTGTGGTGACGGAGGCGCCGGTGCCTCCGGCGGGCACGGGGTGGCTGCGCCACGGGGAGATCCCAGGGCAGGGACTCACCTTTGGCACGGGCCAGCGCCCGCCTTCCCTCGGGGCTGGGTGGGACAGGCAGGAAGGTTGTCCCATTCCTATCCCCCTGCCAAACCCTGGCTGTCTCCTCCCTGTCCCTGCTTGACGGGGTTCCCATTGGTCACCACTCCTGGCAAGTCAGAGCCACTGGGCACAGCTGCACTGATGCCAGCAAAACCCCCCCAGGGACATGGGATTCCTGACACGGGATTCCTCCCTTCTTTCCTGTGCCTTTGCTTCCAATTTAACCAAGCAAGAAGCAGGTGCTGAGAAAGGTGGTCAGGATGCAGCAATGCCAACTTGAAACACCTCCAAGCCAACGTGCAGCACACACAGGACCAGGATCCAAGGCTGCCAGGCTCTCCAGCACCCTTCATTCCATGCCCAGCCCACCCACCCCAGCAGCTTTCACCACCTTTGCTTTGCAAACCTTCCATAATTCAGCAGGAAAAGTGATAATCCCACTCAGAAATGACAGAGCTGAGTTTCAAAGACTTGACATCTCTTTTAACAAGCAGAGGAAGGGTAAGAGCTGGTTCCTCCGTGGTTGAGGACAGCCAGGGCTCCATGGAAATGGCACCCAGGAGCTCCCACTCCCCCTCTGCTCCATCATCCCACAGATTACACAGGCAGACAAAACATGACGTCTGGTAACCTTTCATTACGCCTTCATTAAAAATAGAGCTTCATATTATTTTGGAAAATATGCATGTGTCTACCTGGTAATTTGGGAGGATAAACTCACATCCATTTACTTCTTAAAGCCAGTCAGGTGATGCTTGCTCAGAAATAATGAGGAGCCATAAAATCCCGACTTGTTGGCTTTTGCCTGACGTGCCAGGGAGGGCTGTCTCAGAACCAGCACCGGGACTGCACCATGAAAGGCTTCCCGGGAGATCAAAAGACACAAAACACGTACCCAGTGGCTTTTGCTCATCGTTAGGAGACAGCCGAGAGTAGGGAGGTGGTGGAGACTCTGGAAAAACAAAACTTTAGGTTAGTGCTGCGTTCAGTTTATCAGCAAACCCTCCCACTTTATCTCTCGGGGTAGGAACTTTTCCAAGGTTATCAACACCCAATGGAAAAAAACTCACTTGGGAGCAACTGGAGAGCAAGTTTTCCCAGTTTCTGAGGAGTGGGGGGGTCCACCTTGACCATTCAAAGTGGGCTTTCTTACTAAAAACACTGCAAGTCTCCCCTACACCCCTGTCCCATACCCATGCCTGGACACTCACACAAAACATCACCCTGCTTCCCAAAAAACAATGTTTCCATCACCTGCACCGGGAGACAACCTTCCAACCATGACTCCAACACACGTGGACTTCACAGGAGCTCCCCAAACACATCCCAAGCACTGAAAAAGGGTGTTGGGTGATGGAAAGACACTCCTCTCTTGGCACATAAAGGTTGACACCAGAGCCAGGCTGGCTTCAGCCAACAAGCCACCAAATTTTGGTCCCTCCCAACAGGGGCCTCGGCACACACGTGACTCAGCCCGAGAGGCCTCTGTGATCCTTCTCTCCTGACCTCCATCCCACAGAGCTCCCCAGCACACGCTGGGCTTTGAGCAGGACTGCAGCAAGTCATGTGCTCCACGTTCGGCAGGTCCTCAGAAGTGCTTTGCTGAATCAGGTCATTCAACTGGCTCTGGGTGTCCTTGTAAGGGTCAAGACCACGCAAGAGGCTGATGAAGGTCCTTCACCAACTCTGTGCTTTGATTAGAGGGTTTTATTCCCTTTCCACAATAGGACAGTGACGTCTTTCTCAAATTATAACTTGCCAAAACTGAGTGTGCAGCCAGCTGGGCTGTGTCATGGCAGGAGCACTGAGCAGGCACTGACTTCAATGAGAAACTGCACTGACAATCAGTGGCATCACATTCACCCCAGAGTATTGAAACGTGGGTGTGCTCCTCAGCATTCACACAGATCCAAAAGGCCCTCAGTCCACAACTGCAGCTCAGCTTGGCTGAGTTCACCAAAGAGAACCTCAGCACCTCAAGTGTGATGGCTCTGGGGTCATCTACTGCTTCTAAAAGGTTCCCCATCTCTCCTAAGGGAGCAAGATAGATGTTCTCAGAGGGTGCCTGAGAGTTTCAAAACAAAAAATAATCACAGAACGGATTGGGTTGGAAAAGACCTCTGAGATCATCAAGTCCAAACCTTGGGCCAACTCCAGTCCCTTTACCAGATCATGGCACTCAGTGCCACGGCCAAGCTCAGCTGAAAAACCTCCAGGGATGGGGAATCCACCCCCTCTCTGGGCAGCCCATTCCAATCCCTGAGCACTCTCTCTGGAAAGGATTTTTTTCTGATCTCCAACTTCAATTTCCCCTGGCACAGCTTGAGCCCATCGTGCCCCCTTGTCCTACTGCTGAGTGCCTGGGAGCCACCTGTCCTGTTCAGGTCCCACAGGGGCCATTTCCCAAAGCACCTCAGCTACCTCACCCACGGCCAGCTGGGTGGGAAACACGAACAGGGATCGTTTCTGTGGAGCCACTGATGGAAAAGGGCATCAGGGCCATTCCTTGGCTCCTGCCAGCAGCGCCCAGCCGGCACGGGTGGGGCCCTGGCACAGCCACCCATTATCAAAGTGATAAGGAGCCACTTGATAACAGCTCTGCTTTCTACTACTCCCAGCACAGGGTTGGCAGCCACACAGGGCTGGGAAAACCACCGCGGCTCCAGGAAAGCGCCTGGGAAACTCTGCCCGCCTCTAAAATAAATGCTCCGTTCCTACAAACGCAACTCTGCTCCAAGTGGAGGGAAAAAGCCGCCTCCAGCCTCTAGCGACCTTCGGGGGAAGCACGGCCAGCAGAGACATTTCTTTGAAAGAAGCGATGCAAAGCGAGGCAGGAGCCCAGATTGCAAAATAAGAAAGAAAATCCAAGTTCTTGCCAAAAAAAAAGGAATGTCAGCATCAGAGTGGTTTGGGTTGGAAGGGACTTTGAAGATCAACTCCTTATACCCTCTGCCATCCACCACCAGCCCAGGTTGCTCCAAGCCCCGTCCAACCTGGCTTTGGGCACTTCCAGGGATGGGGCAGCCACAGATTCTCTGGGCAACCCGTGCCAGGGCCTGCCCACCCTCACGGCCAAGAATTCCTCCCCAATATCCCATCTAACTCTGCTCTCTGGCAGTACGAATCCAACTATTCGGTTTTGTTGCAGAGTTTTCGTACAGCCCTTTAAGTATCATTTCCATTTCTGCACCTCAAGCACCACCACGTTCTCTGCTCCACGAACTCTTCCCCGTTCCCAGCTCACTGGGAGAGAAACAAAAACCTCTCAAGAAAACCAAACCCGCTCCTCGAAAACGCCCAGGGTAAAAAAGGAGAACCCCGAGAGAAGGGCCGGATCCGCGGTTTCCCCGCGGGTTCGGGGATGCCGGGGTGGGGACATCCCTCCCGCACCCCCCGAGGCGCCCGGCGGGGCCCTCCCTGCGGCTTTAAGCGGCGGCGGGGACCGCCCGAGCGGCTCCGATACGGGCGAGCCAGGCTGGCGCCAGCGGGATGGAGCCGCCGATTATCGCCCCTGCGGCTCCCACGGCGCGGGGAAACTCCGCGGGAAGGAGAAAAAAAAGGGAAATAAAACCAGAAAGGGCTTTTTACGCACAACTGGAACCGCTGCCGGCAGCGGAGCGGGGGATGCCCGGCGGGGACCCCGGGCCAGGCGCATCCTCCCCCCCGGGCCAGGCGTATCTCCCCCCCGGGCACCCCGGGGCAGCGCTGCCCACGAGGGGTTCAGACCGGCCCAGAAAGGGGCCAGAAGGCCCATACTGGTGTGTGTTCGAGGAGGGCAAAGCCCACCGCCCGCTGCTCACCTGGCCCACAGAGGCGGCTGAAGTGGTAGGGGTTGCAGCAGACGGTGGGTCCGTCGGCGACGCCGAAGCTCTGGCACTCGCAGAGGGGCTTCAGCTCGGCGGGGTGCTGCAGGTCGGGCCAGCGGAACAGCTTGCCCAGGAGAAGGTGCGGGGGCGCCGCCAGGCCCCCCAGGCGCACCTCGGTGCGGGCCACCAGGACGCAGCCGCCGGGCATCCCCCCGCGGGACTCCACCGCCTCCAGCAGGCTGTCCAGCGAGCGCTCCTTCAGCCGCTTCAGCAGCGAGTAGGTGACGGCCTTCAGCTCCTGCTCCAGCAGCAGCAGCCGCGCCCGCGCCTCCCGGCCCCGCCGCTCCGGGGAGCCGCCGTCGGTCGCGCCGTCGGGGCCGGGCGCGGCGGAGGCGCCGTCGAGGGGCTGGGGGCCGCCGGGCTCGCGCTCCGTGAACAGGCAGCAGGTCACGGTCCGGCCGTCGCTCTCCGGTGGCCCCGCGGGCCCGCGAGCCCCGCGCCGCTGCTCCGCCATGGGGTCCCCGCGCGGCGCCGCCTCGCCCGCGTCCCGCAGCAGCAGCGTGCGCGCTACCGCGCGGAGCTCCGCCGAGGGGCTCTTCTCCGCCGGCTTGCAGCTGCCCGTGGCTCCGAGGTCGTGCTGGCCGCTCCTGGCGCTCCCATCTCCGCCGTCCCTGTCCGGAATGACGCGGCTCCTCCAAAGTCGCCGCACCAGCCCTGAGCGTTTGGACCTGAACATACGACCCGCGGGCGGCCGGGGGGTCGCGTCGCTCTCGGCCGCTCCCCCCTCCCCTCCTCCGCGGGGCTCTCCTCGCTCCGCCGCCGGCTCTATCTCATGGCAGCCCCGGCGCAGCCCGGGCTCCCCGCGGCGCTGCCCCGCGGCTCTCGGACGGCCCGCGGCGGGGCCGCACCACGGGGGGGGCGGGCATAGACGGCGCCGCGGGGGCCGCTCCCGCGCCGTGCCCTACATCGGCTGCCAACGCGAGGCCGGGCGGGCAGCGCGGCCGCGGAGAGCGAGCGAGCCCGGGGCAGCCCCGCGCCCGCTGCACCCCACGAGGTGCGGAGCGCGGCGGGGCAAGCGCGCCGGGGCGCGGGGTGCGTAAGAGGGGCTCGGAGGCGTCGGGTCCCTTCAGCCGAAAATAGTCAAAAAAAAGCAAAAAAAGCAAAAAAATTAAAAAGATAAAAAATACAAAATAACCCCCAGCTCAGACACGCGAAGCAGCAGCCGCAGCAACAGCGCGCGGTGTCAGCGCGGCCCCCGTCCCGTCCGCATGGCAGGGCGCGGCCCCGGCCCGGCGGGTCCCCGCTCGGTTCGCCGCTCCCGGGGCCGCCGCTGCCGCCGCCGCTCCCGCCCCTCGCCGGCTTTTGTGTGGCCGCGGCGCGCGCGCGGGGCCCCTCGCGAGCGGCGCCGCCATTGGCTGCCGCCCATCATGTGCCAGTCTAGACACTGCGGCGGCCCGAGCGGCACCGGCCCTTGCGCAAACACCGGCTCGGGTTTCCCGGCCCTTAAAGGCACACGCGCCCCGCGCTCTGCCCGAGGCGCCCCCGCGCTGCCCGCAGCGCTCCCCCCGCGCCGGGCTGGCCCTGCCCGCTCTGCCCGCAGCCCGGAGGGTACCCCGGGGGGCGGCGGGCACGGGGGATGGTGGCGGCGCGGAGCGGGCCCGGCGCGGGGAGGGTTAATTAATTAATTAAGGGCGCTGCCGCCGGGGCGCACCCGCCATGGAGCAACTTGTCCGCCGTGGCAAAAGTTCAGGCCCGGCGCGCTCCCATTGGTCAGAGCCCGCGTGACGCGCGGCGCCGAGCCTGCCCATTGGTGGGGACGCGCCGCAAGCCACGCCCCCTCTCCCACCCCGCAGTGCCCGTGAATGAATCGCGGTCACGGCGCGGGGTCCCTGTGCCCGCCCCACCGGCATGGGGAGGGGGGGATAAAGGGGGGACACCGGGGGGACACGGGGAGGGGGGGGGTGCGGGGGAAACGGGGGGGTGCAAGGGAATATGCGGGGAACGGGGGGTGCAAGGGAATACGGGGCAATACAAGGGAATACGGGGGGAACGGGGGGGTACAAGGGAATACGGGGGGATACAAGGGATATACGGGGGGAACGGGGGGTACAAGGGAATATGGAGGGAACGGGGGGGTGCAAGGGAATACGGGGGGATACAAGGGAATACAGGGGGAACGGAGGGATACAAGGGAATATGGGGGGAACGGGGATACAAGGGAATACGGGGGGTACAAGGGAATACGGGGGGATACAAGGGAATACGGGGGGTACAAGGGAATACGGGGGGGTACAAGGGAATGCAGGGGTTGCCGTTGGAAACGGGGGGTTATGGGGGGATACGAGGGGTTGCGGGGAGAAATGGGGGGTACGGGGGGAAACGGGAGGGATTCAGGGGAAACGGGGATGGGGGCGATACAGGGGAGATACAGGGAGATACGGGGGATGCGGGGGGAAACGGGGGGATTCGTGGGAAACGGGGATAGGGGTGCAACGGGAGATACGGGGGGAAACCGGGGAATGTGGGGGGGTTATGGGGGGAAACAGGGGAATACAGGAGGAAACGGTGGGGTTGGATCAAGACATGGTGGATTCTCACTCAGTGTCACATCCATAGAATCACAGAATGGATTGGGTTGGAAAAGACCTCCAAGATCATCAAGTCCAACCCTTGGTCCAACTCCAGTCCCTTTACCAGATCATGGCACTCAGTGCCACAGCCAAGCTCAGCTGAAAAACCTCCAGGGATGGGGAATCCACCCCCTCTCTGGGCAGCCCATTCCAATCCCTGAGCACTCTCTCTGCAAAGAATTTCTTTCTGATCTCCAACTTCAGTTTCCCCTGGCAGAGCTTGAGCCCATCGTGCCCCCTTGTCCTATTGCTGAGTGCCTGGGAGAAGAGACCAACCCCCACCTGGCCAGAACTTCCCTTCAGGAAGTTCCAGACAGTGCTGAGGTCACCTCTGAGCCTCCTCTTCTCCAGGCTGAACACCCCCAGCTCCCTCAGCCTCTCCCCACAGCACTTGTGCTCCAGTCCCTTCTCCAGCCTCGTTGCTCTTCTCTTCTCACTTGGCTTGGAAGAAACCTCTGAGATCATCAAATCCAACCCTTGACCCAACCCCACTGAGATCACTCTGGCACTCCATGCCCTGGGCTGGTGATCACAGTGGGGTTGGATCAAGACATGGTGGATTCTCACTCAGTGTCACATCCATAGAATCACAGAATGGATTGGGTTGGAAAAGACCTCTGAGATCATCAAGTCCAACCCTTGGTCCAACTCCAGTCCCTTTACCAGATCATGGCACTCAGTGCCATGGCCAAGCTCAGCTGAAAAACCTCCAGGGATGGGGAATCCACCCCCTCTCTGGGCAGCCCATTCCAATCCCTGAGCACTCTCTCTGCAAAGAATTTCTTTCTGCTCTCCAACTTCAATTTCCCCTGGCAGAGCTTGAGCCCATCGTGCCCCCTTGTCCTATTGCTGAGTGCCATTTTTGGATGCATTTGAGGAAATGTGTGGATTACTTGGTTAAAAATGTAAAAAATGATATAAAACCTGTAAGGGATCTGCAGTCTCAGCCATTGGGTGCTCTGGCCAGGGGGTCGATGGTCCATCCAGCACTGGCCTCCTCCAACAGATTCCCTCCTGAACAGGAACCAGCTGGAAATAGAACCAGATGATGCTGTTTGGGCTCTGCCCCACTTGGTGTGCAAAGCCTGACCCAGGAGGGCTCAGACCCAGAGCTCACCCCATCCCAGAGCACCCACATTTCACACCTGCACCACCATTTGGAGCCTCTGACAAAGGTCACCCAACGTCCCACTGGGGTGGGGAAATGCCATTTTTTCCCCTTAAGGAATAAAATCAAGTGAAAAGGCACAAAAGAGCTGCAAAAATAATTCAGTTTCAGCCATGGAAGCAGAAACTGGGATTTCCTGCATCTCATGGAATCATAGAATGGTTTAGATTAGAAGGGACCTAAAAGCCCATTTCATTCCACCTCCTGCCACGGGCAGGGACAACTTCCACCAGCCCAGGTTGCTCCAAGCTCCATCCAGCCTGGCCTTGGACACTTCCAGGGGTGGATCTCAGGATCCCTGCCCATCCTGAGAGGTTCCAACACTTGTTTTTGATCTCCCTGTCCTGCCTGACCCAAAGATTCACCTCCCTGAGCACAGCTGATGCTTTTCTTTCCAACATTGTCTTTACAAACTGTCATCCAAATTACAATATGTCACAAATGTGCAATTACCAGCATTTAAATATATAGAAATCTTAAATATAGCGCTGCTTAAACTAAGGGTAGGGTATTATCTCAGCAAGCAACGTCTCCCTGCTTATCCAAGGCTATATAATCATGGATGTGCAATATGGCAGGAAGAACAATGGAGCTTTCATGGGCTGGGGAGCAGCCCAGCACCTCCATGGGCACAGGTATGTGATGGAGCAGTCCCATCCCACCCAGAGTGCCATCCAGCCCAGCCCCTGCAACAACAGCACATTGTTCCCTGCTCCAACGTGGGCAGGAAAAACAGAGCCCTCGATTGTGCTGGTCACAATGCACATATAATTTATAGTAATGCTGGTTATTAAAGGATTTCTAGTGATTAACAGCAATGTGCTCTTTCACTGCTTTTTTTTCCCCTCTCTCTCTTTTTTTTTTCCCTGCCTGTCATAATAACAAACATTCCTGGGAGATGCTCTGGAACACATCCTATAAGTCTTGGCAGAAAAGCTGGAGAGGAGCTTTTGAAAGGCTGCCAGTCTGATCTGACATGGATCTCCCAGGTACTACAGAAAGCCAAACCCTCCTGGGTCCGGGAGGACTGTGGGTAGCTGGGAGGGCACTGGAACCTCTTCCCAAAGCCAAACTGCAGCCAGGGTGGAGGGAAGAGGGGGAGAGGGACCAGTGTGTCCACACCAGCATCCTCAGAGGCATCAGCAGAGCCCAAACCTGCAGGCACACACTGGGGGTGCTCCAGGTTTTCTGGGAGGAAAATCAATGTCATCATTTTCTGCCCTTTTTTACTGTTTAGTATTTTGTACCTTTCTGGTCAGAAAGGGTGCAGGGGTTAAAACACAAAATTAAATGTAATATTTTCACAAAGTTGCCACTTAAATTATAACAGCTTGATTTGTAGGTCATTTTAATGCCTTGGAAATGAGGTGGAGAGAGGGACCCCCAAGGGGCTGAGAGCCAAAGGGAGGTGGAGGATGGGGACAAACTGACCCTGGGGACAAACTGCACCTTGGGGACAAAGTGCCCCTGGGGACAAACTGCCCCTTGGGGACAAACTGCACCTTGGGGACAAACTGCCCCTGGGGACAAACTGCCCCCTGGGGACAAACTGCACCTTGGGGACAAACTGTACCTTGGGGACAAAGTGCCCCTGGGGACAAACTGCCCCTTGGGGACAAAGTGCCCCCTGGGGACAAACTGCACCTTGGGGACAAACTGCCCCTGGGGACAAACTGCCCCTTGGGGACAAAGTGCCCCCTGGGGACAAACTGCACCTTGGGGACAAACTGCCCCTGGGGACAAACTGCCCCTTGGGGACAAAGTGCCCCCTGGGGACAAACTGCACCTTGGGGACAAACTGCCCCCTGGGGACAAACTGCACCTCAGGGACAAACTGCCCCTGGGGACAAACTGCACCTTGGGGACAAACTGCACCTTGGGGACAAAGTGCCCCTGGGGACAAACTGCCCCTTGGGGACAAACTGCACCTTGGGGACAAACTGCCCCTGGGGACAAACTGCCCCCTGGGGACAAACTGCACCTTGGGGACAAACTGCCCCCTGGGGACAAACTGCACCTCAGGGACAAAGTGCCCCTGGGGACAAACTGCACCTCAGGGACAAACTGCCCCTGGGGACAAACTGCACCTTGGGGACAAACTGCACCTTGGGGACAAACTGCCCCTGGGGACAAACTGCCCCCTGGGGACAAACTGCACCTTGGGGACAAAGTGCCCCTGGGGACAAAGTGCCCCTTGGGGACAAACTGCACCTTGGGGACAAACTGCACCTTGGGGACAAACTGCCCCTGGGGACAAAGTGCCCCTTGGTGACAAAGTGCCCCTGGGGACAAAGTGCCCCTGGGGACAAACTGCCCCTTGGGGACAAAGTGCCCCTGGGGACAAAGTGCCCCCCTCTTCAGTGCCCAGGGGCAGAGCCAAGGAGTGTCTGAGCTCTGCCAGAGGAACCACCACGACATTGCTGTGCCACAACCAGGGGATCTGCCAAGAGCTAAAATGCCTCATAAAATCAGGCTGGTTTTGCTGGAAGCTGATTTTGAAGGGAACCAGAGGCGAAAAAGAAAAGTTTTGACAACCTCAGAATGTCCCATTTCCTTTGTTTTGATGACATGGCCATGATTTTCCAGTTCAAACCCACTTTTCATTTGACTCTTGCAAATGTTACACTCTGTGCAGTAACACTCTGTGATAGGACCTTGGAGCCTCTTCAAAAGGGAAAAACTGGAATCAGAACAAGGGGATCCCAGCCAGGGATCCCATCCGGTGATTCCATCCAGGATCTCACCCAGTGATCCCACCCAGGGATCCCAGCCAGGGATCCCATGCAGTGATTCCATCCAGGATCTCACCCAGTGATCCCACCCAGGGATCCCATTCAGGGATTCCACCCAGTGATCCCATCCAGGGATCCCATGCAGTGATCCCATCCAATGATCCCATCAGGTATCTCCCCAGGGATCTCATCCAGTGATCCCATCCAGGGATCCCATCCAGGGATCCCACCCAGTGATCCCATCCAGGATCTCACCCAGTGATCCCACCCAGGGATCCCACCCAGGGATCCCATGCAGTGATTTCATCCAGGATCTCACCCAATGATCCCACCCAGGGATCCCATCCAATGATCCCATCAGGTATCCCCCCAGGGATCTCATCCAGTGATCCCATGCAGGGATCCCATCCAGTGGTCCCACCCAGTGATCCCATCCAGTGATTCCATCCAGGATCTCACCCAGTGATCCTACCCAGTGATCCCACCCAGGGATCCCATCCAATGATCCCATCAGGTATCTTCCCTCCAGGGATCTCATCCAGTGATCCCATGTAGGGCTCCCATCCAGTGGTCCCACCCAGTGATCCCATCCAGTGATCCCATCCAGGGATCCCACCCAGGGATCCCATCCAGGATCTCACCCAGTGATCCTACCCAGTGATCCCATCCAGGGATCCCCTGCAGTGATCCCATCCAATGATCCTATCCAGGTATCCCCCCCAGTGATCTCATCCAGTGATCCCATCCAGGATCCCACCCAGGGACCCCACCCAGTGATCCCACCGAGGGATCCCATCCAGTGATCCCATCCAGGATCCCACCCAGGGATCCCATCCAGGATCCCATCCAGGGATCCCACCCAGTGATCCCACCCAGGGATCCCATCCAGTGATCCCACCCAGGATCCCGTCCAGGGATCCCACCAAGTGATCCCATCCAGTGATCCAATCCAGGGATCCCACCCAGTGATCCCATCCAGAGATCCCTCCAGGGATCCCACCCAGTGATCCCACCCAGGGATCCCATCCAGTGATCCCATCCAGGATCCCACGCAGGGATCCCCCCCAGATCCCCCCGGGATCCACAGCAGGTGCTGCCTTTGCTCCCCGTGGGCCTTGCGGGTGAATCGGGGCCACAGCAGCCAAATTTGCTTAGGGATGAGTTGGAATTAAGTACCCTCCAAACCTGAGCAGAATTGGGAAGGATCAAAAAGAGACAAAAATCCAACAGCAATTGGCCAAAAGCCTCATTTTCCCAGGAATCAATGTTAATGGGTTAATGGCAGTGCAGAAGGCAGGAGCTGCTGAGTTTCCAGGCTTTCCAAGGCCCTTCCCACGAGTCTCTGCTGTGGGTGGGGACAAGCTGACTCACACTTTCCAGGGCTGGAGTAACATTTCAACACCCCAGTGCTCCAGCCTTGGGGACTGATGGCAAAGAGCACATTCCCAGCAGAGTAGTTGGGAAGGGGTTTGGATAAAATGTTTTCTTGGGTCAGAAAACGTCAGTTTGGCAAAACCAAAACTTAAAAAAAAAAAAATTTGGTAGCAAACTACCAGTTTCCACGAAATGCTCCTTGGAAAAGTTTTCTGGGAGCAAGCCTGGATCTCCAGTCAAACCCACAGGGGTAAAATCATCTCCCAACAGGGCATCACAGGTGGTGATGGCACCTGTCCCTGGTGGGCCTCATGCCAGGACAGCCCCTTGCTTGGAGCAGGGACATGGACTTCTTTAAACCCCTTCTGGGTGGAGCTGGGCCAATTTGTATCAATAATTAATCAGTTATTTGGAGAGAAAGAATCCAATTTTTAACGCTGGAGATGAGAGCCCTGATCTGAGATGGGGTTTTGGGTTCAGTTCCCTGGTTTGGGTCAGGGCAAACAGGGATGGGAAACCACAAGTCAGGCAGTGCCACGAGTACAGGATTATCCCCTGTGCTGCTGCCTTCATTTTTAGGAAAACAAACTCCAGGCATCCCAGAAAAGCCCTGCTGCAATCCAAGGAAAGCACTGGTGTCTCAGCTTTCCTAGGACAGGAAGGCTGCCCTCATCCAAACCCAGTGCCAGCCTCCACAGCACAGAAAAGTGGTTTTTTCCCCTTAACAGAATAATAATTTCTTTTTTTTTCCCCATAGGAGAACAAGCCAAAGGGACCCCTTGGCTCTGGATCAGACACAGGGCACACAGTGAAACACAAAGCAGGTGGAGCATCTTCTCCTGTCTTTCCCAATGGTGCTGAAAATCCTCTCTGGGAAGAGCAATTCTCCCTGAGCAGCCTCAAACACCTGCAGAAAGTCCAGTGTCACCTCAGCAAAGCAGAGAAGGATGAGGAGCTCCATGAGCTGTGGAGTCCTTCCCTGGTGGTACAGGGAGGATGATGGGCAGTCCATGGGCTTTCTGCTGACCATGGGGCTGCCATCAGACCCTGCCCTGACCTCCTGACAGGGATTCTCTACATCCTTTGGAACAGGTGACCTGATAAAATGAGGCATGTGAGTGGAGAGGATGAAGGCATTGACTGCTGAGCCCCAGTGTAGGGCCCTGTCCAGGAGGATCTCCTGCCTCGTGGGGAACTGGGAGGCCCCAGTGGATCCCACGGGTGGGAGAACAGGGATTGGCTCCCACGACTGGCATGAGGAGGTACCAGGGCAAGATCCTTCCAGTATTGAAGGGAGCCCACAAGGAACATGGAGAGGGACATTCTACAAGAGCCTGAAGTGACAGGACAAGGGGAATGGTTCAAACTGCCAGAGAGAAGGGTTAGATGGGATATTAGGGGGAAGTTCTTTGCTGGGAGGGTGGGCAGGCCCTGGCACAGGTTGGGCAGAGAATCAGAATTACAGAATTACAGATTATTCTGAGCTGGAAGGGACCCATAAGGATCATCGAGTCCAACTCTCAAGTCAATGGCCCACACAGGGGATTGAACCCATGACCTTGGCATTGTTACAGCCAAGTTTCTGCCCCATCCCTGGGAGTGTCCAAGGCCAGGCTGGATGGAGCTCTGAGCAGCCTGGGATAGTGGAAGGTGTCCCTGCCCATGGTACTCAAGATTATCTTCAAAGTCTCTTCCTACCCAAACAATTCTATGGATCTGTGAGATGGAGAAGGGGCTGGGGAGGAAAAGTCACCTTCAGCCACTCCAAGGATGGTGCAGCCTCCGAGGGTCCTGCAGGACAGAGATGGACATGCCAAGCCCAGCCACCCACCTGCAGGGCAGCAGTTTGGGGCTTTCTAGACCCACAGAGGCTCCACAGCCACCTCAGGCTCAATCCTTCCTTCTCCAGCTGCAGGAGCACCCACAGCCCCTCCTGTCCTGAGCTGAGCAACATCAACCCAACCAGCTGCTCTGCTCCAGTGGGAAGGGAATTACAACCAGAGGAGCCACCTCGAAATCCCAGCACTCCTCCCAAACAGGCAGGACTCTGTCCTTTTATCAGCATTTATTCAGCAGCCTGTGCAGACAGTCTGCCTCTCTGGAGCCTTTTCCAGCAGATAACACCCAGCTCTGAAACTCCCCTGTGCTTTTTTGGTTGGCTTGGCTTTGGTGAATTGTCATTTTTGAGCTGGAAAAGGGACTATTTGAGGAAGAAAAACAGCCCAGCTCTGTGTGTTGCCACCACGCTGATCCAGCAACAAACTGTGCAACGTGCCAAGCCCAGTGGCCTTAAAAAAAAATAAATCTGCCCCCATCATGTTTACCCAAACAATCTGCAAACACTGAACTGGAAGTTCCCAGGGGGGGGCAGGATTAAAAAAAAAGGATTATTCTATTTGGAGCTGGTCCAGAGAGCAAAGGGAGTACATCTAAATGTATATATATATATATATATATATATATATATATATATATATCCAAAATGGGTTTTAATTGAGGTTTGTTGTGTCCAGTGGTGCTCTGCTGGAAAAAGGAGCTAAAAACACAGGAGGAGGAAGGATGAGGAAGACATCAAAGCAGATCTGAGAAAGGTCAGACCTAAATGGCAACCTGTGCATTTCTGCAAGTTTGCTCTCCTATTTCTGATGGTTTTTTCTGGGAAGAGCTGGTCAGAGCCAACTAGGGCAGGCTTGTAAAAAGATAATTTTTCTGCCTTGGAAAACACCAAGGCAGACAGACTGGGCTGCTGGCTTTGCTCCCTCCCCAAGATCTGCTGCCCTGGGCAATTTGCTGGGTTGCACAGCTCTTTGCTGGAGTGAGTGAGTGGCGTCTGGGCTGCCTCAGAGCAGACACCACTCACTCCAGAGAAGAGCTGCTCCCCACAGCCTTGGTAAATATTTTGTGCAGCTCTGCAGCAGAGTCTGACAGAGCAGCACTTGTTATTTCCTCGGCATCTCCAATAATAACTCGGGGACAGGCAGCCACAAGACATCAGCAAAAGCTGCTGCCACTGACCAAAACTTTGGAGAAGCAGGAACAGAAGTGGGAAGAGAATAGAAATAGTGAGTGAGTCATTGGCTGCAGAGGCTGAAGGCAGCAAGGGAAAATTAAAAAACACAGGCTTCAAAAGCTGGTCCCAGACGTGACTGTGGGATCAGCACACACTGCCCTGATGCTTCCCCAAAGCTCTTGCAACCTCAGAATGGGGATATGAAAATCATTATGGGAAAAAGAGAATATTGTCTTCTCTGTTTTGAGCCTGGAGCAAAGGCAGCCAGAGGCACTCATGGCTAAAAACCAGAACTACATCTCTTTTGGTGCTGGAACTGTGGTTGGAGTGTCTCTGCTGACAGTGGGATCTCCAGGGCTTGCTCATGCAGAAGGATGTGAAAATAGAAAGCAGGATTTGGGAGGAAAGAGCTGACCCTGAAGTCATTGGCACTGCTGGGTGTTACAGGGAGCAAATCACCCTTAAATAGACACCAGGACACAGCAGGACACAGTTTGGCCCAGCAGTAGCACAGTTGTTACCCAGACACCCAGCACAGGCTTTGTTGAGAATGGAGATGATAGTTGGAAGCCACTTGGGTCTCCAGGGAATCTTCTCCATCCCATTGTCACAGCATGGAATGAGAAAACCCCTCTCTGAGCAGGCACCCTGAGGGGCTGGTCCTTCTGTGCCTCCCACTGTGCTGAGAAGCTGCCTCTGTCCAGGAATCTGCTGGCTCTGACATCCCAAACTCCTGTGGGATCATCAGAAGCAGCAGTTCCATCCCTAATGCTCTGCAGCACCTCTCTGGGCTGGGAGCCACCAGCAGGGCCACACATGGCCATGCCAGGCAGCTCTGGGAGCACAGGTCCTCTCTGCAGACCCTTTCCCACCCTTTTGGAGCCACAACTGGGATTTTCCATAATTGGACATGCATTTATGACACTAAATCCCTCCACTGGTATTTTGGAGAGCCAAGCCCATAGAGGGTTAAGCTGGTGTAGCACCTTCCACCTTCCACAGATGGGTCCCAGCCAAACTCTGACCATTATTTGGCTTCTCAGGTGGGCAATGACCTGGGGCCAGCCCTCACTGTCCAGCCTTGGCTCTTGCCCACCCTTCCCAACCCAGCCCGTGCTGGAAGAGACCTGGCCCAGGGCAGGAGAACTGACCTGCTGTGTGGGAACAGCTCCCCGTGGCCCATCAGGCTGTCCTGGCTCAATGTGGGATGAGAGGAGAGGGTGCAGGAGCAGATGCTGGTGACAATACCTGGGAGAAAACAAATTTTACATGAGATGAGTGAGTGGGGTTTAGTTCTCAGCCTCTTTTTACTCAGCTGGTGAATGATTGAGGCACAGAGACCAGATGTGGTGAACTGAGACCAGAAAAGTAACGAGAGAGACAGGGAGGTGCAGAAGAGCTCAGTGGAGGGAGCAGGAACCAGGTCCCAGCAATTCTTGTCCCACTCTCCATGGGACTGTCTCTCTTTTCACTGAGCTTCATCCAGCCCTGTGGCAGGGACAGCTGGTCAACACTAACCCAAGACAAGACTCACTTAGAGCAAAGACACCAAACTGTGTTGTATTTAAAAACTACTCCCCAAAGCCAGGTTAGGACCTGCCAATACATCCCCCAAGTCCCCCCCAGCTGAGGGCTGTGCCCACATCCCCTCCCTGTGCCCTGGGGTGTGACAGTGACCCAGCTCCCAGCAGAGACCACCCTGTGCCCTCCAGGGTGACATCCATCCCCCCTCGAGTCATTCCATCCCCATCAGCCCAGCAACAAACACTCCTCGAGGCTGTAAAGCCAAGGTGGCATTTTTATTAGCTGAGGTTTCCTCCTTTTTTTTTCCCCCCCTCCTTTTTTATGGCCTTATCCACAAATGCTGAGAGCCAGAGGGAATTATTTGTTGCTTATATTAAAGCAAGAAGCCCTCAGACCACAGCCCTCCAACCACTCCCCGTATCATTATTTGCCTCTTTTTGGAGTTATATGAAGCTCATTATTAAGCCTTAGCTAAGGCAGACATCCTAACAATGCACCCAGTGCTAATAACTGCTGAGCAGCATTATTAATTATTGTAATTACAGCATTAAAAATCTAGTCTGATGATATTAAAGAGAATACTTTCCTACTTTTCCAACCAAAAAGCATCCACAAATGTAGCTTATTAACACTCATTCTGTTCTTATTGGTAAAACTATTGTTAGATTTCAAAGGCAGCTCGTCTGGGGCCTAAACAAATAGATCCTGCTGGGATGGCAGGACTTGTCCCAAACCCTGATGTGGGGACTGGAGGGAGCTGGGCAAGATGAGGAATTCAGAGCCTGACAGCACCCAGTTAGGAGGGGCACAAATCCATGAACCCCCTTACAATGCCATCCCCCCTACAGCTGATTGCAGAGGGTGCTGGGGGTCCAACAGGCTTGGGCAACCAGGACCACCTTTCCAAGGGGTGGATATGTGCAAAAGGTGGGAATGGGAATGGCAGGAAGCACCTAAAGACTCAGCTGTGGTGAGTTATGGGCACAATACAGGGCTGGGATCCTGTGCCAGCTCCCTCATCGCTGACCCTTTGCTTGTAACAGTGGAATTATTTATTCATGCTGGTCCCAGACACCCAAATGGCCACATAAACACCGAGCTGCACCTTTAATTAAAGATGTGCCGAGATAAAAAGCTGCAGAAAACAATTTTAAACAATTAAAAATAATATTAGAGGTGTTTGTCTGCCCAATCTGCATGTGTCCTGAGCAGCTCAGGGAGCCTGGCTGCACTTTCACCATTGTCAGGACTTTTTGGAGCGACTCCCCGCGCTCCACGGGCAGGATGATGAACCCGCGTCCAGACGTCTCTTTGCTCCAAAGAGTTAAGATTTCACTTGTCAGGCTGTTTTTGTTTCTATTCACATGTCGGTGCCTGTCATTTATTTAGTCAATGGGACATGTCCAAGGGATGGAGACAGACTGGGTTAGTCATTCTGACCGTGGGTCGCCAGTCACTGCAAACCGCCTGAGGTCATTTCCAAACGCGCCACTAACAATGAGAGGGAAGTTGCGCTCGGGAGACCTGCAGGAAACGCCGCGGAGATTAAAGACACAGATAGTCCTTTGCAAAAGTACACTGGAGGAATGTTCCCTATGTTCTGTCAACAGAGTTTCTTCCTCGCTCAAGACTGTCTATTTTAAGTCTGAGCTCGCACCAAAAATGGAAATCCTTGCTCGATGGCTATCGGTGGATTTGGGGCTTCTGGGGCTGCCGCAGCGCCAGGGCCGGGGAAAGGAACCCTCCGGCTCGGCTGGAGCAGCTTCAAACAATCCCTCCCTGTGGCAGCTCTGTGCGGGCTGCAGGACAGGTGGCAAAACCAGCTGGAGCCCACGGTACCACCCACTGTAGTCTCTGAGCATCCTCCCCATCGGTGTCCCCCCAGTGTCCCCCAGTGTCCCACCAGTGCCACACAGGGCACCCCTGGTGTACCCCCAGTGTCCTCCCAGTGCCATCCAGGGCCTGGTATTCCCCCCCAGTGCCCCCCAGGTGTACCCCCAGTGTCCCCCCAGTGCCCTCCAGGGCACCCCTGGTGTACCCCCAGTGTCCTCCCAGTGTCCCCCCAGTGCCACCCAGGGCACCCCTGGTGTCCCCCCAGTGCCACCCAGGGCACCCCTGGTGTACCCCCAGTGCCCCCCAGGGCACCCCTGGTGTACCCCCAGTGTCTCCCCAGTGCCCTCCAGGGCACCCCTGGTGTACCCCCAGTGTCTCCCCAGTGCCCTCCAGGGCACCCCTGGTGTACCCCCAGTGTCTCCCCAGTGCCCCCCAGGGCACCCCTGGTGTACCCCCAGTGTCCCCCAGTGTCCCCCCAGTGCCCTCCAGGGCACCCCTGGTGTCCCCCCAGTGCACAGAACCCCAGAACGGGTCAGGCTGGAAGGCTCATCAGGTCCAACCTGCCTGCTCTGGCAGGGCCACCCCAGAGCACACGGCACAGGATTGAATCCAGAGCAGCACCCATGGGTGCTGGGAATGGCACCCCAGCCCAGGAGGCAGCAGAAAGCCGAGCAGGGCTGCCAGGGCCAGGGCTCAGGCTCAGCCCACACGCCCAGGACACGCTCCTGCTGCAAGGAAGGGGCTGGCAAAGAAATGCTCAAACACAACCAGAAGAATTTGCTGCAGCATCTTGGGCTGAGATGGAGCCCACCCTGCGACTGCAGATTTGGGGAAGTGGGAAGTTCCCCTGGCAGCCACCTGGGCACCAGGGCAGGGCTGAAATCAAGGGCAGTTTTAGGGACAGGGATGCTCTTTTTGCTTTTTAAGCAGAACAGTCCAGGCCACTCTCACTTAACACATAAGGTACCTCTGGGTGTTTTGGAAAACATTAACAACAACCACATGATTGGTGGAAAACGCTGATTTTTCCATCCAGACACACTATTGTTTTCAGATAAATACATTCCATCGAGATCTTTTTTTTTATCTCGACTTTCTGCCTGTGGCTCCTGCATCTGAAGCAGATGGGAACGGGGGTTTGACCACAGTGGAGGAGCCACCGTGTCCCGCTGGTTTGGGAATTAGGGACAGCAACCAAACCCTGCCCATGGTGAGGTGCGACAGGGGCTGTAGGCAAAGGAGCTGCACAGTGGGTCTGAATTGCTCTGCAAGGAGAGGGAAAAGCAGAAAATGCATTTTTTCAGAATACGGACACACACCCAAGAGCCCCCGAATTCCTCAGCAATTCGGAGGCACGACACAGGCCAGTTCCTGTAGCTCTTTCTCCGTGTCGTTAAAGATTCAAATGACAGGGCAATTTGGAGCCTTTGGAAGCGCTGGGGGTGGCAGAGCCGCGCCCGGGGGCAGCTCGGGCAGGGGCTGCGGGGGCTGCGGATAACGCGGAGATAACGCGGAGCCAGCGCGGAGCCGGAGCTGGAGCGGGCCGGGAGTGACGGAGGCGCTGGGGGGAATTGGCTCTGCCTGCAGATAAGGAAAGCATCCTGCTCCGAGCACGGGGTAAACAACTCCAAATACACAAGCGAGTTGTCTGCGGAGTGCCCCGGGAGGAAGCGGGGCTGGCGCCGGGAGCGGGCACGGAGCGGGCACGGAGCGGGCACGGATGCCCAGCCCCGGCTTTGGGGGAGCCCGGCGGGTTTGGGGGAGCCTGGCAGGCTTTGGGAAGCCTGGCACGTTTGGGGGAGCCTGGCAGGCTTTGGGAAGCCTGGCACGTTTGGGGGAGCCCGGCTGCTCGGGGCTGCCGGGCTCAAAGCTCAAGCAGCTCGCAGAAGGGAATGGAGATGGATGGATTTGTCTCCAGGAGCAGGAACGGGGCTCCTGGTCCGTTGGTTGCAGTGCCTGAATTAAAGTTCACAAAAAGCTGGGCAAAATCAGGAAGACTCCAAAGGAGACTTGAACACTCTTTTTCAACACAAAACTGCCAACACCAATCATTTTCCCCACTAATCACAGAGAATGCTGTACAAAAGGAGGTGTGTTTCCATTGGGAAGGCCAGGAAAGCCCTCCCAAGCTGGACAAGGTCAGTTGTCTCACCATGGCATGGTAAGAGTTGGGAGAAATAAGGAGGTCACAGCCAGTCCCCTGAGCTCCCTGAGTAGCTGCAGGGCTCGTCTCTGGGACCTGCAGGAGCATCACCCCCAGGTGGCCCCTTTCTCTGGGGAGAGGAGGAGGAGGCAGGAGGGAGCAGAGCCCGATTGCCTCGGGCATGTCCCTCACTGCCTTTGGGCGGTCATTGCCCCATCTCTAGAATCTCTTTCACGAGTGATGTGAATCAACAGTTCAACTTTGTTTTTAACAAACATTTCGAGGTTTGTCTCGTGTTTTATGACTATTTCTGAATGATCTTCCTGCCCTTGCATAAGGGTCTCTCCCTGCCAGCTCTCAAACCCCAGCTCCTCTCCCTGGAGGGCAGCGATGCCTCTGCTGCAGATTTGGCCTTTCATTGAGTAACAATTAAGCTGCCTCAGTGAAATGTGGAGGCTTCTGAAGCAAGTCCTGTGCTGGATCCAGCAGGAGCCACCAAACCAAAGGGCTCCTCTGCAAAACCCAACCCAAAGCAGCTCCCAGCACACGCTGAGCTCCGAGCGACCCCCAGGACTCCAAAATTCTCCATCTGTGCATGAAGCACAACTAAAAATTCTGTTTTCACCAGCCCAGCAGGATTTGGAAGTGAAAGCACAGGCTTGAAGCTCCTCTGAGCTGAGGCCAGTGGAAATTCAGTGTGGCTTTGACCCCGGCACTGTGCACGCTTTAGTCTCTGCCTGTTTATTGTTAAACTCATTAAAACCATCAGGGTTTTTTTGCATCTTAAAAGTCTTTTCTGACTTCATAAAATGTGTGAATGCTTAAGAAAGAATCTGTGTGCAACTGTATAAATAGTGACTAAGGAGCAGGAATCTGGTGGGGTTCAAAGGAGCTGACGAGCCTGTGGTGTAACGAGCTCATTTGCCTCCAGCCTACCTGGTGCCCTCCTCAGACATCCCCGGGGATGGGTCAGGAGCTCCTCCACCCACAGCGGGGATTTGAAGTTAAACATTCAAAATTAACCATCTCGGACGTGCCCCAGCCCAAGGTCAGTCACTTCCTTAGAATGTGGATGTGGAATTTTGAGTAGGAGAAATTCAGAGCGTTTCAAAATGCAGCGTTTTGACTCTTGGAGTTGAAACCGTCTCCACTTCCAACTGTCAGTTCACTCTATTTTTAAAATGCTACAAACTTTTGAGAGCAAATCCAGCCATGCATCCAACCAAACCAACATTTTTGTTCGAGTCTTCATTTCCCAGAAAACTTGTAAATCATTTGTTTTACTCAGCACAAAAATTTGCAACTGCCAGTAATCCATTTTTATCCCAGATTTAATGTGGGTATAAACCTTCCTCTCTGGAAGTGCTGGGAGTTGAAGATGTCATTGAGTGGATACCTTGCCCTGTCCCTGAAATCCAGGATGTTTGGTAATCCTGGAATTCCCCAAACTCAGCTCAGGCTTCAGTGGCTCCATCTGAGGGATGTTTGCAGTTTATTCTCCCTTTGGGGGAAAACAAATCCAAGAGCTAAAGCTGATGGAAGGGACGTTGCTGCCTGTCACAGGGGCATATATTGAAATATGGCAGTGAAAAAAGGCAGCAGTGCTCCAACTGCTGCAGAATCCCAGAGGAGTGAGAGTGTGAAGAATATTTTATATATTTCAGAGGAGGGGAAAGGCAGGAGCTGGATCATGTTGGGGGTTTCATCATGAAGAATGTTTCTCCCTGCCATGGGAAAAGCTCCAAGCTTTATTTTTCTGATGAACAACTGTCCCCTGTGTTTCACAGCCCGGGTTGCTTCAGAAGGAGAGTTGGAGCAATCCTGCCCCTCTCTCTGGGGCCTTTGCAGCCCACGTGGCTTTATTAGCCCCAATGGGAAGAAGACTTGGAAGGCATAAACAAAACCCCACAACATCAGTTGCAAAAAGAAGCAACTGGGTTAATGTTTGGACTTGATTATTGGACTTTAGACTGGATATTGGGAAGGAATTCCTGGCTGGGAGGGTGGGCAGGCCCTGGCACAGGCTGGGCAGAGAAGCTGTGGCTGCCCCAGCCCTGGGAGTGTTCCAGACCAGGTTGGAGCACCCTGGGACAGTGGGAGGTGTCCCTGCCCATGGCTGGGGGTGGAATGAGATGATCTCTAAGGTCCTTTCCAACCCAAAACATTCTCAGATTCTGTGATTTTAAAGGTATTTTCCAAGCTCAAGGATTCTGCTGTGCATGGAATGAGTGTCCCTGCCCAGCAAACAGGCAATGATGGACATTCACGTGTCCTGCACCTTCCCAGGGCAGGAGCACTCAGGTCCCACCAAACCACAGGCTGTGCTGCTGCCTGTGAAGTTCCCCCTGTCAGTTCTCTCACTGAATTCTTAAACCAGCAACTTGCCCAGGAACAGCCTCATCTTCCCCAGCTGGTCCCATTTTCCCCCTGAACGCTCTCTCTGTGCCCCTGGGCTGGACCTCATTGCCCTCCTCCTGCCAGGCCTGCCCTGCCTGGGGTCTCCTCTGCCTCACAGGAGAAGGTGGAACAATGCTGCTCTCTGAGCACCCCTCCAGCCCAGAGGAGCTGGACATTGTTTGCTTTTCCTGTTTTGTTTTGCATGGAATAACTCCCCTCTGTGGAGTCACTTCGCTCCAGAAACAAAGACTATTAATAAACTTAACAGCTCTGGAGAGTCCAAGCCAAGTGTTGGCCTTCAAGGGGAAACAAATTAAAATCTAGCACTGCACCACCATCCCTGTGAACCTCCTCAGGCACAAGGAGTGACTGTCCTCTGCTGGGATGGCACCACCTCAGCAGTGGCACAGGGAGCCCTGGACAGCAACAACCCATGACCTGGTAAAGGGGCTGGAGTTGGACCAAGGGTTGGACTTGATGGTCTGGGAGGTCTTTTCCAACCCAATCCATTCTGTGATTCTCTGATTCTATGAACCCAGCCTGGGGATGGGTTGAAGGTCTGCAGGCACAGCAGGTGCTTCCCCCAGGTTGGATGCTCTTGGGTGGCTTTCATCAGCTTGTTTTTGGTCTCCAGATGGTCCTATCAAAGGGGACAAGGGGTGGCCCTGTGGTTTAGGCACAGAGCTGGCAGTTGGGGTCTGGCAGGAGGGTGAGACAGCCCTTTGGTATCTGTTGCTGCCCTGTCAGGGTCTGCAGAACACAAGATTTTGGTTTTAAAAAGAAGAGCAGCTCCGTTCTTTGGCAGTCTGAGGTCCCCCTCAAGCAGGCAATGGGATGGAAGCACAGCTGCAGCCTGGGCTGGGATCTTGTTCCAGGCACAGGATCAGACCCTCAGGCTGAAGCCACTTCCCAAAGGTGTCCAGCAGCAGGGGACAGGCAGGGATCACAGGCTCAGAGCTGCTCTGGGGGTGGCTGAGGTGACATTTAGAATCCATGGAGGCAAATACAACATCCAACCCACAGATGGGACCAGAGATGCCATGGAAAGAGAAAAGGATGAAAACCAGGTGTGAGATCTTGCTCCAAGTGGTACTTGAAGCCAATGGAATTGCTCTGGATCTGTGTTAGGGAAGCCAAAACCAGATTGTCACACTGGTTTTGGAATGGGATGTGTCAAAAATGACACATGTTTGTAAAGCCCAACAGAAAAGGTTGAACATTGAGTCCATGTGCCATTCTGGCACAGATCTCCCAAAGAACTGAGGGGTTTAGTCCTTTACTTTTTTAGAATTTATCAAATTAACAGACATCTTGGTCTGTTAATTTGAAACTGCTCAAGCCAAGGGTTCAACTTGCATCCACAAAGCTGCACCTGCCCCTTCCCCACCTGCCCCTTCCCCACCTACCCCTTCCCCACCTCCCAAAACACACCCGAGCCTGAAGTTCAGAAGTTTTTAAACCAACATCTTCCCCTCAGAATCCCCAAACAGCTACAGGTTTCACTGTCTTCTAGAATCAACACCATGAAGAAAGCCTGGCAGCTTCCTCTTGGTACAACAACTGCCTCTCCTTGGCATTGGCTCCCCCAACCAACACTGACTTCGGTCACCTTAATTTTCTTCTCTATTCTGACATGAAATCACAGTCTGCCCACAGGTGAGGGCTGGTACCTTCACCATGATCATCTGTACCTGCCCTTGGCCTTCAGAACACGTTGTTCATGTGCTCCACCTGATGACTGGGAGCACATTCCCCACGCTCCCCACGGAGCCAGGCTTTGCTCTTCCCCAGCTCCGTGTGCCCGATCTGCAGGGACTTGCTTTGGCACCATCAGATTGGCTGCTGTTAACATCCCTGATCCTGCTGCAGCTCCTTCCCAGGGAGCAGTGAGACATTCCTAATCCAGGCAGATTAAAGAGGAACATGTTTCATCATCCATCCCTCAGCTCCAGCCGCTCCATGAGGGGGCGAGAGGTTGTTGGGGTTTGGGAATTGCTCACAGCTCCATCCAGCTGGAGCCACAGGGATGGAGACTCAGCCATGGAGACTCAGCCATGGAGAGTCAGCCATGGAGACACAGCCATGGAGATTCAGTCATGGAGACACAGGGATGGAGACTCAGCCATGGAGACTCAGTCATGGAGAGTCAGCCATGGAGACTCAGCCATGGAGACTCAGCCATGGAGACACAGGGATGGAGACTCAGCCATGGAGACACAGCTATAGAGACACAGCCATGGAGAATCAGCCATGGAGAGTCAGCCATGGAGACTCAGCCATGGAGACTCAGTCATGGAGACACAGGGATGGAGACTCAGCCGTGGAGACACAGCCATGGAGACACAGGGATGGAGACTCAGCCATGGAGACACAGCCATGGAGACTCAGCCATGGAAACACAGCCATGGAGACACAGCCATGGAGACACAGGGATGGAGGCTCAGCCATGGAGACTCAGCCATGGAGACATAGCTATAGAGACACAGCCATGGAGAATCAGCCATGGAGAGTCAGCCATGGAGACTCAGCCATGGAGACTCAGTCATGGAGACACAGGGATGGAGACTCAGTCATGGAGACACAGGGATGGAGACTCAGCCGTGGAGACACAGCCATGGAGACACAGCCATGGAGACACAGGGATGGAGGCTCAGTCATGGAGACTCAGCCATGGAGACACAGCCCTGGAGACACAGCCCTGGAGACTCAGTCATGGAGACTCAGCCATGGAGACACAGCTATAGAGACACAGCCCTGGAGACTCAGTCATGGAGACTCAGCCATGGAGACACAGCCCTGGAGACACAGCCATGGAGACTCAGTCATGGAGACACAGCCCTGGAGACACAGCCATGGAGACTCAGCCATGGAGACACAGCCCTGGAGACACAGCCATGGAGACTCAGTCATGGAGACACAGCCCTGGAGACACAGCCATGGAGACTCAGCCATGGAGACACAGCTATAGAGACACAGCCATGGAGACACAGCCATGGAGACACAGCCTGACAGGCTCAGATATATGGAGGGGTTTGGCTGTAAAAATGATTTTCACAGGGCTTTCCCTCAACCTGTGCAGATGTTCTGTACCCTGTCAGGCCCTGAAGGGGCTGCTGGTCCAGCACACACTGCCCATGTCCTTCTCCAGCCTCCTCCGAGCCCTCTCCAGGCTCACTTTGGGAAACTGGGAGATCAGCCTTGACATGGCCTTAGCCACAACACACTGCTCATGTTTTAGGCTGGTCTTCTAAGAAACCCCAAGCTTGTGTAGCTGTTCTCAGAGGATGTGACCACGTGCTCGTGTTTGCCCAACCACAGCAGGGACATTTAAAGCCACAGGTCAATCACCAGCTAATTTGGCAGTGGCGTGGCAGGCTCAGCTCTGCCACAGCTAAGGAGCTCCATGAACATTCCAGGACAGCACTGGGGCTGGGGAAGGACCAAGCTACAGCTCAGAGGATGTGACACCAAAGAATCCACTGGCAGGATGGAAATATTGTGTCAGAAAAAGCTGGAATTGGAGGCCACATTTTTGTTGTTACCAGAAATCCCATCACAAGGTAATAATAGGGAGGAAACCAGAGCTTCAGAATTTCTGCTGCTCATGGAGCAAATTACTTTTATGATAATAATAAAAAGTGTGGGGGAGTACCAATGGCTTTCTTAAACCTCCCTGTGGACAAGGTGGTGGCCACTGACCCACGTAAAACACAACAGTGTCCCTCCAGCCCTGATCTGTCCCCAGTGTTTCCCATACCCCTTCTAGTGTCTGATCCCATGGAGCAGGGGCACTGCCAGCTCCTGAGCTCCAGCAGGACCCTGCTAAACCATAGAAAGTGTCAGGGAAATTCCCACTTTTCTGAGACAGGCTGGGCACAAGGAAGCAGGAGCAGAGGCAGCAAGGACTGGCTGCACCCTCTGATACGAGCAGAGCTTGTGCTGCTCTGCCACGACAGGGTGAACGCATTTACAGTCAAACCAAGCTCTTCACTTGCACCAAAATAAGCAAATTATGGAATTGCTATCCTCCCCAAACCACAGGGCTGTTTTAATGACCTCCCATTTAAGCATTAAGGAGTGAAATGTCTAATCCTGTCGAGTGTGTAAGAATGTGACTCATTCCCTTAACGCTGTGAGCTGCCTCCTTTTTGGCAGCTGCCACTGGAGCAGTGTTCAAAATATCAGGCTTTGGATGTGCTAAATGAAGATGGTAAATAAATTCTAACTGCAGGTAATGCCTCATGTAACATGTGTGTGTGTGCAATAATATTATTCCAGTTGCCAAGCAGCAAACAGGAGGTGCAGTAAAAGAGATAAACCCCCTGGATGTGGGTGTGCACTTGGAGTCGTGGAATCTTGGAATGGTTTGGGTTGGAAGGGACTTTAAAGATCAGCCCATTCCAACCCCCTGCCATGGACAGGGACACTTTCACGAGACCAGGTTGCTCCAGACCCCATTCAGCCTGGCCTGGGACACTTCCAGGGATGGGAGTTGGGTTTATGGTTTGTACTGGGTTTACCAGATGTTGCCCAATGCTTAACACCAAGATTGGCTCTGCTTGAATAAAAAGAGAAAGGTGATGATTTGCAGTAAACCAGGGCTGTGCTGAAACCTCACAGAAATCCCTGAGTGTCCTGCCTCTGGCAGCCCTGACCTTCATAGAATCATAGAATGGATTGGGTTGGAAAAGACCTCCAAGATCAGCAAGTCCAACCCTTGATCCAACCCCACTGTGATCACCAGCCCAGGGCACTCTGTGCCCTGGGCTGGTGATCACAGTGGGGTTGGATCAAGACATGATGGATTCTCCCTCAGTGCCACATCCATAGAATCATGGAATGGATTGGGTTGGAAAAGACCTCCAAGATCATCAAGTCCAACCCTTGGGCCAACTCCAGTCCCTTTACCAGATCATGGCACTCAGTGCCACGGCCAAGCTCAGCTGAAAAACCTCCAGGGATGGGGAATCCACCCCCTCTCTGGGCAGCCCATTCCAATGCCTGAGCACTCTCTCTGCAAAGAATTTCTTTCTGCTCTCCAACTTCAATTTCCCCTGGCACAGCTTGAGCCCATCGTGCCCCCTTGTCCTATTGCTGAGTGCCTGGGAGAAGAGACCAACCCCAATGGTGGGGTCTTGAGGTCAGCTCCTTGAATTTACCTGTGATACAAGCAGAGAGCAAACAAGCAGGAGCAGCCCCTGACTGTGTGTTCAGCTGCATCTGCTGGTCATGCACCCACTTGTTTGTCCACATCTACACACGTTGGGCAATTAATGGGCTGAGCTCCCCCCTAATGGGTTTTCAGCAGCAGAACCCAAACCACTGAGCCCTCTCCTGCAATTCTCCAACTGAGAGAGCTGCTGCCTTAGTCTTCCAACTGGAAAGGGGTAATTGCATTATCAGGGAGAGCTCTGGAGATCTCCCAGGAGATGTTCTGGAGTTTGCAGGATCAGGTTCTCAGCACTTGTGATTCACTGGAATAAACAGTGGGCTGCGTGTTTAAACTTGGCTTTCAAATTGGCTCCTTCCATCAGCATGGACAGGATGTCTGTAAGAGAGGTGGCTGGAAGGTCCTTCAAAAGCAAAGTTGAAATTCTAAACTGGCTCCTAAAACCTGGCCTAACCCAGGCAGAAACACACACAGGCTCCCAGCAGGCCTGCAAGAAAGGCAGCTGCATTTTTCCTTTTGGGGCACTCCTTGAGCACTTCTCTGGCTGCAGGTGATGCCCCAGCCCCAGCCAGCCCTGCAATGGGGTGTCAGAGGCAGTGCCAGCCATGCATGGAGTGTCAGAGGCAGTGCCAGCCCTGCACAGGGTGTCAGAGGCAGTGCCAGCCATGCACGGGGTTTCAGAGGCAGTGCCAGCCCTGCACAGGGTGTCAGAGGCAGTGCCAGCCCTGCATGGGGTGTTAGAGGTAGTGCCAGCCATGCATGGGGTGTCAGAGGCAGTGCCAGCCCTGCATGGGTTGTCAGAGGCAGTGCCATCCATCAGTCCCCCACAATTATGCACCTTTCTCCTTTATATTCAGCAATGCACTGCACCTGAGTTGGACCTGCTCAAGAGCCTCCTCAAACTGAGCAGCAGCTTCTCAGAGCTTAAGTTGGCAGATGAGAAAAATCAGAAACAAACCCAGTGTGAAGCCTCACAGTTACCTCACTGCAAAGTTCCTGGTTCCCAGTTAAGCCATGGAGAAGACAATGAAAATAAAACAGTTTTAAAAAGAGGTGGAGGAAGCACAAAGCAAGAGACCAAAACAAGCCCCAAATAAACCCTCAGCACAGAGCACAGGGATGTTACTTCCCGAGTTCAGCCTTTGTGCAGATGTCACCCCTATTTTTTTTTCCTGTTTGAAGTTCAGCTCAGTGAAACACCTGCTACAAGTACCATCTGCCTGTGTGTGGTGTCCAAGCTCCCAGGTGAATGTCCAGCAGCCAGACAGGGACCACTGGCATCCCTGCCCTGGGTGGCTGCAGCAAACAGCTGCCAGGAAAGGCCTGACCCCTGGATTTAGGGATTTAAGGTTAAGGATTTTCAGTAGGAGTCTCTTCTCTGCCGCCAGTTATGAATCTCCAGGGCTCTGCAGACGTTTCTATCAGTCCTGGCCATCACTCAAATCCTTGCAAACAATGACTAAGAGGAGCCCACACATGGCTCTGAGTGAGCACAGCCTGGCTGTGTCCCACGTGTGGCCCTGGGGGGGCTCCCACTCCCCCAGAGACCATCAGGACCAAGGGCAGGAGGCACATCTGCCACCCCAAGGGACTCCCATCCTGGCCCCAGGACCACCTGCACTCACCTGGCCAGGCAGCCAGTGTGGAAACCACCCTGCCCTGAGAGCACTGGGGGGACACCCAAGCTGGAAACACCAGAGGACACCTGGGAGAACATCCCCACGCTCTGGTCACACCTCCACAGCAGCTCTGACAGCCTGTGAGTCACCAAAGACTAGAGGAAAGTTCCCTTCTGTTTTAATGAATGAATAAGCTCTAAGGTTTTTCTAGGGTGTGGAAAAAGATAAGGCTTAAAGAGGAAATGCAATTTTCTCTGTAGCCTTCAGGTCTACCTGCTGCTTCCAGCACATTCCTAGAAGCTGCTGGCATTTGATCCTGGAACTTAGAGGTGCCTTTGAATCATGGTCTGGACCAACTGGGACCAGTGTGCCTGAGCTCCTGATGGCAGTGCCTTTCACTGGGGAGGGTTTGCAGCTTCTGAGGGAGGTCTTCATGTACTGCCAAGTCCTAAAAGCCTTTAGAAGGATCATTCATTGGAGTTGTCAGTGTGATAATGGTGGGAGAAACTGTGCTGAGCCCACAGAGGTCCCTGGAAATGTGCAGAGGCAGCTGTGGCACCAGAAGCATCCACACCACACACCCAGAGTAAGGGCAGAGACAGGCTGTGACCCTCAGTGCAGCTCCCAGCAGAAACCAGCAGTGGCCATGCAGGTTGAGGTGACAGATTTTGCTGGTTTACACCTCCAAATGTTATTGGATACTCTGGGGGTGGGAGTCCCACAGCAGAGCATCAACCTGGGTCTGCCCAGCAGGTGTGTGGCCCAAACCCTACGAGCACTACCCAAGGTCTCAGGGCAGCAGGAACCAGCTCCACTCCCACCATGGGGACACACAGAGCTCAGACTGGAGCAACGTGCAACTGGAGCCTCATCATGGACGTGCTGCAGCCCCCTTGACTCTGCCCTCCCAGGCCTTGTGGGGCTCAGCCCATCAGGTGACCTGCAAGGGCAGAGCTGGCACCGATGGGGACCCTGGCAGGGCCCTCTTGGAGCACCCCATGGAGCCCGAGTGGCTCCTCCACTGCAGCTCAGGTTTTCCTGTTCTTGTCTCTGCCCTCTGGGGGGTTTGAGGTGGGTTATCCCATGGGCTGTGCTGTGGCCAGGCAGGCTGGGCAGGAATGCTGAGGAATGTGGGGTAGCTCAGAGCCTGGAGCACATCCAAGGGCACATCCTCTCCTGCTGGGACCATGTCTAGAGCTGTTCCAGGGAATGTCAGACCCGGGTGGGCACTGTGAGCCACGTGTGGCTGCCACAGGCCCCTCAGGCTGAGCTCTGGGCTCCCTGCAGGAGGAACCCCCAGGGGTTATCCCCTCTCTGGCCCCATGAGCTGCCTGTGAGGGATGCAGGTAGGACTCTGCAGCTCACCCAGGACTCTGCAGCTCACCCAGGACACTGCAGCTCACCCATGGGGACACGGTGTGTGACATGAGGGATGCCCCCACGGGCACACAGTGTGTAACATGAGGGATGCAGGCAGGACACTGCAGCTCACCCATGGGGACACAGAGTGTGACATGAGGGATGCACCCACAGGGCACACACAGTGTGTGACATGAGGGATGCACCCACAGGGGACACAGTGTGTGACATGAGGGATGCAGGCAGGACACTGCAGCTCATCCATGGGGACACAGCATGTTACATGAGGGATGCAGCAGGACACTGCAGCTCACCCAGGACTCTGCAGCTCACCCAGGACACTGCAGTTCACCCACAGGAACACAGTGTGTGACATGAGGGATGCACCCATGGGGCACACACTGTGTGACATGAGGGATGCCCCTACGGGCACACAGTGTGTGACATGAGGGCTGTACCCACGGGCACACAGTGACATGAGGGATGCCCCCACGGGCACACAGTGTGTGACATGAGGGATGCAGCCAGGACACTACAGTTCACCCACAGGGCACACAAAGTGTGTGACATGAGGGATGCACCCATGGGACACAGTGACATGAGGGATGCCCCCACGGGCACACAGTGTGTGACATGAGGGATGCCCCTACGGGCACACAGTGTATGACATGAGGGATGCAACCAGGACACTGCAGCTCACCCACAGGGCACACACAGTGTGTGACATGAGGGATGCCCCCACAGGGCACACACAGTGTGTGACATGAGGGATGCAGGCAGGACACTGCAGTTCACCCAGGACTCTGCAGCTCACCCAGTACACTGCAGCTCACCCACGGGCACACACTGTGTGACATGAGGGATGCCCCCACAGGGCACACACAGTGTGTGACATGAGGGATCCCCCCACGGGCACACAGTGTGTGATATGAGGGATGTACCCACGGGCACACAGTGTGTGACATGAGGGATGCCCCCACGGGCACACAGTGTGTGACATGAGGGATGCAGCCAGGACACTGCAGCTCACCCAGGACTCTGCAGCTCCCTCAGGACACTGCAGCTCACCCACAGGCACACACAGTGTGTGACATGAGGGATGCCCCCACAGGGCACACACAGTGTGTGACATGAGGGATGCCCCTACGGGCACACAGTGTGTGACATCAGGGATGCAGGCAGGACACTGCAGCTCACCCACAGGGCACACACAGTGTGTGACATGAGGGATGCCCCCACAGGGCACACACAGTGTGTGACATGAGGGATGCCCCTACGGGCACACAGTGTGTGACATGAGGGATGCAGGCAGGACTCTGCAGCTCACCCAGGACACTGCAGCTCCCTCAGGACACTGCAGCTCACCCACAGGGCACACACAGTGTGTGACATGAGGGATGTAGCAGGACACTGCAGCTCACCCAGGACACTGCAGCTCACCCACAGGGACACAGTGTGTGACATGAGGGATGCACCCATGGGGCACACAGTGTGTGACATGAGGGATGCCCCCACGGGGTACACGGTGCCTTACGTGAAGGCTGCAGCCTGCCCTTGCCTGCCAGGCAGCTGCTGAAGGGGCTGGCGTCAGTCTGGCCCCTCTGCTGGCTCCCATTCAGCACCAGGGGCTGCTATCAGCACCACTGGGGCAGATAGCACGGGGACTATCTAATCACATACCTTCGGCATTAGTGCTGCCATGTACTCCTTCCCTCTGCAATCACAGGGCCCAGCGCGCTGAATTTTCGCAGGAATGAACTGTCAACAACCCCATCCTTCCCAAGGCCTAAAAATGGGGCTTTATCACACAGGCCAGGAGACTTCTTTTCTTAGACTTCCAGGCAATGGCCAGAGCAGACTTGGAGCCCCCACGAACGAGACATGAAGGAGACCTTTTTGAGATAAGAGCAGTTCACTTGGCTCTCTCAAGAATGCCTGATGGCTGTTCCTTTTCAAAGCCCAAGCAAGGAAACCAGCTCAATTAGAGCATATCAAGAAACTTTGTGTCTCCTGGTTTGTTTACCTTTTATCAGTGCTCTTAATACGCTTTCCTGCTTTTCCAAGGGGAGTGGGAGGGCTCTGCTTGGGGAGATCTCGCTGGAAAAATCACTGAGAGGCAGCTTTTTAAAGGAACAATTTGGAGTTAATAACAGGACAGCAAACTCTCTGTAGTTTGGTGCTTCTCTTGGGTTTGATTGAATTTGGTTTTCCAGAGTATATATTGAGTTTAGCACACGCTGCCAACCTGTGATCTCTCAGCCTGTGTAACTGTTGGTTCTCCCAAGAGCCAAATGCCCATTAGGACTTGTCCTGAATGAGGTGCCCACTGGAACACCCTCCCCAAGGGTGGCACCTCACAATCCTTCCAAGCCAAGCCCTGCCCCAGCAGCAGCCTCGAGTCAGCAGTTCTCGGAGCTGACGTTCTGCCTTTAATTACAGGCGTAATTAATGATGGCCAAAACTCACCAAAGTGCCCAATTAGGTTTCACTTGAGACAAGCAGATGGAATTGGAATGACTGGATGGGGCCAAGCCCTGCCTGCCACTGAAGCCTGGCAGTCTGGGCACAGGCAGGGAATCAGATTTGCAGCTTCACATGACTCAGCTTTCCAGGCTGGAATGAGATGCTCAAATCCCCCCAGCCAGAGATCTGGACACACAGTTGCCTTCAGTGCTTCTGAAAACAGAAGTTTTCTTTGGAGGTTGGGTGGTTCATCCTACTTTTACATAAAGGGGTTTGTTCCTCCTGCATCTCTCGCTGGAACCCTGCCTGGCACTGCCACATATTCCTCTTGTGCTGAGAAGGGGGAATAGTACCAGAAAAAGGAGAAAATCCTCCATTAAAATATGATTTGAAACTCTGGATAAATAATCAGAGGATTTTTTCTCTTTCAGTGCCTCAGTTCCCACCTGCTGCATCCCAGCACCAAACTGAGCTGTTCCAACCTTGCTCTGTGCCCTCTGCCTCCCTCCATCGTGGCTGAAACTTCATTGATTCATTTTTGGGATGATTTAGGAGAGGGAGAACACAAAGCCTGGCCAGTAAAGTCCAGCTTCCAACTATCTCCAAATGTAACTCAGGGGCTGGGCTATTAAACATCAGCTTCACCCTGTCCCTCCAGAAAACTAATTTTACTCATTTCCCACTGGGAGATAAAATGCAGGTCTGCTCCCACTCCAGAGTCCTTTGGCTGGGACACAAATAGCTTTGGAAACACTCTTATCTATGCTCAAACATCCTTGCAGAAATATAGAACAGCTTGCAAAGGGCTGTCTTGGTACCACTAAGGCCCTTCCTATGAAAAATGGGAGCTCAGCCCACAGCCAGAGCTTGACAAGATTTGCTTTCCTCTTAACACCAACATCCCACAAACTCAGAGGGAGGAAAGGAGAAGCTTCTCACAGACAGCATCACCCCCAAAGGAACCTGCCCACACATCTTGGCTGCCCTGAGGGCTGAGTCCAACACACACACGCTCACTGGGGGGTGATGCTGCACCCCCAGCACGGCCCCAGCCATGCCCCACCAGCAGCTCAGTGTATCTCCTGCCCAGGGTGCTCCTGTTCTCCAAGCCACCCTCTCTAGGATGCCCTGGCATTTTTGGTGGTTCCCCTGAGCCAGGCACAGCTGCAAACAAACCAAGGTTGTACCAATCGCCGGGGGCAGGAACGGTTCGGAAATGTGGGCATGTTGAAACCTGGTGTGGCACAGCCTGGGCTGGCTGGGACACCCTCAGCTTGGAGTCCCCGTGCTCTGAGGGCTTCCTGAACCTGACCTGGCTGGGACACCCTCAGCTTGGAGTCCCCGTGCTCTGAGGGCTTCCTGAACCTGACCTGGCTGGGACACCCTCAGCTTGGAGTCCCTGTGCTCTGAGAGCTTCCTGAACCTGACCTGGCTCTCATGGCAGTGCCACCTGGCCCAGGTGGGGTTAGATTTCCCAACCAAAGCCCTGGCACTGCTCCTGTGATGGTACCAGGGAGGAACAAGCCCTCACTGCCTCCTGACACATCTGCTGCCCCAGGACATTCAAAGTGCAGAAAACATTAGGCACATTTCTGAGGAAAAAAAGGCAGAGCTTGGCTTTGCACAGCAGGAACAGTGAGATCCCAGGATGCCCCTCCTCTCCTGCCCTCCGTGCCAACCCAACCTGCTCCCTCACACCCCTGCAAGGGGCTCTGGGACCTGGCAGTGCTGGCTGCCAGCCCAGGGCTGTGTTTGGGTGACTGTCTCCCTGGCAATGTGCAGGGCCAGGCTCGGTGGGAGCTGCTGAGGTGGATTTTGGAGCCTGTCTCAGCAAAGCTCAGGATTTCCTCTCCCTTCATCAGAGGGGAGGGAGCACTGGGAGCACTGAGGTTGGCACTTGGTGTGCCCCCATCCTGAGCTCATCCTCAGGCTTATCCCTGGCTTATCCTCATGGTAAAGGAGTAGGCAGGGCCATCACAGAGCAAAGGAGGTGCCCCCGGGGTGGATAAATGTGCTGGTAGAGAGGCAGAGCTGGAAGAGGCTCCTCCTCACCCAGGCTGGCACTGAGGACTATTCATGGCACGGATGTTGCCACTCAAGGACCAACTTGCTCCTGATGGCTCCCAATCCTCCTGCCTCACATTTTGCCTGGTGGTTCCCAAACTTCCAGTGCTGTGGAGCACCAGGAACCCACTGCAGACAGACCCTCTGGGGAGGAGTTGCAGCTCCTTCCCGTGGCCTTGGGGGTCACGGCGCTGCCGGGTGGGCTCTGCTGTTGGGAGGATGGATTTCCACCTCCTGCACTGCACACTCTGCTGTCTTTACAGGCTGACACGTTGCAAAAAGAGAACCTCAGTGGCTCCATTTCTCCCCCAGGACTGGTGTGAATGGTCAGAGAAGACAGCAGTGAGCCCTGCAGGTGCCTCCTGGCCAGAGCCTGCACAGAACCATCAGTGCTTCCATCAGCTCTGGGTGTGAGTTGCCTCCCCCAGCTCTCCAACTCCCTTTGACAAAAAGCCTGTCTCCCAGTGTGCCTGAGGTTAATCCCTCCAGGGATGGCATTTTGGGGTGAGACACGTTGCTGCCACCTCTGCTGAGCTGCCTGAAATGCCCAATAATCCCTTAAAACCTGCAGGATTTCATCAAGAAACAGCAGATTTTTTTTTTCCTGCTTTCATTTACGAACATGGACCAGCTTGCCTGGACCACTCACTGCTCTGGGATATTTAGAGATGTTTTATTTCCCCTTTATTTTGCCTCTTGTACAACCCCTTGCTAGAAGAGGTGCCTTCTCATGTGCTTATGACCCAAAAACCCAGTCAGGGATGTAACATCCTCTGCCTTCATGAAGTCCACTGTTCCACTCACTTAATGGAACACATTTTTATGTGCCCCCACCCCAGCTCTGAACCTGGAGGCTGCACAGGCTTGGCCCTGTTTTTCATGCTCTTTCTTTCCTTATCACACCATATAATGTTCAGACAAATGAAACTCTGGGCTTGCACAAAGCCTTGGCCATAAAACTCTTGTCATTGCCAACTCCTACAAATGGATCCTCGTGGCTGATGGGGTTTGTAAAGTCCTGGGAGAGCTGTGAATGTACCAGAATCTCGATTTTCCTCTTTTTGTCACGAGGCATTTTCTGGCCTTTGTGGTTACAGAGAACAGCAAAAACCTCAGGAACCCCAATAATGCCAAAGGGAGAAAGGAGAGGAAAGGACTCCCTTGCTCCAACTTCAAAGAATGTGCATTTGCAGGATTTTTGATGGGCTCTGGTGAGCTGGGGGTGGCAGAGGTTTGGGAGCACAGCCCAGGAGCTGCTCCTTTGGAAAGGGGGTTCGGTGCAACACCCACTCCCTGCTGGGGGCCCTCACTCTGGGGGGAACTTCCCCATGGACTCAGCAGCTCCATTGCCAGGCCGTTTTTCAGCTTGTCCCCCAAACTAAAGATGCATTGTATGCACAGGCTGCCCTTGCCAAGACAAATAAACTCCGAGCTGCCTTTTCTTCCCAGGCCTTCGCCAAGGAACTCAAACACCACCGACTGCTACGTTAGCCCCAAACTCCTGGGAAATAACAGGAGGAGGTGACACTGTAACCCTGTGCCTTAAATCCTGTGTGTGGTGCACTCTGCCTATCTGCTGCTTCCCATCCCAAAGGCAGGGAGAGATAAGTGATAAGACAGAAGGCAGCAATGCCAGGAAGCAGCACAATTCATTTTTGTGAAAGACTGTGCTGCTGTTTGCTTTCCCTGGAGTGGGATCTGGGGGAAAAAAATTCCTTGCTGGTGGGGGGAGTGGTGGGAATGAAGGATCAGAGGCCCCTCTGTTGCAGACCTGTTGCAGCCCATGGGAAAAGAGCAGGATGGAGGCTGAAGGATGCAGAGCTCAGGGTCCTTTTCTACCCATCCATCCATGATGGACAGTCAAGGATCCCACTGTGGGGGGTGAGGAATAAGGGACATCCCCAGGACCTGCTAATTAAGTGATGTAGGACAAGAAAGGGGGAGAGGAGACTCCACAGGTGTGTTGTCTGCAGGATCCGTACCTGGCATTGCACCAGCTCTGCTCAGCTGAGCCAAGACCATCAGGATCTCAGCTCATCCAGATCCCATCCATTTTCACCCCCCAAAGCCCCAGAAAGTCCCTCAGTGCTGCCACACAGCTCGAGGGGAGCAGAACCTGCTTGCTCAACTCCTGCAGAGGAACTGCAGGCTCACAACATGTGCTGGCATGTGGGTTGGGATGGTAAGTATGTGTGTAGGTGCCTCTGGAAATCTGTCCCTTGGAAAACACCCCTGAGCCCACAGCAGCACAGCCCAACAACAGGGATTCCTCCAGACCTGTATCCATCCAAACTCTGAAGCCACTTTCTGTTGCTGTGCCAGGCAATAAACCAGCGATAAATGAAGGAATTTACACATCAGACATCTCAGATTCCTCTCCCTCCTTTCCCAGCAGCACTATGAGGGGACAGTTAATGATCCCAGTTTATGGTATAAATATTTTGACAGAATATATTTTGATACCATAAATTTTAACAGTTCTGGCTGGTTTTAAACTCTTTTTTTCCCCAACCAAGAATCTGTGTAAAGCAATAATATCTGAAGTGTTTCTAATGGAGCAGAACCCGTCCCCAGGAAAACATTCTCCTTCCCTTAAAATAATATGGCTTTGTCTGACAAAGAGAGTCCAAAGTGCCTGGAATTACAAGGCAGTCATGGCTCAAAGCTCTGCTGTTCCTCCTTTAGGTGAGATCTTTATGTCTGTGTGTAGGATCACTTGCTCACAACATCCCCAGTGGGCTCCTGGTTCTGTGTGGCTCTGAATTGCAGCTGCACCCACCTCTGCAGCACCTTCCCAATGCTGCTCCTCATCACACTTGGGAAAATAAATAAAAATAATTCAATTTGTGCTGGAAGAGCAATTTTAAGGAAATGAAGGCAGACACTGAGCATCAGTGTGAAAGGAGCAGGACCCAGGGATGGGTTTATCCCCTGGGCAGGTCCAGAAGGAGCACTCAGGGTGTGGATGCTGCTGCATCTCTGACTCTTTGCTGCATGACAGCCCCTCTGAACCCACAGCTTGTCACTACAGGACTGCGGGGCAGAGCCCAGGGTTTGCTGGCTGTGCTGCCCATGCCAAGCTGCCCTTGGCTTCCAGGGGAACCTGGGGCACAGAGACAAGAGGGCTCCAAGGATGTCAGGGTGGCAACTCCGTCTGGGAATGTGTCCTGCCAGAGACTGGCACCTCCACCAGTCTCTCCCTTTGCCAGGTTAGCACAGAGGGAGGAGGGAAAGCTCTTCCCAGAGCTCCCATGGAGTGCTGGGATGAATGAGCAAATTGTCCCTTCTCCTGCTAAAGAAATTGCCACCCTGCACCACCTGCAAGGCTCCTGGTCCCTCCTCGCTCACCTTCTGAGTCCAGTTTTGGATTTTAAGAGGAGCAGAGACCTCAAGACTTCAAATTTCACAGCAGCTGCTCTGTGGTGTGGCACAAGAGGGGGATTTATGACATGGGAGTGACCAGCACCTTCCACTGCCTGTCTACAGAGAGGGTGGTCAGGGATTGGGATGGGCTGCTCAGAGAGGGGGTGGGTTCCCCATCCCTGGAGGTGACACTGGATGTGGCACTGAGTGCCCTGGGCTGGTGAGCACAGTGGGGTTGGATCAAGGGCTGGACTGGATGTTCTCAGAGGTCTCTTCCAACCCAGTTCATTCTATGATTCCATGATTCCATGACTCTATAATAATGGGAGCAGCAGGGACTGAGCTGGGCAAACCCTGGGAAATCATCCAGATAGGATTATTACAGGGACAGAGCCTACAAATCCCAATGAAACCAAGCCTCATTACTGCCACTGATTAATGAGCCACTGGCTTAATTACATAGTCGAAAAGGAACCAGTTTAAAGGAACAACTTTCCACTGTTTCCTGAATGTCACAACATTCAAATACCAGAACAAATTTCAAACACCCTGCAACTGAATTTGAACTGAATTTGGGGTTTTGGAGTGAGCTGGGACACACTTCCCACAGCAGAGATAAAATTCCCTGTGAACATACAATTAAAATACTCAGATTGCTCTAAAAACTGCCACAGCTTAATCTCCTGCAGCAATTTTTGATGGCCACATTTTTCTCTTTCTTAGGAAAAAAAAAAGAGAAAACCCTTAATATCTGTAAAGAGCAGGGCCTGTGACAGCCTCCAGACAGAGCAGCTCAGGGCTGGGAAGCAGCAGCCCAGGGTTGGGAAGCAGCAGCTCAGGACTGGGAAGCAGCAGCTCAGGGTTGGAAAGCAGCAGCTCAGGGCTGGGAAGCAGCAGCTCAGGGTTGGGAAGCAGCAGCTCAGGACTGGGAAGCAGCAGCTCAGGGTTGGGAAGCAGCAGCTCAGGGCTGGGAAGCAGCAGCTCAGGGTTGGGAAGCAGCAGCTCAGGGCTGGGAAGCAGCAGCTCAGGGTTGGGAAGCAGCAGCTCAGGACTGGGAAGCAGCAGCTCAGGGCTGGGAAGCAGCAGCTCAGGGTTGGGAAGATGCAGCTCAGGGTTGGGAAGCAGCAGCTCAGGGCTGGGAAGCAGCAGCCCAGGGTTGGGAAGCAGCAGCTCAGGGTTGGGAAGATGCAGCTCAGGGTTGGGAAGCAGCAGCTCAGGGCTGGGAAGCAGCAGCTCAGGGCTGGGAAGCAGCAGCTCAGGGCTGGGAAGCAGCAGCTCAGGGTTGGGAAGCAGCAGCTCAGGGCTGGGAAGCAGCAGCTCAGGGCTGGGAAGTAGCAGCTCAGGGATGGGAAGCAGCAGCTCAGGGATGGGAAGCAGCAGCTCAGGGATGGGGAACAGCAGCTCAGGGCTGGGAAGCAGCAGCTCAGGGCTGGGAAGTAGCAGCTCAGGGATGGGAAGCAGCAGCTCAGGGTTGGGAAGCAGCAGCTCAGGGTTGGGAAGCAGCAGCTCAGGGTTGGGAAGCAGCAGCTCAGGGCTGGGAAGCTGCAGCTCAGGGTTGGGAAGCTGCAGCCCAGGGTTGGGAAGCAGCAGCTCAGGACTGGGAAGCAGCAGCCCAGGGTTGGGAAGCAGCAGCTCAGGGCTGGGAAGCAGCAGCTCAGGGTTGGGAAGCAGCAGCTCAGGGCTGGGAAGCAGCAGCTCAGGGCTGGGAAGCAGCAGCTCAGGACTGGGAAGCAGCAGCTCAGGGCTGGGAAGCAGCAGCTCAGGGCTGGGAAGCAGCAGCTCAGGGTTGGGAAGCAGCAGCTCAGGGATGGGAAGCAGCAGCTCAGGACCGGGAAGCAGCAGCTCAGGGATGGGAAGCAGCAGCTCAGGGTTGGGAAGCAGCAGCTCAGGGTTGGGAAGCAGCAGCCCAGGGTTGGGAAGCAGCAGCTCAGGACTGGGAAGCAGCAGCTCAGGGTTGGGAAGCAGCAGCTCAGGGCTGGGAAGCTGCAGCTCAGGGTTGGGAAGCAGCAGCTCAGGGCTGGGAAGCAGCAGCTCAGGGTTGGGAAGCTGCAGCTCAGGGTTGGGAAGCAGCAGCTCAGGGCTGGGAAGCAGCAGCTCAGGACTGGGAAGCAGCAGCTCAGGGCTGGGAAGCAGCAGCTCAGGGTTGGGAAGCTGCAGCTCAGGGTTGGGAAGCAGCAGCTCAGGGCTGGGAAGCAGCAGCTCAGGGTTGGGAAGCAGAAGCTCAGGGTTGGGAAGCAGCAGCTCAGGGCTGGGAAGCAGCCAGGGCGATGCTGCTGGGACAGGGACATGGCTGTGTGTGCCCTCCCAGCTTTCCCAGGCACAGAAGGGCAGTGGGGACCTGGCACCTCCGTGTCTGGCTCCAGCCCTGGAGTGGTTTCCACTCGTTAGAGAACATGCTGACAGGCTCTTCAGATAAGCAGGGCAAGGCAAGGGCACTGGGAGCTTGGCAGCTGGAGCTGTGGAGTGGCTGCAGGAGCAGCCCCAGAGCCTGGGAACTGTTGCTGTGCCCGGGGCACCTGGCCCAGGTCATTTAAAGCTCATTGAAGTCTCCAGTCAATAGTGCAGGACACTTGGAAACCCTCAAATCCATCACTGGAAATGCAAGAGGAATGGGAAGGCAGTCACTGTTGAATGTGAACTGATTTCCATGTCTGATCCCAAAAGGAAAAGGATTCCAAACTGTCCATCCATCTCTGGTTTTCACACTGGTGCCCAAAGCCCTTCCCCATATGGGATGGTTCCCAAACCTTTAATGGCATTCATGGAATTTCTGTTCTTTCTCTCTCTTAAAGATCCAATTTCAATGAGATCTGGAGCTCTCACATGGTGATTTTTTTTTCCAAAGGAGTTGCAATAATTCCCATTAAATCTATTTAAACACCTGTCTAACGATGCTCTCTCAGGGCTGTGGGGGAGGCAGAGATTTTCAGGTGGCTGTTTGGAGTCAGCTGTAATTTTGCCTCTCTCCTGCTTGCACAACTGACCATCAGCAAAATCGTTGGTGGCGTCAGGATGGTTCCACCTGTGTTTTCAGGTCTCTCTCACCCTGTTAAAGAACTTCCATTTCACAATGGATGTGTCAGTTTTGAAAGCACAGAAATTGCTTTATAGCACCGTAAAACTCTGCTCGAGATAATGGGGCCTTTTTATCAAGGAAATTCTCTTCCCCCTATTAAGGTATTTCAGGGAAGGGGCCAAGAATTCCACCAACATTCCTGCCCCAGGATCCCCCAATGTCTGTGATGGGGTGGAGTGACCCATGTCTGAGTGGGCAAGTGGCACAATGATGCTTTTTGGGGAGAAATAAGCAGGAAAGGATCCAAAGCCTTGCCCACCTTAAGGCTCTGGCAGGGTGTGTTGGGCTGAGCCAGCAAAAACTTTGAATAAAACTAAAGCCAAAACTACCCCACAGGGCAATGCCCACAGAAGGGGTTTGGGGCAGGAGCTGCTTTTTTGGGATGGTTTCCCATCCCCTTGTTCTGTGTTGCTCCACCAGGACTCCCCTCCTGAAGAAACACCCCAGAAACAGGTCCATGAACAGGGGGAGAGGCTGTCCCAGGGAATTCTTCCATCCTGGGAATGCTGCTGAAACAGAAACATAAAGATCAAACCAGTGCAGCTCCAGGGCTGTGCAAAGAACTAAGGGCTCGTGGGGAAGTGGTTGAACTGGTTCCTTTCTCTGAAAAAAAAGCCCTAAGAAGAGCTGGAAATGTTTTTGTTGAGTAAATGTCAACAGTGCAGGACTCTCCTTTGGCAAAGCACGGAAGGCAGAATTCAAAGCAGGCTATTTAAATCTCAATTCACAATTACACTCTTATCAAGGAAACTTAATTATCTGTATTTTACCATCTTATCTCCCATATGATTTCTCCAAACAAACAGCAGTCTGGAAACAGCCTGAGAGATAATCCATCCAATCTCTGGTATCTCAGTGGGGAAAGGCAGTGCCTGGGGCGGTGGAAAGAGGTGGGGAGGGAGCTCCAGATTCCCAAAGGGACACCCTGGATGCTCCCCTGGGTGTGGGCACATCTCCTGCTGGGCCCTGGAAGGGCTGCAGGAGTTGCTGGGTCTGGATGTGTGGGCAGAGCTTCAGGGCTCACCAAGGGCCATCAGCACAAGGAAAGAGGGTTCCCAGGGCCCAGCCCCAAAGCCACCAGCCCAGGACAGGGCTGTGCCAGCCAGATGGGCACAGCTGGGGGCTGAATCACAGAATCATAGAATGGATTGGGTCGGAAAAGACCTCTGAGATCAGCAAGTCCAACCCTTGATCCAACCCCACTGTGATCACCAGCCCAGGGCACAGAGTGCCCTGGGCTGGTGATCACAGTAGGGTTGGATCAAGACATGGTGGATTCTCACTCAGTGCCACATCCATAGAATCACAGAATGGATTGGGCTGGAAAAGCCCTCTGAGATCATCAAGTCCAACCCTTGGTCCAACTCCAGTCCCTTTACCAGATCATGGCACTCAGTGCCACGGCCAAGCTCAGTTGAAAAACCTCCAGGGATGGGGAATCCACCCCCTCTCTGGGCAGCCCATTCCAATCCCTGAGCACTCTCTCTGCAAAGAATTTCTTTCTGATCTCCAACTTCAATTTCCCCTGGCAGAGCTTGAGCCCATTGTGCCCCCTTGTCCTATTGCTGAGTGCCTGGGAGAAGAGACCAACCCCCACCTGGCCAGAACTTCCCTTCAGGCAGTTCCAGACAGTGCTGAGGTCACCTCTGAGCCTCCTCTTCTCCAGGCTGAACACCCCCAGCTCCCTCAGCCTCTCCCCACAGCACTTGTGCTCCAGTCCCTTCTCCAGCCTCCTTGCTCTTCTCAGTTGGGTTGGAAGAAACCTCTGAGATCATCAAATCCAACCCCACTGGGATCACTCTGGCACTCCGTGCCCTGGGCTGGTGATCACAGTGGGGATGGATCAAGACCTGGTGGATTCTCTGTCCCTGGAGGTGTTTCAGAGGACACTCAGTGCCACATCCAGTCCCTTCTCCAGCCTCGTTGCTCTTCTCTGGCCCCGCTCCAGCCCCTCAATCTCTTTCCTGACCTGAGGGGCCCAGAACTGAACACAACACTCAAGGTGTGGCCTCCCCAAGGCAGAGTCCAGGGGAAGGGTCACTGAGATGCTCCTCTGTGTGTTGGCAAGATGGTAACACCTCAATTCATAAGGGAGAAATGACATGTGAGGAAGCACTTGTGGGATTGTAGAACATCTGGGGAAACCCAGTTTTCCAGCATTCCTGTGAAGGTGAGGGCTCCTTCTGGATTTCATTTTTCCCAACCAAATTCCCATTGTAACAGCTCAGCAAACATAAAGACTGGTCCTGTGCCCAGCATCTCCTGTCCTTCAGGGAAGATGGGCCCTTGGACACTCCCATAAGGTCAACAAGTTCTCTGAAAGGGTCCTAAAAATGTGAGGATTGATAAATTCCCTCAGTTCAAGCTGTTCCCACACCACAATTTTCCCAAGGTGCATCCCAAACACAACCCCCATCCCACAAACACACGGGAAGTGCTGACCTAACTCTGGCTCCAAGGTCTGCTCTGCTGCCTCAGTGGCCAAACTCCTTAACAGAACTAATGACTAATTCTGATAATCATTAAATGTCAAGGAGAACTTTTCATCCAAAATGATACCATAAGCACCAGGGAACATTCTGAGATAGATGGAACAAAGTGCCTGGAAGATCATCCATAACATTTCCTATTTTCACACTTGCCAAAGGGGTCCAGAATGGGATGGATAAAAAAACAGTCCCTGGGACTATTTGGGAGCCAGATCTTCCTCAAGTAAGAATTCATTTTAAAGCCCAAACATGAAGATTTAACATTGGATCTAAGCTGGGGTGAAACTGTCACCAATATGAGCAGGGCTGAACTGCTTCTGTCCCCAAGACCTTGGAACTGAGACTGGACAAGTTCCACCAGTGGGTCCTTGCTCTGTGCTCATTCATCAAGATCTTCATCCAAATCCTCCCCCAAAATCCTTGTGGACCTGCAGGATGATCTGCCACAAACTCTCCAGAAGGAATTGCCATGGGTTTAGTAATCTCATAAATATTTCTATTTATTTACTTCTTTTCCAGCTGGAAAATGAGAATCAGGGAACGGGAAGTCACTTTTTTGACCTCACTCCCAACTCTGCACTTGTTCAGAACTGGAATTTGGGCCCACAGTTTTTCCTTTTAAGATGGGACAGAGAGTGAGGGAATTCCTCTGAGACTTTCCCAAACCAACGACTTCCTAAAAACAGCTGCTCAGATTGGGGTTTTCGGCCTGGGGTGCTTTGCATTTCAATGGCATTAAAAGGAAGGTGCGTTTTCAAGGCAACCTCTTAATCTTGTGAGAGATCATTCGTGAAGAGCCACCACTCCCTGGCCCACTTTAAGGGTTCCTCTCCTTGTTTGTTTGTTTTTATTGTGCTCATGGGGAAGGCTTTTTGTGCAGCTCATCCCAAGGCAGACAGGGCAGGGTCTCTCCTGCAAAGAGCTCGCATTGATTGAATTTGGAAGAGAGACTCGTGTTGACTCTTGGGGTGGGTGCTGGAGGTGTCCTGGAGCCCAGGACCACCCTGGCACCCAGGACCACCCTGGCACCCCTCAGCTCCCGTCCATCCCACCCTGTAGGCAGCCCAACTTCAAATCCACGTTCCTCCTTCCAGGAGATTGTCCAGGAAGCTTTGGGTTGTCTTCTCTGCTGGTGGCAAATCCCTGTGGCATCACCACAAGTGTCTCAGAGTTGGTTGTTTTCTTCAAACCTGCAGTTTTCTTCAGTGTAGTGGGGGAAAAAATGGCATTGTAGGATAACCCTTGAGAGCTTTGAAAGGTCTTGTGATCCCAGCACAGTGAGGGTTGGAAGGGACCTTGTCTTGTCCTCTAATCAGTGATTTATGTGGGTATTTGTTTGCTGTGATCTGCTTGAAAATGAGGATGACACAGTAACCAAAAAGTGGGGGAAATACACAAACCATGAACTTGTATTTTCTTTTCTGTGATGATGCAGAACTCAGAAAGGACACACAGGGAGTCCCAAGCCAAGACTCCTCAACCCACCCCGCAGACATTTCCCAACCCTGAGCCTGGTCACTTGTGCACCTCCAGTGGGCACTGCCTAAGACCTTAATTACTCCCTAAGATCTTAATTAATCCCTGGAGGTGATCACCTGCATTCCTGCACTACAGAGGGAGCCAAGCTTCACTTCAGGCATCCCATGCAGTGAAATGTGTACATGAGTGTGGGATGAACCCACAGAAGGTCAGAACTGAGCAAAGAGCTTTGTGCATTGCCCAGGGTTGGATATTTCCCTGCAGCAAAGGGTCTTCTCTCTGTTGGACTCTCTGTGCCAGCTCTGACACCAGAAAAGGGGCACTGAAGCAAAGGACACTGCATGGCAGAGGGGGGGAAATGGGGCTCCCAAACTCACCTGGGACTTATCCCTCTGCAACAGTTCTGTTGTTCCAAAAGGGCAGGTTGACTCTCCTATCATGAGGTGCTCTGAGAAGGGGCAGAGGAGGAAATCCAGACACAGTTCCCTGGCCCAGGGGCTGAGCTGCCACAGGCTCAGGCAGGAAGAGGGAAAATTGAGCCATTAAGTTCATAAAGTTCTCTGCAAACTCCATGTGATGGGTGCAGGATACCCATTCCCACCTTCCTCTGCACCATTTTCTCTCCCTCGATCAGACCTGGATGAAGTCACAAAATCACTGAGTCACTGAGGTTGAAAAAGACCTCCAAGATCATCGAGTCCGACCTTTGATCAACCCTCCCCTTGTGCACCAGCTCATCTATTCCCCCAATGAAATGTGCTCTGAAATGGATCCTTCCCCAGATCCATCCTGCAGGAATGTCTTTGTGCTCCCTCCTCCCTGCTGATGGAGCAGATCCAGCTGAGGGCTGAGCTCCCCTGACCCTGCTGGAGACCCTTCCCAGCTTGGTGGCTCCCAGGGACTGGGACATCTGGGCTTTCCAGCAGTGAAGGGTTTGGCTCTGGGGAGGATCCCAGGAGCTCCCTGTCCATGGGAGCCCTTTGGTGGGATTGCTGTGCCATGGGAACTGCTGTGCTTTGCTCCACCTGGGCATGGCAGGTGGCCACGGGCACAAGTTCCTCCTCACTGAACTGTTCCTGCCACCTCCAAGGAAAACACCCCTTTTATGTGCTCAACCCAGAGCCTCATTCCAAAGGTAACAAATTAAAGTGTGTGGAAGTTTGAAAGTACCTTAAATGCTGGGATAAGCAAAACTATAAAAAGCTGAACACCACAAATCAGGGGCTGTGCTGGAGCAGGAGACTTGAAGGGAACCTGCAAACCCTGGGATTGTCTGGCTGAGGGGTCAGGGTTTCTCTGGGCTGGTATTCCCTGCCATGAATTCATGACCTGGGAACAAGCACGAGCAGCTTCTGATTCCTCTGTTGTCAGAGGAAATGCTCCCCTGGCTCAGTGAGCCCCACTCTGCCCCTGCCCCAGCACCCTCCCTGCTGGCAGGAACCTCTGCTGGCACAGGGCTGGGCACAGCAGGGCAGGGACAGGCATGGCAGTGCAAAGGGACTGGCAGGGCCCCTCCCATGACACGAGGACGGTGCCTTGGACCACTCTGAGGGACTTTATGAGTTATTAGCAAAAGTTCTGAGTCCAAGTTGTAGCTGAGGGGGGGACAGTGGCTGTCCCTGTCCCAGACCAGGCTGTCCCTGTGAACCCACGGCCCAGATGGGATGCACACAGAGGACAGGAGCGATTCCCCCCAGGCTGGGTGACCCAGGGAGGCAAATCCAGTGGCACCACCTCCCCTCTGACCCTCTGCCCACACCAAAGGGCACAACACCAGGAAGGAGAGGCCACAGCCCTGGCCCTGCTCCTCCTGTGACCCATGCCATGCTCCCTGCCAGCAGGACACTGGGCTCTGTGTTCCATGTCAGGCTCCATGTTCCATGCCATGCTCTGTGTTCCATGCCATGCTCCATGCCATGCAGAGCACTGCCCTCCATGTTCCATGCCATGCTCTGTGTTCCATGCCACACTCCATGCCATGTAGAGCACTGCCCTCCATGTTCCATGCCATGCTCTGTGTTCCATGCCATGCTCCATGCCATGCAGAGCACTGCCCTCCATGTTCCATGCCATGCTCTGTGTTTCATGCCATGCTCTGTGTTCCATGCCATGCTCCATGCCATGCAGAGCACTGCCCTCCATGTTCCATGCCATGCTCTGTGTTCCATGCCATGCTCCCTGCCAGCAGGGCACTGCCCTCCATGTTCCATGCCATGCTGTGTGTTCCATGCCATGCTCTCTGCCAGCAGGGCACTGCCCTCCATGTTCCATGCCATGCTGTGTGTTCCATGCCATGCTGTGTGTTCCATGCCATGCTCTCTGCCAGCAGGGCACTGCCCTCCATGTTCCATGCCATGCTGTGTGTTCCATGCCATGCTCTGTGTTCCATGCCATGCTGTGTGTTCCATGCCATGCTCCATGTTCCATGCCATGCTCCCTGCCAGCAGGGCACTGACCTCCATGTCCCTAAGGCTCTTCCTGCTCCTTCAGTGCTCCTTCTCCTCCCCACCCCGCCGTGTCAGAGCCCTCCCAGCTCCATCCCAGCCCAGCTCAGCACTCACAACCTTCTGAGGAGCTGAGAGACGCCAAGAAAAGCTCTCCTGGCCATGACTGCTCATATAATTAAAGTCTGGGTTACTTTAAAAGGCTGGAATCATGCACAGACCTCAGCAAATGGCCCTGAGGACATGAATAGCAACCTTGAGACGCAGGGCCCTACTGCCAGCCCTCCCTCCAGCTGCGGTGGGGACACGGGACACGGGCCCTGCTCTCCCGGGGAATGGGGAGTTCATTCCAGCCACTCGGATTGTCACTGCCACCCTTTCCCAAACAGCTCTGCATTCTCAGGAGATGAGGAGAGGGTGGCTGTTTACACCACACGTCAGAACTAAACAGTGCTGGGGAATTATCTTATCTTCCCATCAGGATGCAAATGCCGAGGGTTCCTTTGTAAAGCCCAAACGAGCCCCCTGGAAGTTTTCCCGAACATTGTTTTACCCGTTATTTTATCCAAGGAAGTTAAAAGTCCCTCTTCAAAGAATGGGAAACGTATCCCTTTTTCCTCTTTGGATCTCGGTGAGAAATCACCCCAAGTGGGGAAATCAGTGGCAAACTGAGGGGCCCCTCCTGCACAAGGAGCTCGGAGAGTCGCCATCCATCGCTCACACTCAGGGGAATTCGATCCAAAACCTGGCACAGGGAGTGGAGCTCAACCTGAGCAAAGGGCTCCTCCAAAGCCTCTGCTCCCCATTCTCCATTTCATTCTTTTGCCTCCCCATCGAGACTGTTCCTTGTATTAATTTGAGAAAAAATTAAGAATATACAGGAAGAACCATAAAGGGAGCTGAGACTTTAGAAGGGTATGGATAATTATTAGGGATAAATAGTCCCTGCCCCATACAGGGCACGTTGAAACAGCAGCTCCCCAAGTCCTTTCAGTATCCTGTAATCTCCTTATCTCCATTTTTATTGTAAGCAGAGAAGAGGGGCCCAGAGAGATGCCATTCCCTGTCTGAGAATGGAAAACCATGGGATTTTGGGACAATCCACCCTCTCTCCAGCTGAACCATCACCAAGGAACACCATGGGAAAACTGGCATGTCTGAGCCACACAGTTCCTTATGGTATTCCTTTTTTTTTTTAAGGACAATGATAACAGAATGACCACTGTCACCAACTTCTGAGAGTTCAGAGGGGACACATTTTCCAGAGTAGTAATAATTTACCTGCAAAGCTTCTGATTTTCCATGGGCTCCTACTCTTACTGCCAGCAAGTACCTTCAAAAACTGAGTCTTTCCTTGATGTCCCTCAGAAGGGCTGAGAAACGTGAGGGGGGAAAAAGAAGAAAAGAAAAAGCATAAGTATAATGACAAAGAAACAGGAAAAGCCATTATATGCAGCAATAAAAAGGCTGCTTCCCCCCCTTGTTCCAAACACCATCCTATTATCTTAGCAACCAGCAGATTTGCCACAGGAATTGTGCAACCATTCCCAAAGAAACGGGAAGGGGAAAGCGTTTATTCCTCTCTGCCTTTAATGACGTGAGAGCTGATAGGATGTGCTCAGGCTGGGGCTGCTCCTCCAGAGCCTGAGAGGGTTTCACGCTCATTGTTTGTGCTTTTTGCTGCCCATTCACCGCAGGGAGAGGCAGTTTCCTACTCCTGCTTTTGGACCATAATGGTCTCTCTGTAACATTCCCAAATGTTGACATGTTTGGTGCCTGTTTTGTCAAGCAAAGCTTTGCAATCTCCTCCAGAGCTGTCTGGGGTGCACTAAATTAGCGAGTTGTTCTTGCACTCGGTGCTTAATAAAAAGCCCTTCAGGGGAAATACATATCCATAAAAAAATAAAATAAAAAAAGCTCCCAGCAAAGTTTTTCGTGCTGTATAAAGAGGGCACTCAGCTCCAAAGCCCTGGGAATGCTCTGCAGTGCTCACGGTCCACACGAGGGTTAAGTTGGCTTTGCAACCCTTCGGAGCAATTACAGGAGCTGCGATTTAATGGTGATTCCAGAAGGAGCATCCCTGAACAAGAACAAGAAGGGCGTGTTGGGAGAGCCACGCACAGGAAGCTCCTGGGGCAAAGCATTAGCGAGGATGTTAATGAGGGTCATTGGCTGCTCATGGAGCGATCTTAGAGGCAGAGGCAGCGCTTGGTCCTGCCTGGGAGGGCACAGAGGGATGGGTGGGATGGAGATCCTGCTGGGATGGAGATCCTGCTGGGATGAGTGGGATGGAGATCCTGCTGGGATGGAGATCCTGCTGGGATGGGTGGGATGGAGACCCTGCTGGGATGGGTGGGATGGAGATGCTGCTGGGATGGGTGGGATGGAGATCCTGCTGGGATGGAGATCCTGCTGGATGGGTGGAATGGAGACCCTGCTGGGATGGGTGGGAGGGAGATCCTGCTGGGATGGGTGGGATGGAGATCCTGCTGGGGTGGGTGGGAGGGAGATCCTGCTGGGGTGGGTGGGAGGGAGATCCTGCTGGGATGGGTGGGAGGGAGATCCTGCTGGGATGGGTGGGATGGAGACCCTGCTGGGATGGGTGGGATGGAGATCCTGCTGGGGTGGGTGGGAGGGAGATCCTGCTGGGGTGGGTGGGATGGAGACCCTGCTGGGGTGGGTGGGAGGGAGATCCTGCTGGGATAGGTGGGATGGAGATCCTGCTGGATGGGTGGGATGGAGATGCTGCTGGGATGGGTGGGATGGAGATCCTGCTGGGATGGGTGGGATGGAGAACCTGCTGGGATGGGTGGGAGGGAGATCCTGCTGGGATGGGTGGGATGGAGATGCTGCTGGGATGGGTGGGATGGAGATCTGCTGGGATGGGTGGGATGGAGATGCTGCTGGGATGGGTGGGATGGAGACCCTGCTGGGATGGAGATCCTGCTGGATGGGTGGGATGGAGATGCTGCTGGGATGAGTGGGATGGAGATCCTGCTGGGATGGAGATCCTGCTGGATGGGTGGGATGGAGATGCTGCTGGGATGAGTGGGATGGAGATCCTGCTGGGATGGGTGGGAGGGAGATCCTGCTGGGATGGAGATCCTGCTGGATGGGTGGGATGGAGATGCTGCTGGGATGAGTGGGATGGAGATCCTGCTGGGATGGAAATCCTGCTGGATGGGTGGGATGGAGATGCTGCTGGGATGAGTGGGATGGAGATCCTGCTGGGATGGGTGGGAGGGAGATCCTGCTGGGATGGAGATCCTGCTGGATGGGTGGGATGGAGATCCTGCTGGGATGAAGATCCTGCTGGATGGGTGGGATGGAAATCCTGCTGGGATGGAGATCCTGTTGGATGGGTGGGAGGGAGACCCTGCTGGGATGGGTGGGAGGGAGATCCTGCTGGGATGGAGATGCTGCTGGATGGGTGGGATGGAAATCCTGCTGCCTGGGTGATGCTGCAAGGAGAACCATCTGCTGTCACCTTGGCAAAACATCTCCTGGTTTTTCTTGCTGAAGGATAGTGGGCACTGAGGTCTTGGACCAAAGCAGACCTTGTGTGTGTGTTTGCCTTCAGCTCTACCTGGGCTTTGCTTTTGACTCTTTGACTCCACCAGGAGCCGAAATGCTCAGTGACAAACGTGGCAGGAGGAGGTTTCAGCCTCAACAAAACCTTGTTCTCGTTGCATTTTCACCCTTTTGTTCCCTGCAAGGTCTCAATGTCATTAAACATCTCCCCAGAGCTGAACTTTGGGGCCCACAGTCCTTGCCATTCCTCCTCTCCAGCCAGTCTGAGCCCTAATTGCAGGGACTGGCCTGCTGAATGCTGAAAATCTGAATAATGAATTACTTATCTTTGCTGTTGAGGCAGAAACATATTAGGCATTTCTTGCTCCAGCCTCAGATTCCTTGACTGGGTTCCAGCTGTAAACATTCAACAGGAAGAGGTTAATTTTTTGATTCAGTTAATATAAATACTGAAAGGTTCCTTACTTCACTGTCCCACATCACTCCAACATACATTCTGTAATTAGAAGCACATTTTTGTGATTTCAAGGTATATTTTGCCAAACCAACAAAAAAGCATCAAACTCCAACTTTTCTGCCAAAAATACCCACTGTATAATTTATGCCAAATCAACAAAACTCTTCTTTTGTCCTTCCCAAACCACACTAAAGAACAGTTTGTTAAGGAGGCCAAATGTTAAAGTTCAAAAAAAAAAAGGGTTATATTATACAGGGTGCAAGACAGGGAGGAACACCAAACCCAGCTGATGGCAGGGAGCAGCTCTGCCAGGAATGGGAGCTCTCCTGAATTCTCTTTATTTCCCTCCACCCCACACACAATTCTCCCTCTTTTTTCTCCCCCCCCCCTTTCCTATTTTCCTAAAGCATCTGGAATGTGGAGCAGCAATCCATGTGTTTGCAGTAAACTCTGAAAGCAGAGCCAGGCAGGACCACGTGGGCAGGTAGCCTGGAAAGCCAACCTGGGACTGCCTGGGCAGGAGGGATGTCCCCAGAATTATTGGCCACAGATAAATCATGAACAACAGCACGAAAAAAGGGGGGGGGAAAGAAAGAAGAAAGAGAGAAAAGAGAGAAAGAAAGAGAGAAAGGAGGGAAGGAAGGAGGGAAGGAAGGGGGGAAGGAAGGGGGAAAGGAAGGGGGAAAGGAAGGGGGAAAGGAAGGGGGGAAGGAAGGGGGGAAGGAAGGGGGGAAGGAAGGGGGGAAGGAAGGGGGGAAGGAAGGGGGGAAGGAAGGAAGGAAGGAAGGAAGGAAGGAAGGAAGGAAGGAAGGAAGGAAGGAAGGAAGGAAGGAAGGAAGGAAGGAAGGAAGGAAGGAAGGAAGGAAGGAAGGAAGGAAGGAAGGAAGGAAGGAAGAAAGAAAGAAAGAAAGAAAGAAAGAAAGAAGAAGAAAGAAAGAAAGAAAGAAAGAAAGAAAGAAAGAAAGAAAGAAAGAAAGAAAGAAAGAAAGAAAGAAAGAAAGAAAGAAAGAAAGAAAGAAAGAAAGAAAGAAAGAAAGAAAGAAAGAAGAAAAAAAGCAAGAAAAAAGGAGCTTTTTGGTGGTAATTAAGATTTTCCTTTCCCCGACTCAAAGAAAAATTTTAATTAGAAGTTCAAGCATTTGGTTTTAATTCAGCCTGATGCACAAATGGTTTATTTCCACCCAGCACATTTTCTGGGCTATGGAGCAGCCTCCATTCCAGCCTGTGATTGCAGCTTGGACTTGGGAAGTGTGGCAGGAGGGATTCACCAACAGCCCCTGCACACCAGGGGGGATCCACGTGCCATTAATTAGCCAGGCTTGGGACAGACAATTAACAAACATGTCCTTGGTTTTAAACAGAGAAATTCAGTAGTCTGCCCATACCCAGCACTGATATCAGCAGGTGGCACCTTGCCAGCACACCCAGCTCTGAGGAGAATTCACTTCAGACCATCTGCTCAGCCTTTAAGGAGCTGCACCATCACAGAAAGTTGTTTGGAGGAATATGGGACAATAATGTTCAATCTGGCCCCAGCAGAGACCAAATCACTCATTGCCATGGGAACACTAATGCAGAGGGTCCCTTAAATAATAATTCCTTATTTTTAGAGGCATCAAGGAGGCTCCAGCCCTGCTGGGAAGTGGCCAAAACCTGAGCAGCCTGTCCCTCTGCCAGTGCAAGCCTTGGGTTTGCACACTCGGGTGGCTGATGGTGCTGGTGGCTGGAAGTCACTCAGAGGCATCAGATCCCAAGGTCTGGGTGCTCCTCAGCCCATCCCACCACCCTTGGGTGGCTCTGAGATGGGGGGTCCAGAGCCCTGCAGGGTGTAGCTCTTACTGAGGAATGGAGAGATCACACTCTTTGGAGAATTCCTCAGGCTGAGCCAATTGGGTGTGAGGAAGAGCTGTGTCTGTAACTGCATCCAAGTGGGACTGTGTGTGGAACCATGAGCAGGTATGAGCCAGTCCAGCAGGAACAACTCACTCAGCACCATCAGCTGACATTGCCCAGAGAAGCTGCGGCTGCCCCAGCCCTGGAGTGTCCCAGGCCAGGTTGGACAGGGCTTGGAGCACCCTGGGCTGGTGGGAGGTGTCCCTGCCCAGGGCAGGGGATGGAATGAGATGAGATTTAAGATCCTTTCCAACCCAAACCATTCCAGGAATCTCTGATTCTGTGATTCTGGAACCAAGTGAAAAATGACATGGAATTTGGAAACTTGGTTTTTTTCACCATTACAAAGGACCTTCAGTGAAATAGTCCATGAAGCAGCATCTGGGGAGAGAGGCTTATCATCTTTCCAGCCATTTTTGCAAAAATTCCTCATTCATTTCCTGCTGGCTACTGTCAGAGAGAGGGTACAGGACTCTGGGCCACATCCCAGCCCCTGTCTGTGTTCCTACATACTCAGCTTATCTCTCTGTGTCATTGAGCTGTGATTACACAGCTCCAGGGGCTAAAAGGATTGCCAAAAGCTTTAAAAAGAGAGGCACAGCTTTCATTTTTAACTGCACCAATAAATGGAAATGACTGGACAGAGGGACATTGGGGTAGGGCCAGGTCAGCACAGCAAATCCAGATGGGGTCCCACTGCTCCTGACACGGGTCCAGAAGGTGCCAGGGGACATTTCATGTTCTTGTTGGGGTGGCAGAGGGTGGGGGGATGCAGCAGAGCCAGCAGAGCAGACTTCTTTTGGTGACCATTTATCCCACCTGGATGTCTTTAGGCCTGGCCTGTGCTGGCTTTGCTCCCAGGCATGGCTTTGGTCAGCAGGTTTGAGTGGGAAGCCAGAGGATGGTCAGGGGGCACCTCCACAGCTGCAGGAGGGGCTGAGCAGCCCCAGGGCACAGCACCCATGGGTGAGCCCCCAGCAGCTGGTGCAGGCACAGCCCCCTCTGCCCCAGCAGCTCCAAACACGGGGCCAGACTGACAGGAATGACAGTTGGAGGGTCAGGGACAGGGCACAGGAGAGGGAGAAAGAAGCCAGGTGAGACCTCTGAGTGAGAGCAACAGTGCAGAGAGGAGAGCCAGGGACAGGCACAGGGCTGGGAAACACAGGGCTGCAAGTGGGGAGTGAGGAACCAGGGGAGATCCCTGAGACATTCACTGGGGAACCAGAGGAGACCCCTGAGACATTCACTGGGGAAACAGGGGAGATCCCTGAGACATTCACTGGGGAACCAGAGGAGACCCCTGAGAAATTCACTGAGGAACCAGGGGAGATCCCTGAGAAATTCACTGGGGAACCAGGGGAGACCCCTGAGACATTCACTGAGGAACCAGGGGAGATCCCTGAGAAATTCACTGGGGAACCAGGGGAGACCCCTGAGACACTCACTGAGGAACCAGGAGAGATCCCTGAGACACTCACTGAGGAACCAGGAGAGATCCCTGAGAAATTCACTGGGGAACCAGGAGAGATCCCTGAGACACTCACTGAGGAACCAGGAGAGATCCCTGAGACATTCACTGAGGAACCAGGGGAGATCCCTGAGAAATTCACTGGGGAACCAGGAGAGATCCCTGAGACATTCACTGAGGAATCAAGGAAGATCCCTGAGACATTCACTGAGGAATCAAGGAAGATCCCTGAGCCCTGCACTGAAGAACCAGGTGAGATCCCTGAGACACTTCCCAAGGAACCAGCTGAGATTCCTGAGCTTTTCACTGAGGAACCAGGAGAGATCCCTAAGCCCTGAAATGAAGAATCAGGGGAGAACCCTGAGCCATTTCCTAAGGAACCAGCCAAGATCCCTGAGTTGCTCACCAAGGAACCAGAGCAAGGGAAAGGAGGGGCTGCTGTTGTCCCCATCACAGAGCCCACCCCAAGCCTGGGAGCCTGTTCCCAGCTGAAAGAGGAATCTGAGTGCTGGCAGTTCTCAACTGCTGAGCTGCACCAGGAGTGACCTTTGGTGTTACCTCCAGCACTATTTAGACTGGCTGGGCTCCCCTGGCCCAGCAGCAACCACAGAGTCTCCAGCTGCCCAGTGCACACCAGAGTTACAGCCCGGGCTGCCTCTGCAGCCTCCTGCCTTTGTTTTGTTTCGTGCAATCTTGACTTCATCCCAGCGAGGGCTCCTGTCTCTAACTCGCCGCTGTCAAAACAACTCCCGCGGGGAGATAAGGGAGAGGAGACTTTGAAGAGGCTCCTTCCTGCAAGCTGCTCACTATCTGCCCGAGACATTTGTCAGCATCCCCCAGGAAGGGCAGCAGACTCGGGGAAGGCAGGAATCCTTGCTCCTCTCGAGCCCCAGCCACAGCACATGCGAAATGGCTCGTGAATCCCAGATAAAAAGGCAGCGATTAACGTCGAGAAGAAACCTCTGCTTTCCATCACCAGCTGTGGTCATTTCCCAGCAGGACAGATATTCATTCATGGAAGGACAAATATTTCTGTCCGTTTTTCCCAGCTTTCTTGCTTCTCTGCTCTTCACAGCCACCTTTCTCCTGATTTAAATTAGGCTGTGGCTTTGGAGCTTGCCCAAATCCACCCCCAAGAGAGAAGAAGATTAGAAAAGGGATGTGATTCATTTGGTAGTTTCCCCTTTCTTACATTCTGCTTCGAGTGAAGCATCATGAGACCAAAGCTCATCCATGGCAACCTGTTTCTTCACAGGACACGATGCAGGGCAGCTCTGCCTTCCCATGCCCAGTGGTTGCTCTGCTGCCTCCATGGCACGGCAGGGATGAAATTCCTTCTCTTCCCCACCCCACAGCCCAGCTGGGCTCTGCAGGCAAACACAGCTCCCTTCATCTGATAAGGGAATCATGCCCAAACTGAACCAGTTGTTGCCACCAGGGAGAACTCACCCCTTGGCTGGGCCAGGTGGGTCATTCTCTGCCTCCTGGCCATGGGCAAGAGGCTTGTTTGGGGCATTAATCAATGCCTTGGACTTGCAACTGGCTGAGGGTTTGGGTGGGGTTTTAACACCAGCAAACCACATACTTTGAGTATCAATTTTCAAGTTTAAACCTGTGAAACAAGGGGATTTGGAAATATTTCCACCCCAGTTTTCTAGACCCCTGATGAAGAGCACGAGCCCACAAACCACCCAGAACTCTGTGCTCTCAGTCACTCCTTGCTCTTGGATTATTTGATGGGCTTTAGCTGCAAAGTCTCCTTTTGTACCTGCTGCAAGGTGGGGGTTACACAGTGCTGGCAGGTCTTGTTCCTTTGGGAAATCCAGCATATTCTCTGAGAATTTCCCCTTTGGGAAATCCAGCACCTTCTCTGAGAAGTTCCCCTTTGCCCACTGGAGTTCCCCCACGGCCAGCAGTGACTGCTGCTCCCCAGCCTGTCCCACTTTCCCACGGGAAACCCAACACCAGCACCATCCTCACACTCCCAGCACTGAGCAAGCCCCAAACACATTTTCAGCTCTAGTGGAAGGTGTCCCTGCCCCTGGCAGGGAGTTGGAACAAGATGACCTCTCAGGTCCCTTCCAACCCACACCATCCTGGGACTGTGGGATTCCCAGGGGCTCCTTGAGCACAACCTGAGGACACCTGGCTGGAAGCTCAGCAGCTGCTGCCCAAAGTGCCCCTGGGGTGGGCTGTGGCTGGCCATGGCAGGAGGTGGGGAAAGGGGCACAGGGGGCAGGGAAGTGGGGAAGGGGACACAGGGGCAGAATGGAGGTGGGGAGGGGGCACAGGGGCAGAATAGAAGGTCACAGCCCCGTGCCCAGCCCGGCTCCATCGCCACGGAGGGGTGGGCTGTGTCTGGCCATGGCTGGGAGGGTGGGGAGGGGGGCACAGGGGCAGGATGGAGGTAGGGAAGGGGCACAGAGGCAGGATGGAGGTGGGGAGGGGGCACAGGGGCAGGATGGAGGTAGGGAAGGGGCACAGAGGCAGGACTGAGTTGGGCAAGGGGGCACAGGGGCAGGATGGAGGTGGGGAAGGGGGCACAGGGGCAGGATGGAGGTGGGGAGGGGGGCACAGGGGCAGGATGGAGGGGTCGCAGCCCCGCGCCCAGCCCGGCTCCACCACCGCGGCGTTTCCTGCAGCGGCGCTTCCCCGGGAGCCGCTCGGCGACAGCGCGGCCACTGCCTCTTTCTTCCTCTAGAAAACGGCAAACAAACCTCGGGAGTGGGAGCTATTGAGAACAACCCCCCGGGTCTGCAAAGCCAAAGGGCTGCGGCCCCGAGTGCCATTGTTGGCGAGGCGGCCGCGCCGTTCCCAGGCCGGACAGTGTCGCCCGGTGCCGGTGCCGGTGCCGGTGCCAGTCCCGGTGCCGCCTGGCGCTTTACCCCTGCCCAGTCACCGCAGCTTCCCGCAGATAACAGCCTTGTTTAGCTCTGCCTCCCGCCGGGCCCCAGCCAGGCTCGATAACGCCGCCGTCGGATGTTGTCGGGACCGAGCAGTCAGACTCGCTGGCAACAAGCTTTTCCCTTTCAAAGCACAGCATGTTTGGGAAAGAAAGGGCTCGTGGCGCAGCGCGGCTCGAACCTCGCCGTGGCACCGGGCACGGACAGGGCAGGGCTGGCACTGTGCCCTGGCAGGGGCAGGGCTGGTCCCGGCTCCCCCAGCCCAGGACCCTCCTCAACCTGTTGTGCTCCAAGGCATGAGCTGAAATGCTCAGACTGGGATTTCTGCTCTGACCGACGGCAGCGGCAGAAGGAGAGATAGAAATAGTGTTATTTTTAATTTCTCTGCTGGTTTTGCCCCTCAGCACATGTTTGTGTCAGCTCTCCAAAGGCCTCCACAAGCCCCAGTTTCTTAATTTAGTAACTTTATCTTAAAGGCCCTTTGATTTGATTGTGCAAGAATCTCAGTGCTCATTAAAAATAAACTAATTATCTTTGGTGAGCCTCAGGCCCAGGACAGGGACAGTCCCACAGGAGCAGTCAGTCCAGCTCATATGGAAGTGACCCCTCTGTGGATCAGGACTGCACCCACATTCCTGGCTGCCTGGGTTTGGGGTGCACCCTGCTCCCCCTGCCTCCCCCAGGAGATGGATTTGGGGTGTGAGGGTCACCCCACACACTGCTTGTCCCACGGCCAAAGGATGGCATGGAGGCACCTGGCCAGGGCTTTCCATGGGAATTTCCAGGACAATGAACATGGATTTGAGGCCACCTCAGTGAGGATGCTTTGGGGCCTCTCCACCCAGCCACCCCCTCCGTGGGTCCTGTTTCCTCTGCCATTCCTTGGAGTCAGAGGCTGGGTTATCTCCACTGCCCTGAGGCCACCCCACTCCAAACACTCCTATCTCCCAGCTCCTCCTCTCCCCTGCTGAAGACATCCCTTCCTTTCCCATCTCTCTCTTGGAACCCACCCCGTTCTTTCCATCCTCCCTCTTTCCTTCCTTCCTGCCTGGCAGCAGACCCTGCTCCCCAAAGTCTCAGTCCCTTATCTGGGGGCAGGATGTGGGGGAGCTTCATGCTGCAGTGATTAGATGCTCCTTTCCTGTCCCCCATCCCATCCTGCCCATCAGCCTCCCGCCTCTCCCAGGCCCACTGGGGCATGTTCTGGACAGGCAGCACGTGTGTGGCAGCTCCCTGCCTGCCCCAGGGTGCTCTCCTGGCAGGGACAAGGCACCCCTGGGGCTCTGATGGGACATGGGGGGGTACAGTGACATCCCAGGTGGTGTCACCTGCCTGGCCCGGAGGAAGCTCCACTGAGCCTGCCCAGGGGGAGCAGAACTGCACCCCAGGTCAGCTGAGGTCTCCAGCATGATGTGAGGGAGCTCCAGGCACTGCTCAGACACCCTCACAGCCCAAACCCCTCCCAAAGCACCCAGACCCCAATTACAGGGGCAGGGCTGGCTCCAAAGCTGCCCTGGGGCAAACCTGAGCAGCTTCATTAAAATAATAAACCCCTGGTGTCTCCAGCAGCAAAGTACAGGGCAGCACCATCAGATAAAAGGTGGGAAGCTCTGCCTGGTGACCACGAGGCTGTGCAGAGCCAAGGGAAGGTCTGAGCCCTCCTGCAAACCTCCCTGTGGAAAGATCAGCCCATGGCACCAGGAGTTAATCCCGTGACAGGGTCCTTTCTGTTGTGGTCACCAGTTGTGCTGGCACCTCTGCTCTCAGCTGCCAGTTTGGGTTTGTGTTGTTGTTTCAAAATCTCCACTTAAGAGCCACATGGAACAGGTTCACACTTGCAGCAGCAAAAGTAATGAAATTTGGTATTTTCTGCCTGAAAGCACCAAGTGACCCTCGTGGGGTGGTGTTTGATGGTGGAGATAACAGGGAAGGAGTGGCACTGCTTTGCAGCCAGCACCAGGGGACTGCACAGATCCGGGTTCAGAGGGATCCCTTCCCATTTATTCATTGATCCTTCAGAAGAAGGGGCAGGTTCAGAGAGTGGAAATGGCATAAGGAAGGCCATAAGGATGGTTTCCACCAACTTGTTTTTACTTTTTTTGCCTTAGTTTTTCCCTGTGACAAGCCACAAGGGTGATGCTGAGGCAGACCAGGGCTGCACAAGCAGTGGCATCACCACTTCCAGCTGCCATCCAGGGGCCATTGGCACCTCCAGGTGTCACCCTTTGAGGCAGGTGACCAGTGCAGGTCCCCTGTCTCTGACTTCCCACCAAACACAAAACCTGCAGCTGCCAAATGCACTTTGTCCTTTCTGTCACTCTAGAGCAGACTGGACCATAAATGTCATGCTCTGAAAGTGTATCAAGAGGTAAGAGATAAGATTTGTGACCCAGAACTCCAGGAGTAAGGTGAGTCATTGCCCTGGTGACACTGTTTTTGGGGAAGGGCAGTGGAGCTGGGCTGGCTGCTGGCCCATGACAACCTCGTGGACATTGAGGGCTCTGCTCACCCCAGACCTACAGAGTCACAGCCTCTCTAGAGCAGAAGGCTCTTCCCTTCCACACCAGCACCCCACCTGCTGCCATGAAGGTGGAGGCACCTCAGAGCAGCATCCACACTGAGGGACACTTGGAATCACAGCCAACTTTCCTTCCTGCTCTGCCCCTCGGTGTGGAATTCATCCTTCCTTTTTTCTAGTAGATTCTTGCACAACCAAGCACAGCAGTCCCTGGGCAGAACCTCCTCCACACTGAGCAGAGTGGGACAGTAAGCAAGGAGCAAACTACAGATGGACCCCAATGCACACAGTGACACCTGGCACCCCATGGCACCAGCCCAGCAATGCCCTGTGCCTGCCAGCCAGCCTGGCACAGCCTCAGTGCACAGCTCGAGGGCAGGCAGAGCACCAGAGCACAGAGGGAAGGGCCTGCACGACAAACAGAGCTGCCCAAAGTGCCTCCATCCAGTGCTGACATCTGAAACAACGTGGAGAGGGGCCTTTGGTTCCCTGAAACCACCAGGGATGACTTGAGACTCCCTTTTGTGACAGAGCAAAGAAAAGCAGAGTTGATCCAAGGTGTGCAGTGCCACAGGATTCAGCCAAAGCAGCTGCCAAACCTCCAGCCTGCCCTTCCCAGGCTGACCATCACATCCCTTCCCTTTCCAGCACTGACCACCCAGAGGCATGTAACCATGACAGAGAAATTCCAGATCTACCCAAGCACCAGGGCTCTCCTCTCCTCTCCCTCTCCTCTCCCTCTCCTCTCCTCTCCTCTCCTCTCCTCTCCTCTCCTCTCCTCTCCTCTCCTCTCCTCTCCTCTCCTCTCCTCTCCTCTCCTCTCCTCTCCTCTCCTCTCCTCTCCTCTCCTCTCCTCTCCTCTCCTCTCCTCTCCTCTCCTCTCCTCTCCTCTCCTCTCCTCTCCTCTCCTCTCCTCTCCTCTCCTCTCCTCTCCTCTCCTCTCCTCTCCTCTCCTCTCCTCTCCTCTCCTCTCTCCTCTCCCCTCCCTACAAAAACTGTGCTGCAGTTGTGCCTTTCCTTTCTGCTCTGCCTCTTACACCCTAAAGAGGGAAATGTCTCTTAATGAGGCCCTAAACTCCCCTGCAATGTCTTCACTGGAGGACTGGAGCTGGTCAATGGAGATGGGGAGGAGGAATCCTACACCTCTCAGGGAGTGTATTTACGAGGAAGTCATTAGGAGGGAGGGGGGGAAGAGGGGCTGGGGACGCTGAGAGAGTCCTTTCATTGATCAGATTATTTTTAGCAAACAAATTTCCCTTAATGGGTTTATGGTTTCAGTGAGAAGAGCAGCTGGTGCCAATGTTTACAACTCTGAGTCACGTCACACAATCTCGAGGCAGTGGAAAGTCTTATGAGGGCTGGACAATGGTGCCACTGAGCAGAGTTTTGCCTTGCCCAGGAAGGCTCTGAGAGCCAAACCTGCCAGGACACAGCACAGCTCACTGCCCACAGGGTGGGCACTGCTGAGCACTCACTGGGGGAGCTGGAGCCCTGTCTCTATGGCACAGCCCTGGCCCCAGGCAGGGGCCGTGGGAAGGAGGGACAGCAGCTCACGCTTTTCTGAGGATGTAAATTCCCTTCTCATGTCATGATAAATTAATCTTTCACTTTGGTCCCTCTACAATGTTTCCTGCCCATGCTTTTGTGTCTCCCGGCCACAAGACCTGCCTGCAGCTCAGAGCTGGGGGCTCTGGGGGCACAGCAGCCTCTGCCCCCGCAGGAGGGAGGGCAGGAGACACCAGGGATGTCCTGCATTAGTGTTTTCCTCACCCAGTTCTTTCCCACTGCATTTGGTTTGCCTCTCAGGGCAGTCTGCAGAAGATGTGGGAACAGATGAGAGTCCCAAACTCAACTGGACACAAAAAGGCTGTTCTACGTTTTCCCCCATATTTTCCACTCCTCTTCCAATCTCAGGGAAGTCCAGGATAGAAAAAAATACCTGATTTGACACATCAGAACCCTTCCTATAATAAACCCCAGCTGAGTCATGTCAACCAGCTCCAAGGGAGTCTGGTCCTGCCTCCACATCCCACTGGCCCCTTCCTCCTGCCCTGCAGAGCAGCAACAGAGCTCGGGGCAGCTCAGCCTGCCAGAGCCAGGGCCACTCTGTTGGGGTAAGGGAAGCATCAAGGTCCCCCTGAGTCACACACACCTCCAGCTGTGGGGGTGCTGCTCCCCTCCATCAGTGCCTCCCCCTGACACAGATCTGTTCTCTGGGGGGCTCAAGTCTGTCTGCAGCCCCCTGAGCTTGTCTTAGAATCACAGAATCATAGAATGGATTGGGTTGGAAAAGATCTCCAAGATCAGCAAGTCCAACACTTGATCCAGACAGTAGAGTTGAATCAAGACATGGTGGATTCTCACTCAGTGCCACATCCATAGAATCACAGAATCAATTGGGTTGGAAAAGACCTCTGAGATCATCAAGTCCAACCCTTGGTCCAACTCCAGTCCCTTTACCAGATCATGGCACTCAGTGCCACGGCCAAGCTCAGCTGAAAAACCTCCAGGGATGGGGAATCCACCCCCTCTCTGGGCAGCCCATTCCAATCCCTGAGCACTCTCTCTGCAAAGAAGTTTTTTTCTGCTCTCCAACTTCAATTTCCCCTGGCAGAGCTTGAGCCCATCGTGCCCCCTTGTCCTATTGCTGAGTGCCTGGGAGAAGAGACCAACCCCCACCTGGCCAGAACTTCCCTTCAGGCAGTTCCAGACAGTGCTGAGGTCACCTCTGAGCCTCCTCTTCTCCAGGCTGAACACCCCCAGCTCCCTCAGCCTCTCCCCACAGCACTTGTGCTCCAGTCCCTTCTCCAGCCTCGTTGCTCTTCTCTTCTCACTTGGGTTGGAAGAAACCTCTGAGATCATCAAATCCAACCCTTGATCCAACCCCACTGGGATCAGTCTGGCACTCTGTGCCCTGGGCTGGTGATCACAGTGGGGTTGGATCAAGACATGGTGGATTCTCTGTCCCTGGAGGTGTTTCAGAGGACACTCAGTGCCACATCCAGTCCCTTCTCCAGCCCCTCAATCTCTTTCCTCAACTGAGGGGCCCAGAACTGAACACAACACTCAAGGTGTGGCCTCCCCAAGGCAGAGTCCAGGGGAAGGGTCACTGCCCTGGGCCTGCTGGCCACGCTAGTTTGGATCCAGGCCAGGATCCCCTTGGCCTTCTTGGCCACCTGGGCACACTGGTGGCTCCTGTTGAGCTTCCTGTCCCTCAGTCCCCCCAGGTCCCTCTGCCTGTCCCTCTCCAGCCACTCTGTGCCCAGCCTGGAGCACTGCAGGGCTTGGGGTGGCCAAAGGGCAGGACCTGCACTTGGCTTTGTTAAACCTCATCCCATTGGAATCAGCCCATCTCTCCAGTCTATCCAGACCCCTCTGCAGAGCCCTCCTCCTGCTGGTGCTGGAGGCAGGACCATCCCTGCCTGCACAGGAGAGGGGAGCACAGGCAGGGACAGGCCATGTGGCTGCTTCCCAAGGAGCTGCTCCAAGCCCCATTCCATGAGGGATCAGGCCCCAAGAGCCCAGGTCAGCCTGGTCTGCAGGACATGAGGCACACTTTGGCTCTGCCACATGTTTGTTTTTCTCCTTCCAGTTTTCCATCCACAAAGCAGCCAGTAATCAACATTCAAGCAGTAAAAATCAAAGAAGCTGCTCTAAAAATTATTCAAATCAGTCTTGCAAAGCTTTGGTTGGGTTTGATTTTTTTTCAACACGTGGATTTGGCCAAAGCTGCACTCAGAGTGCAGGGCCTGTGGCTCTGCTGGCCTTTGGGTTAGAAACAGGGGTCAGCTTTTGGCACGTCCTCCAAGGGCACCATTCCCTGGCTAACTGGGCTGGTCACACCCAGCATTAGCTCAACAGACACTCAGTTTGGAATTGCTCAGAAAGTCAGCCCTGAGGGAAAAGCCTTCCTAAAAGATTGTTCAAGAAGTATGTGGGATTAACAGAAAAACCAAGGACAACTTGGGAGAGGCCAGTCATGCCTTCAAGAAAACCCAGGAAGACAAAAAGGATGCTGACCATTATGGAATATCCCCCTGGAATGGCACAGGGTGAGGCACTTTCAGTTGGGGCTGTGCATTTCTGGGCAAGTTGAGCATCTGAGGCAGAGCTTTCCAAAGCCTTCTGCTCACCCTGGGTGATGAGGGCATGAAAAAAATCCCTGAATGGACCCAAATGTCCTTAGCAGCAACATCTGGCTCCAATAAGCAGCCCAATGGTCATGCTCTAACAATGTTTGCTCCAAATTAAACCCTTAACCAAACAGTTTCTGAAAAGGGGTTTTGATAGCAGAGTTGCATTAGCAAAGAGGCTGCTTGTGTTTGTTTTTACTAGAGATCCCAGTTCCCTGGGGTTTAACTCATCCTCACACGGTCTTTTGGGGCTGGAACTTGGTGAAACAGGAGGGATTTCTGCCCTTAGAGCCAGAGTTTATCAAGGCATCACTCTGGGGATTTTAACCTGCAAACTCAACCCTGGCACAGCAACAGAGTGATTCTTGTGCTTGTCCTATTTGGGTCCTCCCCCTCTGTGTCCAGGACAGGCAGGACAAAGATAGAGACAGAAAGGAAGATCAGGATTGATATCAGCACAATTATAGAAAGGATTATTAAGGGTTAGGTAGAATTTCCATCGTGGGAGGGAAATTCCTGGATGCCACCTGGTCTAGTGGAAGGTGTCCCTGCTCATGATGGGGTGGAACAAGATGATCTTTCAGGTCCCTCCCAACCCAAACCAGTTCTGTGATTCTGTGTTTGCAAGGAAATATTGGCCCCTTCACCTGCCAGCAATGGCTGTGCCTGTGATGGGGATGGACAAGTGGACACCAAGCTCCTCTCTGTGGGGACAAGGGACAAGACCTGAGGGAATGGCTGGAGCTGTGTCAGGGCAGGATTAGGTTGGATATTAGAGAAAGGCTCTTCCCCCAGAGGGTGGTGGGCACTGACCAGGCTCCCCAGGGCAGTGGGCACAGCCCCAAGGCTGCCAGAGCTCCAGGGGTGTTTGGATGATGCCCTGGGGCACAGGGAGTGACTTTGGGGATGGGCCTGTGCAGGGCTGAGGTTTGGACTCCATGATCCTTCCCACTTGGCACGTTCTGGGATTCTGTGAATGTCCAAAGTGCCTTTTAGCCCACTTTGTGATGCTGCCCTGAGGAGAACAGCAGAGCCACATCACCTGCACCCTGGGGATCACCCACCACAGCCCAGCTCATGCCCACCCTGCCCAGGGCCAGGCCCAGCCCTGGGGGTTACAGCTCTGCAGAGGAGACACCCTGGAGCCTTGGCTGCCACAGCTCCAACCACAGCCAGGACCAGACTCGCCCATTGCCAGGCTGGAAACGCCAGCACGAGGCCAGGCTGTGGGCTGGGCAGCCCAGGGTGGCACTGGGTGCTGTGGCACAGGGGGAGGCAGCTCCAGCCCCAGTCCCAGTCCCAGTCCCAGCCCCAACTCCAGCCCCAGTCCCAGTCCCAGTCCCAGCCCCAACTCCAGCCCCAGTCCCAGTCCCAGCCCCAGCCCAGCCCCAAATCCAGCCCCAGCCCCAACTCCAGCCCCAGTCCCAGTCCCAGCCCCAGCCCAGCCCCAAATCCAGCCCCAGCCCCGGCCCAGTGTCAGCCCCAGTCCCAGCCCCAGCCCCAGCCCTAGCCCAGTGTCAGCCCAGTGTCAGCCCCAGTCCCAGCCCCAGCCCAGCCCCAAATCCAGCCCCAGCCCCAGCCCAGTGTCAGCCCCAGTCCCAGCCCAGTGTCAGCCCCAGTCCCAGCCCCAGCCCCAGCCCCAGCTCCAGCTCCAGCTCCAGCTCCAGCTCCAGCTCCAGCTCCAGCCCCAGCCCCAGCCCCAGCCCCAGCCCCAGCCCAGTGTCAGCCCCAGTCCCAGTCCCAGCTCCAACTCCAGTCCCAGCCCCAGCCCCAGCCCCAGTCCCAGTCTGAATCCCAGCCCCAGCCCCAGCCCCAGCCCCAGTCCCAGTCCCAGCTCCAGCTCCAGCCCCGGACCCAGTCCCAGCAATCCCATCCCACTGTCCTGTCTGTATTTTGGGACACAAATGCTTCCCTTGCCTCCTAAAGCACTGCCAGAGAGACTGAAAGCACAAAGGAATGGCTGATTCCAAAGGTTCTGCTACAGGTCCTGTCTGTGTCTGCTGTCCCCAAAACACAGGTTGAAACGCCCTGGGGGGAGCAGCAGGAGCCCCATTGGAGCCTCCCAGTGTGCTCCTCACCCCTCCTGCTCCATCCCATCTGCTTTGGGATGCTCAGGCTGGTGCCACCTGCTGCCTCCTCCTCCTCCTGGTTTGGCCATCACAGCTGAACCACATTTGTTCCCAAATCACAATTGTTTCCAAAATCACATAAAATATATAAACTCCTCTTTGGATGCTCCAATACTCATTCCCCTTCCATACCCTGATCCTTCCAGCTACCAAATGCCACCCTAAAGCTAAGACTGGGTGTAACACCTCCCATGTTTCACACCTCAGCCCCTCTGTGGGGGCTCCAGATGGGGTGCCAGCCTGGGCATCACCCACAGGTAACCCCAGGGCACCAGCCAGCCCTGCACACCTTGAGTTGTGGGTTATTTTGTTCACATGTCCCTGTCCCATTCCAGGGCCGTCCCCTGGCTCTGCTGGCACAGAGGAAGGACACTGCAAAGTGCAGCTGTGGAGTCTGATTCCCATTTAGGACCGAGGGCCCCTTTACCCACCTCCAGCTCCACAGAAAGGCTTCACTGCAAATGGGAACCAGGCCCTTGGAGGGCTCCCTTTGAACAGGTTATACTCTTACCACTTTAAACAAACTTTCAGGAGAGGGGGGCAACTGAGCCTTAACCAGGACAATATGGCAGGGGCTGATGGTTTAGGCCTGATCTTTCCCTTGGCCCAGCCCTCCTGACACGCTGGGCACTCTGGAGAAGAGCTGAGGGTCGGGGTCAGGCAGCCAACTGCAGCAAAGCAGCAATCTTTCTTTACTGAATAAACACAAAGATACTGTATGTGAACAAAAAAACCCAAGCGTGTTCCACAGAGGATTTTAAAGCTTCCAAAAATATTCCCTCAGCCCTTGCCAAAGGTAACAGAGCCAGACTTTCCATGGAAAGCATCATTGTGCACGGGGAGGTTCAAGGAGGTCGCTCTGCTTGAAGTGCACAAACAGCCAGCGCCCTCCAGCCCTCCTCTCCTCACACTCTCTGCCACCAGGAACAAGTGGCCTTTTTTTAAATTTTTTTTTTAATTAAAAAAAAGGAAAGAAAACAACTTTCTGCCCCCAAAGGTGGTGTGGAATTCATGCTGGCTGGGCAGCAGTAGCAGCTCCAGCTGGTATTTACAAGCAGCCCCCTTAAGAGGACTTGAGCAGCTGTTTAGAGAACACCCCAACACCAACAGGTTTGCTCAGGGGGTCTGTTTTTGGAGGCTTTTCTAAGCCCTGCTTTCTTGCCCATCCCCAAAGCCATGGCTGTAAGAGATCCTGCACTAAGGGCTGCTGAGAGGCTCCTGCTCCCACACTTCTTGGAGGGCTGGAAAATAACCCTTTTTTCTGCAGTTGCTGCCTTCCACCTAATTATCCCCGAAGCTTTGACTTGTAAACACCTGACCTAATTCTTTCCACGGGCAGTTTTTAATAAGAGAAATTCTTCAAAAGTGTCTTTATGATGCATCACACCACGTTGCCTTGTAAATAAGCTGTGGGCCAGCCCAGCCTTTCACGGGGCAACCAGGCAGAGTCACTGAGTCACTGAATATTCAGCGCTGGGGAGAGGCAAAGCAGTGAGGTCAGCAGAGCTCAGCACTGGAGCTGCACTCCCTGGGGGACCCTTCCAACTGATCTGAAAATCCACACCTGAGCCATGGCAGAAGGTCCTCAGAGCATGTCCATATAGATTTCCTTGCACCTTTGAATCACAAAGGCTTCTATAAATATGTATCAATGAAGCTGCAAAGCTTGCTCAGCACTCAGGTAGAGGGGGGGTAAAGAGAAAATGAGCAATTTCTGGGGCTTCCTTTGCTCAGCACCACTGGTGCTCAGAGCTGGGCACTGGGCACAGCCCAGCATGGAACAAGGACATGGGGCAAACCCCAGGAGCTCTGCAGGAGATCAGCAGCAGCTCCACACAGCAAGGGAAGAGGTGGGAGGGGAGCCCTGACCTCCCACTGCCCCATCCCAGCCTCCATCCCAGCACTCTGGCTCAGAGCTGATCCTGCAAATCCTCCCTGTTTGCATGTTGGATTTGGATATATTTGTATAAGGCTGTGCCCAAACCTGAGGTTGTTTCTGCAGTGCACAAACCCCTAAATCTGTGAATGTCCTGAGTCCAGCTGGGCTGAGCCCTGGACCAGTAACCCCTGGGGAGATCTGACCAGTGACCCCTGGGGGGACCCAACCAGTGACCCCTGAGGGGACCCAACCAGTGACCCCTGGGAGGACCCAACCAGTGACCCCTGGGGGACCCAACCAGTGACATCTGGGGGGACCTGACCAGGGACAACTGGGGAGACCCAACCAGTGACCCCTGGGGGGACCCGACCAGTGACAACTGGGGGGACCCAACCAGTGACCCCTGGGGGTACCCGACCAGTGACCCCTGGGGGAGATCTGACCAGTGACATCTGGGGGGACCCAACCAGTGACCCCTGAGGAGATCTGACCAGTGACCCCTGGGGGGACCCAACCAGTGACCCTGGGGGAGATCTGACCAGTGACACCTGGGGGGACCCAGAGGAGGGGCAGAGCCCCAGGAGGACCAAGGGCAGGGGAGGGATGTCCTGTGCCTTCCACAGGAGGCATCCCACCTCCTGGCTGGAGGGAGGGAGTTAAGGAGCAGGCCTGGAGAAAGAGTTGCAACACCATAGAAGCTCTGCAGGCCTTTGATCTCGGAGCTGTTCTTGAACTGTCACTTTAATGATGTGTCAAAGACTGAAAAGAGTTGAGATTAAGAATAGTGGAGCCTGAGGAGAAGGAGAAGGCCATTTTCAGCCCTCTGGGTTTCTGGGAGCTTTCAGACCCTCCCTGCACACTGTACATCAGCAGGGCTGCAAACCAGGTCACATTTTGGAGGTGCTGCCCACAGCCTGCCTTGGCAAAGCCTGCCTGGGCACTGCCCTGCCCGCCCCAGACGTGCACGTGCACGCTGTGCCCCAGAGAGCTGAGCTGCACCACAGGGACTCCTGTGCCCGAGTTTCCCCATGGAATGCCCTCTGCCCTTCCCACTGTGCCCCCGGGGATGCCAGGGCTGAGCCACAGGAGCCCAGCGTGGCTGGGAAAGGGGCAGGTCTGCCCTAAAGCAGCCCCAAGGGCAGGGAACGGCGCAGCTTTATCAGCCTGGACTGGCAGGAGGACATTTGGGCTCTCTGCAACTGCATATATTTCATTAATATCCCAGCCAGCTTTAATGGCATTACCATCAGGTTAATCTACTTTAGATTAATGAACCTCAGTTTCAGCCAGGCAAGCTAATTAAGATGATTTTCTTTGAACTTGTTCTAATGAATGTATTAATATCATTCAGGGCTTCTTTTGGAGCTGCAAGCATGGCCATGTTATTCCTGAGAAGAGGCCAAACATTTTTTATTAGAGAATCATGTGCTGAGCAGAGTCTGGGACTGCCTTGCCTTTGTTTTCTCTGTGCTGCACCTTTGCAGGGGCTGCACAGAGAGCAGCCCTTTGCTTTGCAGCTTTTCCTTGGGCTCCACAAGTCAGAAGTTCAGGAGTGCTCTGAACACACTCAGGATCTCTTAAAAAAAGGCAGGAAAATTTACTGTCGACTGGCTCTTGTGCTTTAAAAGCATTTAAATTTATTCAGCTACTCCTCCACCTCATTCCAACAGAGAGAGATTCAAATACAGAAGCATTTGGGTGGGAAGGGACCTTAAAGCCCATCCAGTCCCACAGGGACACCTCCCACCAGCCCAGGTTGCTCCAAGCCCTGTCCAGTCTGGCCTTGGACACTCCCAGGGATGGGGAACCCACAACATCTCTGGTCACTTGTGTCCCCAAAGACAGTTCAGGTACAACTCCCGTGAGCAAATGGATCCCCCCAGCACTCACTTTGCAAACCTCATCCCATAGGATGGGAACTACAGGAATACTACAGGTAGTAGGGGAGCAAGGCAGGGCAAGAAGGGGTTGTTGGTGGCCCTCCAGGACTGACCCAATGAGCTGGGCTGGCCCCCTGCATTGTCCCTTTCCCCAGGTGACAAGCAACAGGACAGAAGGAAACGGCCTCAAGTTGTGCCAGGGAGGTTCAGGCTGAATATCAGGGAAAATTTCTTCACTGAAAGGGAGATCAGGCATTGGAACAGTGTGCCCAGGGCAGTGGTGGAGTCACCATTCCCAAAGGGATGTAAAAGATGTGCAGATGTGGTGCTTGGGGACATGGTTCAGTGGTGGCCTTGGCAGTGATGGGTTACTGATGATCTCAGAGGGCTTTGCCAAGTTAATGACTCTTGGTGTGGGGCTGGGAAGGCAGCAGAGATGGGAAGGGTCTCCAAGGCACCATGCCAGGCTCCAAGGGGAACATGGTGAGGAGCCCAGGGCAAGGGGGCTCTGGTGTGCAGAGCTGGGCTGGGCTGGCAGGGCCCTGGTGCTGACCCAGCCAGGGCACAGCCCAGGGGCTGCTGGACCACCAGACATGGATGTTCCAGGTGATTCCATGGCACAGCCCGGGGGCTGCTGGACCACCAGACATGGATTTTCCAGGTGATTCCATGGCACAGCCCGGGGGCTGCTGGACCACCAGACATGGATTTTCCAGGTGATTCCATGGCACAGCCCGGGGGCTGCTGGACCATCAGACAGAGCTTGTCCAGGTGATTCTGTGGCAGATCCCAAGTGGGAAAGGCTGCAGGACCAGGTCCAAGGCCAGAGTTCAGCAGAGGGACAAGTAACTTCCAACTGGGGTTGGCCACAGCCTGCCAAGCTGCGGGCTCTGCCTTGGAAATGATCCAGGGCTGGCAGAGCAAACAGAGGAATGCACAGGGATAAACCCCCTGGGTTTGCTTGGCCTTTGCACTGGACCTTCCTGACAGTGCTGTGGAACCCCCAGCCCTGGGCAAGCCACCAGAGAGTCCCCTCAGTGTCACCTTTGTCCAGCCCCAAAGACACCCCTCTGCCCACTCAGCCTCCCAGCCCAGCCCGAGGCTTCCAATCCCTGGATTTGTCCATGGACAGCACGACACAGACTTAAATCAGCTCCTGAATGAACCCTCAGCCAGATGAAACAAGAAAACCACAGGTCCCACCCCCCAGAGTCACAGTCCCTCCCCACAGATAAAACAAACAGCCTGGAAGCAGCCCCAGAACCCCCTGTTGCCACACAGGTGTCCCCCAGAAATGGGGAGCATGGCTGGGCTTTGGTGGATTTCCCTGAGTAACCAGCCTGCAATGACTGTGCCAGGCCAAGGTGGAGTTTATTTATAAATGCACATTTCTGATGAATCACTGGAGGAAATGCATTCAGACTGGAGACAAAAGTCTGCACTTGCTAAACCAAATAGGAAATGCTCTTTACATCTGCCTCTTCAGTTGGCACCCACTTCCCCTCCCAGTCTCCTTTCTGTTGGATAGGCCTGTTTATTTTTGGGCTACTTTTGTTTGCAAAACTAAACAGATCTTCTGATTTTTTATATTTATCTATTTTTTTTTTTTAGTTTGTAAACAGCATTTCTCACTTATTCAAGCCCCAGATTATTAGCAGTGGAAATCAGCTCACCTTCCTGCACAGGGTTGTTTACCCTCTTCAAGGAAAGCAAAGCCACGGAGTGGAAAAACAGCCTCGTTAAAATGAGACAAAAATAAGGACAATGCTGGAGCTGCCCTGCCAGCTATGAAAGGATTCCCATCTATTTTCTATTAAGTTTATTTGAAATAGCACTAAATTGAAATTAGTAAATCTGTGGAGGTTGTTAAATGGCTGTTCTGTGTCTCTCAGGCTGGATGGGGCCCTGAGCAACCTGGCCCAGTGAGTGCCATCCCTGCCCACAGCCCTGGGTGGGAATAATGAGCTTTATGGACCCTTCCAACCTCAACCATTCCATGATTCCACAACTCTGTGAAAAGTTTTGGTGATACTCCCATTCATTTTTCCCTTGTTTCCCCACACAGAACCTCCCACTGAAGGAACATCATCCTCTGAATCCCGTGGAGCTCCGAGGGGACACCACCCTGTCCATGGGGATTCCCTGCAACAAGGAATATTGCAGAGCAGAGGGAGAACCCACACCCCTGTCAGCCTGCAGGTTTCAGGGCTCTGCTGCTGCAGTGAAATATTTACCCTGCTGCAATATGAGCTGATGTGAGATAAGGAGCCAGCTCTGGTTCACAAACCTCTCAGTGTGTTTGTGCATCTCAGACGTGCACAGGAGCTGTTTGAGCACCACTGCTCACTGCAGAACTTCATGCAGAAACCTGGCATGGCCTTCCTTTCCTCCAGAAGACTTTAAAACCCTTCCAGCCCCTCTGGAGAGAGAGTTCACACTGCCAATTTTTATATTTTTTTTCCAAAGGTTTTATAGAATGTGCTATGCATGTAAAAAGAAAAACACACTGATGTGAAATGCAGGTAACAAAAATAGAGGTGCACAAACCCAGAGGGAGGATCTGCTGCCCTTCAGCCCCCTGGGAACTGCCAGCAGGGGTGAACATGATGTTTTATTCCTGGAGGACAGAGCAGCTCCTCTGGTTCCTGCTGGCTTTTTATAGTTGGGTGAAAAATATCAATATTGCCATGGAAAGGTGATGCCAGAGGGGACTTGGCACTGGCACAACAATGGGAGCAGCCAAGGCAAACCCAGGGAAGGTGTGGGTGAGGGACAAACCCTCTCCCTGCACATCCTCCTGCCAGGGCTGTGCCCTCTGAGCAGGGTCAGGCTCCCTGTGCCAGCTCTGCTGTCTGTGCCAGCCCTGCCAGGGCACTGCAGGGCTCTCAGAACCTGCTCCCCAAATCCAGAATTGCTGCCTTATGGCCCCTGCCAAAAATAACCTCCCCAGGGTTACTCCAGGAATGGCCTTTGGGGGACCAGGTTTGCAGTGCCATTTTCAGGCCACTGAGGGGAACTTGCTGTTCTTTGAAAAAAAAAATTTGTTCAACTAATGAAAAACTGATAAGAAAATCATTTGAATGCCAAAAATTCTGTCTCACACAGCCCAAATAGTAATTCTTGCAATACTATATATATTTATTGGTTAGGAGCACATACCAGCCTGTCTAACTCTGTGATCAGTGCCCAGTTTATAACACCTTTGTGGCTTTTAGTTTCTCACCCAGACACATCAAAGCAGGGGATGCTCAGCCAAGGAAAACTTCATTGTTAGTATTAACTCACTCCAAGAAAAAGATTTTTGGAAGTTTGAGAATTTTTCACTTCACGGCAATTGTTGATTAATGAACCTCAATGGACTAGAGCCTAAAAGAGGACTTTGTTAATAAAAAATGCTAAACAGTCCAGGCAGAGGAAGGAGATACTTTCTTTGAACCCAACTGATAGAAAGGAGGACACAAAAAAAGGACTGTGAAGATGGATTTGTTCAGTGTGATCCTGCTTGCTCTCCAGTTCCTCCTCAGGCTGTTTCTACTTGTGAGAAAAAAAAACCAATTACTGAGGACAGGAGGGGAAATCAAGGAATCACAATATAGCTGGAAGGATTAAAGCTCCTGGGAAATACTTAGCAAAGATATTTAGGAAAGGCAGAGCTGTTGGATGAGAGCAGGACCAGGGGCCAAGGCAGAGACACCTTCTAGCAGGGATGGGAGCACCAGGGTCCTGCTGGCCCTCTCAGGGTTGGGCTTGGAGAAGACATTGAGCAGTGTATCAGTGTGAAAATGGGGTTGATGCAAATGACTCATCTCACAGGGATGCTCCAGGTTTAATTCCCTTTGCACACTGGTTTGGGCTCCCAGCAGAGGCACCACGTGGACATGCAACTCTTTTTGCTCTTAGCAGGTGGTGCTGATGCTGCAGAGGAGATGGGGCTGAGGGCCCAGCACACCCAAACCACGCTCGTGCCTGGGGGCAGCCCCGTCCCTTCCAACCCTCCCCGTCCTGGGACCATCAGCCACTGCAACTGGGACACTTCTGACCTCCTCTCACATCCCCAGGGAAGGCAGGAAGGGGTCTAAGGGAATCTGGTCAGCTGTGAGGAAGCAGAGCACGAGGTCAGGGTGACCTCAGCCATGTCCTTCCTCTGATCACAGAATCCCAGACTGGTTTGGGTTGGACAGGACCTCAAAGCCCCTCCAGTGCCACCCCTGCCATGGGCAGGGACACCTCCCACTGTCCCAGGGTGCTCCAAACCCCATCCAACCTGGCCTTGGACACTTCAGGGATGGGGCAGCCCCAGCTGTGATTTCCTCCCTCATTTATAAGTTCTCTGGGGTGTCTGGGAACTGAAATCAGTAGAACTCCTGGGCAGCCCTGGCCACACATCAGTCCTTGGGAGGATGATGAGCCCATCCTGGGCTGTGCCAGAAGAACCCTGATCCTCCCTTTGGGAGCCTGCAGAGCCAAGTGCTGGTGTGTTATTTTGAGGTGCCTGTTGCAGACAGAGGGAGCAGGAATGTAGCATTATGGTGACAGGCTGTTATTTAGGGAGTCTGCACTGCAGCACCCAGAGGAAAGGGCTGTATTATGGCAATTACATGGGAAGAGAGAAGGTCAGCAGAGCTGGCTGAGCTCTGCAGCCTCAAACCTCGGGTGAGGGGGTGGTTACAGGATGGGAAGAGGCTGCTCTTCACTCTGGAATGTCCTTTCTGTCTATAAGTTTCTGAGAAAGAGATGAGACTGGTGTGCTTTTATTGAATTCAGTGTTTGTATCCTGCCTCTGTGATAAGGAGCAGTCCATAAATCCCAGAATAAACCAGCTGTAAATCATCATCTAAGCTATAAAAGCCTCTTGGGTCTTTAACAGCTTTTCTGCCCCTGCTAGTTCACAAGCACAACCCAAAATATCACCCAGATACTCCTGCCCAAGGCTGGGGTTTGGGGAGTCTGAATTCACAGCAGATCACCCAAACTGCACGTCCTTTGTGAGCTGAGATGTCCAAACTGTGTTGGCACTGCCAGGGGAGTTTTTCCAGCAGGGTGACTGGGACAGGAAAGCAGATCCTGTGACAAAGCCAGGTCAGCTCCTGGCAGAGCTCACCTTGAGGTGAGACACCTGACAATGCAAACAGAAACACCCCCACTGTCCTCCCTCCATTCCTTTCCCTCAAACCCCCCCTTGCACACTGAAGGTGCAGCCACCTGGCAGCACCAGAGCCTGTTTTCCCTTTCCTGGCCATGGACCAAAGGTGTTGGAGAACCCAACTGCAGAGGCCAAGCAGGGGATGAAGGGCTGGCTCTGCCATGCCAAGAAGGCTTCTCTTGGGCAGGTTGAGAGGAGGTAAGTTGGAAGAAGCAGAAGCATCTTTGGCAAACCTGGTTTCAAGGGTTTTACTGTCAAGATGTTGAATAAATTGAATCAATAACAGGGGGACTGCAGAACATCCCCAGCTCTCCTTCTCCATGGAAGGAAGATATGCTTTATCCTCTGTGAACATCCCTAATATCTTTGAAGATTCCCATCCAAATCCACCCTTAGCTCTGTGGAATGAATGTTCTGACACTGAAACTAAATTCTCTGGTGTTTCAGCAGGGACCAGGAGGATCTGATGGGCAGAACCAGAGCAGGGAGTGGCAATGGGACAAGGTTCACCCCAGGACCATTTGCCCCCCTCCTTTCCAAAGCTCAGGGAGGGCTCTTGGTTGGAGGCAGGAAGGGGCAGCTGAGGGTGCCCAGCTCCTCCTTTTTGCCAGCTCTCAGCCTGCCTGCTGCCAGTTCCAGGTGTTCAACAACAATGCAGCCCTCACTCCCAGGTCACACCTATAATTTGGGTCCCTGGGACATTTCCTCTGGCATTTCAAAGCACAGGGAAAGGAATGTGAAAACCTTTCATTAGCCACGGGCAGGTTGTCAGAATCACTCAGAAGGGCCCTCAAAGTTCTCCAGAAAACCTACTGGTGCTTCATCCTAGTTCCTGGTAATACTGGAGACCATGGATGTGAGCCCAGCACTGGAATGATTGGAACCACTCCTGCCCTCTGGAAGGGTTTTAACACCCTTAACATCATGTTCAACTCACTAATCCTCACAAAGCATCATTCCATGGGATTCCCTGACCCCTGGGAATGACAGCTCCTGCTCCCAGGAAGGGCAGGGCAGCTCAGAGTTGGAGGAGTTTGCTGCTCTGCCGTCCTGTCCCTGTCACTTGGGGAGACACCTGCAGCCTCCCCTGCTCTGGGATCCACAGGGAGCTGCAAATCCCTCTCCATGTTGCACAGGATGGATGTAACTTGCCAGATTTTATGTTTACTGTGGAATTTCTGCACAGCTTCAGGAATCCCTGTATTTTATAAGCAAACAGAGTGGCATAGAAAAACATTCTCAGTTGTGGTTTATTTATACACTTAATGGTCAACAGAATATAATGTACTTTTATGCACTCCATGTCCCTGCCCCAAACCCCAGTTTTGTTTGACAGACAGTTTTGGTCCCCATTCTCAGGGGGCACATTAAGCTCTGAAAATCCATGGGGGAGTTCAGAACTGGAATCATCACTCCTCCTCCTGTAGGGAAAATCAAGAGAGCTCAACACTGAGCCTCTTTCCCACTAGAAGGGGGTCATTGAGCCTCTTTGCCACTAGAAGGGATCCACTGAGCCCATTTTCCCCACAAGAAGGAATCCACTGAACCTCTTTCCCACTAGAAGGGATCCACTTTCCCACCAGAAGGGATCCACTGAGCCTCTTTCCCATCAGAAGGGAGTCATTGAGCCCATTTTTCCCACTAGAAGGGACCCACTGAGCCCATTTTTCCCCACAAGAAGGGATCCACTGAACCTCTTTCCCACTAGAAGGGATCCACTTTCCCACCAGAAGGGATCCACTGAGCCTCTTTCCCATCAGAAGGGAGTCATTGAGCCCATTTTTCCCACCAGAAGGGACCCACTGAGCCCAATTTTCCCACCAGAAGGGACCCACTGAGCCTCTTCCCCCTCAGAAGGGAGTCATTGAGCCCATTTTTCCCACCAGAAGGGACCCACTGAGCCTCTTTCCCACCAGAAGGGATCCTTCCAGTTGCCTCCCTTGGTACCATCCTGCAGCTCAGTGGCAGTTTGGAGCTGCTGCTGTTATTCCAAGTGGGAATTCTGGCTCTGCTCTTTGCAGAGCAGCACAGAAGGTGGCCGGTTCTTGGGTAGGATTTACCACTCCTGTGCTGCTCTCCCCAAGCTGTGAACCTGCCATGGATCCACCTCTGTGGTGGATTCCAGCCTGGAAACCCCACCAGAGCCATGTGCTGAACTCAGGACACTGAAATCTCCAGCCCTGAGGGCATTTTCAAGTTTATAAAAAGAGGTTGGAATCTCAGTGGGTTTCACAGCACTCCTGGTTTGCTCCTTATTGTGCTCTACATGATTGGGATGGCCACCCTCCTCTTCCTCTTCTTCCTCCCCAGAGCCCCGTGCTCTGATCCAGGACCAGTTAATGGTGTCCAAAGTCAACAAGAGCCCAGAGTTAAAGAAAAACAAACATGAAATTTAGAAGAAGCTGAAGAAACAAGATATGGAGACAAACCTGGAATGACAACTTAGCTCAGACCTGCCAATGCCAACCAGCCCCTCTGAGGAGCTCCTGGGCATTTCCCCCCAGCACTTCCCAAATAAACTGGTTTAAGAGTGGACAAAACCAATATGAAGAGATGCCTACACTGAAGAAGTCTAAGAAGTTAATTAGACCAATTTGGAACTGATTCTGCTAAAGCAGTGAATGTTTCCTAACGTGGACCAGACTGTGAATCTTGAGCACACCAATCCTCATTAAGTGGATCCTCTCTTACAGCAGAGCTTCCCTCCCTGCTCCATGGCAGATTCCGGGCTCTGAGGTTTGGCTGGAATGCCAACAATCCATTGGAATGCAGCTCAGCCATTTGCAGCCTTTGCTGAGCTCCCCCCAGGATAACCACTGATAGGAGGTGGCAAACACCCTGAAACCTTTAGGGACTGTCTTGCTGAGGCAAAAAAAATATATATTTGATGGGAAAAAGGAGCCAAATTGATGCAAAGAGGACAAGCATTAATGGAGAAAAGGTGTGTACTGGAGTGCAACTGGTTGGACTCAGATGTCCCAACAATTCCTCAGCTCTGGGAAGGGCAGCTCCTGTGGAAGAACAAAAATGACCTGCAAAGAGTCCCCAGCCCTAAAGTGAGACAGACACTGCCCCAAACACAGAACTGAGCCAGACAAGAACTGTCCTTCTCCATGGCTGCTTCCAGGTGGCATCTCTGCACCTCTGGAGGAGACAGAGCTGAGACACCTGAGGAAGAGAAGGATCTTGTCCAGGAACTCCATTCTCCATCCAGCACTGAGGTCAGGAAACACTGACACTCCAACCACTAAATAACCTTTTTTCTGCACTAGTTGTTCCAGTTTCCTCTATTGCAACGTGAGGCCTTAAGCAAGGAGGAATAAATACAGAACTTGTGATCCAACCTCACAGAGCTGCTGAGAAACCCAAAGCATTGCCATGACCCTGTCTGGATGTTAAAATAAAGCCCTTCACAGCTTCCAGTGGTGCCACATCTGGTCCTAAAGCAGAAACAAAGTCACGCAGAGGATTTCAGCAGGGTGTCCTTGTGGGGTAGCCTGGGAAGGGCAGGGACAGCAGGGAGGGTGTGGATAAATTATCTCACTCCAGAAGGGACTAGAGGGGAAAAGTCCTTGTTGTTGGGTTTGTGCCCAAACAGCTCAAAAGTTGGTGGGAAATTTTCAGGCCAGGAGAAAGCAAGAACAGGAATGGCTCAGGTGTTGGAAAAGCAGTCTCCAAGTGTGGCTGGAAAGGTAGAGAAGATGCCACCAGAGGCTGGGCAGGTGCTGGCACTGCCCAAGGCAGAACAGAGGGGAGGGGCCTGGAGGGAGGTGGGCACTGAGCTGGGCACTGAGCTGGGAGCCAGAGGCGCCAGGGGAGGCTGAGGAGAAGATGTTTGCCTTGGAGTTTGTGCCTGTGTTTTTGCTGCAACGCCCCAGGAAGACACAGCAGGGAGTGAACTGACCAGTCTGGTGAACTTTTTATATTCCTTTTGGCCTTTTAATACCCTGAGAAGTGGAGGATCTTTTATTTTTAAACATAGCTGAAGGGCTAAATTAGCATTTTGGCAAGGCAAGCAAGCCTGGAAGGCAGCAGTGAGGGAAGCAGCTGTTACCTGGAGCCAAGAGGGAATGGAAACCAGGCAGAAATCCCACCAGTGTTGGGTCCCAACCCCACCGAGGAAGACAGGGGGTCCCAGAGAAAAACCTGCCCAAGCCTGTGCCAGTGTGCCCAGCTGCTGAAGCCCAGGCAGTGGGACACACCTGGCTCAGGTGGGATTTGCCCTCCCAGGGCACAGCTCTTGCCTCCTGGTCCATCCCACAGAGAGCTGGAGCCTCCCAGCCCCCCCACAGTGGGCTGAGGGTTAAACCTGCACACTGGGCTGGCTCAGGGATGTTCATGGACACCTGGGCACCACCTTTTGGCTTTGTGCATCTGGATTGGAGCATCTCATTCCACAGAAACCCCACTGCCTGTTTCAGCAGGCACAGAGTGGCCCCACACACTGGGAATTCTGCTGGGTAAGTGGTCACATGGAATCCCAGAATCCCAGAAAGGTTTGGGTTGAAAGGGACTTTAAAGATCATCTGATTCCCCCCTGCCTGGGCAGGGACACCTCCCACTGGTGCAGGTTCTTCCTCACCTGCTCCTGCCAAAGCAGCACTCAGGCCACTCCCAGGGGCACAGGGACACCCCTCACAGCTGGCACAGGGACACTCCTACAGCTGGCACAGGGACACTCCTACAAGTGGCACAGGGACACCCCTCACAGCTGGCACAAGGACACTCCTACAGCTGGCACAGGGACATCCCTCACAGCTGGCACAGGGACATTCCTCACAGCTGGCACAAGGACACTCCTCATAGCTGGCACAGGGACACTCCTACAGCTGGCACAGGGACACCCCTCACAGCTGGCACAGGGACCCCCTCAGAGTTGGCACAAGGACACTCCTCACAGCTGGCACAGGGACACTCCTACAAGTGGCACAGGGACACCCCTCACAGGTGGCACAGGGACACCCCTCAGAGTTGGCACAAGGACACTCCTCACAGCTGGCACAAGGACATCCCTCACAGCTGGCACAGGGACACCCCTCACCTCTGGCACAGGGACATTCCTCACAGCTGGCACAGGGACACTCCTACAGCTGGCACAGGGACACCCCTCACAGCTGGCACAGGGACACCCCTCAAAGTTGGCACAGGGACATTCCTCACAGCTGGCACAAGGACACTCCTCATAGCTGGCAGAGGGACACCCCTCACAGCTGGCACAAGGACACTCCTCATAGCTGGCAGAGGGACACCTCTCACAGCTGGCACAGGGACACCCCTCACAGCTGGCACAGGGACACTCCTCACAGCTGGCACAGGCCAGGCCATGGATGAATGTCCCCAGATGCCCCTCTGCCACCCAGGACAGGGTTCCTGCACACAAACACAGCTCCTTCCTGAGAAGAGGAGCCCACCCCCCCAGCCCCATGCCCAGCTGTCCAAGGGCCGTGCTGGGACAGGGGCAAGGGCAGAGCAGTCCCTGGTGCCCAGGCTGGTGCCAACCCCCTGCCCCCTTCCCTGGCTGCCCTGCCCTCTCCCCCAGGGCATGGACACACAGCTCTGGAGCTGTGCCCCAGGCCCAGGTGGGTTTCAGAGGGTCTGAAAGCTGGAGGGGACCCTCCCTGTGCCCACCCCCTGCACACCCAGTGGCAGGTCCAGGACAGTTGAGGACAGTTGAGTTCTTCAGCTCCATAAAATTACCTTTTTTATATATTGACGTGAGACAACACTGATACCCAGTGGCTGATTAAGTTAATTACAGTTAAGTAAACATCCCCCTTGCTCCCCCCCAGGAGGGCACCCCAAGGCTGGCTCCCACCAACCATCCTGGAAGCAACAGGATATTCAGTTCTCTCTCATTTTTGGAACTCTTCTAGACAGATTTGCTGCTAGAAACCGTTTTGGACTGAGAACCAAGTGCAGGTTTTACCTACTCTGCAGAGTCTAAACATGAGCTAAGGCGAGGGCTGAGCACTTTAATCATTCCAGCATGTGATTTGCATTTGCCTTGGCTACCAAACACCAAAGGGCTTTACCCAGCCCAGGGCTGAGTCCTGCTGAGGGCACGTGATGCATTTTTCCCAGCACTGTGCTGCACCTGGAGATCAGTTTTTTCCATGCAAACAGGTATGTTTTATCAATTTGTAGCAGGAAAAGCCACGATTTCACGAGCCTGGAGAAACTTGGCTTGGTGGGAGTCAGGATTCCACTGAAGGTGCTGCAGCCCTCGCTGAGAAAGTCGCTGTTTATTTCTCCATCAATATTTTTCCTTCCCAAGCACATTAAATGTGAAAGAATTCCTGAACAGCAGAACAGATCCCTGATCCCACAGACATCAGACAGCACAGGGGCCAAGCCTTCCCAAGGTAAGCCAGGGGGTGAAGGTTGGAATTTATCAAAACATGACAGAAGAAACCAGTTAATTGTGTTGGGGCCATTGCCAGAGTGCAACAACCCTCAGAGCAAAGAGCTTCTCCAACCAGCTGAGGGAGTGGGAGTTTAGAATTTGCTGCTCTAACAATGTATTTCAGAAGTTTCCTGCCCCTCATTGTGGCATCCCTGTTTTCCTGCTGCCATTGGTGAGCTTGGATGGCACAGGCTGTGACAGCTCTGCCAGAGCTCAGCACAGAGTCCCTCTTGGGTCACAACCTGCCTTTTGGTATCAGCAGCAAATCCCAAAGTGCCTCAGAACCCTGACCCAAATCTGAGGGACACCAAGTTGTCCCACATCCAGGAGATGTGGAGCCCAAACCAAGGCCAGCTGGAAAGGCAGTGCCCAAACCTGAGGGCCTCCAAGTTGTCCCACATCAAGGAGATGTGGAGCCCAAACCAAGGCTGGAAAGGCAGTGCCTGGGGAGAGCTGGTCCTGCAGAACACCAGGAGCTGTTCTGTGCCACCCAACAGCACGTTCCTCCAGCTCTCACCTCCCCACAGGATCCCCGTGCCTGCAGCTGGGCCTGGCTGGAGCTCAGCAGGACTTGCACTTTGCTGCCTTAGCCTGGGTTGGAACTGGGCTCCAGAAATGATCCCTCCCTCACTCAGAGGGTTGTGACCAGCCCTGCTGACCCAGGGGTGGTGTGTCCTTGGTTTTGGCTCCTTAAGCATTCCCAGTGATCCCGTGTTCCAGCCTTGAGGATGCCAATGGAACAACACCAAGGCCTAAGGGTCTGCCTTAATTACAGAGTTCCAACCCCCAGCACCAAGTGGAGAGGTGATTCCCACAGTGCATTTTGCCCTCAGGTTTCCCCCAGGCTGCTGTTACAGCAGTGCCAGAGCTCAGCCCCTTGTTCTTCCCTCCACCCCCCGAGTTTGGGACAGCATTCATCTCATCCAATCAAGAAAAGATACCCCAGCAGTTCTAACTGCAACAAAAGCAACTGATTAAACAGAAAAACAAGGCAAAGAAAGGCAAAGAGGGATGAGGAGCTTCACTCAGGTTGGATAAAGCTGTTCCCACCACGGTGGGGTGAATAAACCTCCACGGCACACCAAGGTCAGTGTTCCCACCATGGACACCACCTCCTGCAGACACTTCCCAAGGGAAGGCAGATCTTCCTTCGCTCCATCTGAGCCCTGGGGTGTCTCCTCTTGGGTAAGAGCACCCCATCCCTGTGGTCCCAGTGTTCCAGAGGGAGGGAGACACCTCCAAGGGGCTGCCAGCTCCCTACTTGGACTCCAGAACCTTAGAGGTCTTTTCCAACCTTGATGCTTTGTGATGCTTCCACCCTCCTGCCCCGTGTCAGAGCGACTCATGCACGGCAGTTTTCCCTTCTGAGGAGGGAAGGGGCGTTCCCAGCCTTGGCAGCATCACTGCTTTGGGAATTAATCAGGAAACCAAGCAGCTGCCCCTGGGGCCATGCCTGCAGGACAGGGCTGCGTGCCCCCCATGCCCCTTGGCACAGGGGTGGGGGCAGTATAAATAGATGCAGAATATCTGGAGGGAAAAGCAGCCCTTGCTCTGGGCTGGCAAGAGTTTCCTGGGATCTGCCACAAAGTGCGTCAGAACGTGGAGAGGATTCCACTCCCTGTAATTGAAGTGTGTTCCTGCCCCTGCTCCCTGTCCCGCCCTGCAGTGCTCTCCTCTCTCAGAATCCCTTTGTTCAGCCCAAAGAGGCATTGCATTAAATAAGAAATAATGTCTGGGAGTGGTAATCACAGCCTTTTTTTTTTAAATGGATGAAATGTAGCTGTCCTGTTTTCCTTTCCCTTCCCAGTGCCTTTCCTCAGGTGTCAGCTCCAGCCTCCCAAACTGCAGCAGGTTGGGTTTGAGCAGGTGGAATTTGTTCTGTGGAACAACTGAGGTTAAGGTGGCAGCAAAGATATATGTGGCAATGCCCTTGGGTGCCCCATCCTGCCTCCCTGAGCTCTGCCACCCTTGGGAAGGGCATTTCTTACACTGGTTCAAGCTGATCCTCTTTCTATTTTCTTCACTGTGAGTTCAGCACAGGGGAAGGAAAAGGCACCAGGAGGGGAGAAGAGCCAGAGCTCAGATCCTGCACTATCCCAGCTCCATGGAATTCCAGCTCCAAAAAGCACAAGCAGCACAATCCTGAACCTGCTCCAAGGGGGGCTCTGATCCCCTGCTCATTGCCTGTTCTCCCAGACATTATAACCAGCCTTGTGCACGTGTGGGGGTGGGTTAATGCCCTAAATTTCTGCCTTTTTAGTTAATGAGACACTTCATCAAGGTCTGTTTTTCATCTAGTGCTGGTGCTTTCCTGAGCCCCTCACTTTACAAATCAAAGCAATTAGCAGGGCTGCTAATTGCTGGCAGACACCACCATACACAGGGATGCTCTTGGGCTGTGCAACCAAACTCCTGCTCCATGGGGAGCTTCCTGGCCAGCCCTTCCCAGAGGTATCTCCCCCCCTGAGGTATCTCCCTGTTCTGAAGCCAAGACAAGCACTTGGCACCTGCTCCATAAAGCCTGAGGAGGCAAAGGCAGCAGCAGAACGACCTGGATCAGCCCAGCAGAGGTGCCACAGGCAGCTCTGCTTCATGTGAGCCCTCTCAGGATGTGGGTGTAGCCAAACCATGTGGGGTTTTATGAGCCAGAAGCCAGGGTGAAAATCCATGGCATGGCACAGCACCATAACCAGGGACTGCTCCCAGGTGGCATCAGGACTTTCAGGAAGGTGCCCCTGGTGTGTCCCAGTCTCTGTAAGTGGGTGACATTCTCCCAGGAACAGACTCAGCCTGAGTCCCACAGACACAGACACATCTGCTCCTGAGGACTGGCCCACCAGGAATGTTGCTGGGAAGCACCCTTGGCACTGCCCTGATCTTGGATGCAGCTCCAGCACCCCCTGCCCACTGTCCCACGGGTTCCTGTCTGCCCTGGTTGCATTCCCAGCCTCACCCTCTGCAGTGCCAACCTCTGCCCACTGCCCCACAGGTTCCTGGTTGTATTCTCAGGTTCACCATCTGCAATGCCAACCTCTGCCCACTGCCCCACGGGTTCCTGTCTGCCCTGGCTGCAACTCCAGGCTCACCCTCTGCAGTGCCAACCTCTGCCACTGTCCCACGGGTTCCTGGTTGCATTCCCAGGTTCACCCTCTGCAGTGCCAACCTCAGCAGCCTCAGAGATATTCAATTCCTTGAGTTCCATGACCACAACCTGCCAGGTAAAGAGGACAGGGGGTTTTGTTTCCCCTTTGGAAGGAAGGGAGGCTGAGGGTGGGCTGTCCATGGAACCCCAAATCAGCATTCCCACAACAATTAGAAGTTCCTCCAGGACCCTTTGGATGTGGGGAGGAGTCCTGAGTCACCGCCTCGTGTCACATTGTCAGAACAAAAGCTGTTTCCTAGAAAGAAAACCCCCTCCAGAGACTTGAGAGTTGGCTGAAAGGATCTGAATTTCCAACCAACGTGTACCTAGAAGGGAAATACAACCCCAACCTGCCTGTGGGGCTGTACACACTCCTGGAAATTAAGGAGATAATAAATCAGTGTGATCACAACACTTCAGGGTGCAAAAGTCAAAAATTAATAAGCCTGTGTGTTTTGTTTCCCCCTGGTTATTCACTGTGGTGTGACATCCCTCGGATTCAGGGCCCAAAATGCCATTAAAGCTCCTGCTTTAATCACCAGAATCTGCCACGGCCACAAATCTGAACTGGAATGGCCTTTTCCTACCCCTAATTTTGACATCCAAAAGGGGGAAAGGGCTGTTTTGTTTGGTTTAGGGGTAAGTTTAGGGCACTTTGGGGGTGTGTGTAACTCCTGAAGCCTTCGGTTCTGAAGCCAAACAAGGGAAGAGCAGGCAGGGCAAGGGCTGAAGCTCTGCCTGGGTCAGCCCTGTCCAAACCTCTTTGCCACTGAGCAAACCCGAGCGAGAACATCCTTTTGTGAGCACTCCTGTTGTTCCTCCCTCTGTTATCTCGGGACTACAAACCCCTCGGTTCTCACACCAACCCGGACGGGCTGTTTGCAAACAAGTTCCCTCTAACCTGGTGCTGCTTTGGGAGCAAAACGCTCCCTCCTCCAGCACAGAGAGCACCAAGTTCTGCCTTTTCCCTTCCCCACCTCTCAGTTTTCTGCCTCTTTTTTCTATCTGGGAGCTGCAGGCAGGGGGAAAGTGCCCAGTCAGGCATTGCAGGGGCCTCGCTAATTAATCTCCGTCAGGGCGCTGTAATTAGATCGGGAGGCTCATTAATGCCCGGGGGGCACTGCCAGCACCCAGGAACCCTCATGGATGGGGAGGATTCCGAGCGTGCCTGGCTGCAAAATAAAGACACGAAGTATTTACTCACTTCACCCCTCCCTCAGCCTCTCCTTCTCAAGGCAGGGACACTCCAGCCCCCCAGAGACTCAGTTTGCTCCTGAGTTTTCTCCATGCCCAACCTTTGGGTTCCTCCCCGTGCCTGTTCTAACAGGTATTTCAAAGAAACCTCAAAGAGGGATTTATTTATTTTTTTTCAGATGTGCCACTTTTTAATTTAAAAGGTGTTAATGGGATGAGAACAGTTAAGGCAGACAAAGATGTTGGTCAGTTGTGATAACGGGAGTCTCATCCCACCACATGATTCACAGCTCACATTCATCTGCCATCAGAAATGTGATTTATTGCTGGGCTCCACCCTTGTTTCCTGGAGCAGAGGGAATAAACTGTTCTATCCAGAGGGAGGGATTTTTTTCACATGAGTCTGCATGGGGTGGGATTTCTCTGGCCCATTACAGAGAGCTGAAACACCCCCAAAAAAGGGTTTTCTTATTGAAAAGGCATTTCATAAAACTGGCATTGTTTCTATTACAACCAACAGCCAACTCCATCACTTCCTAGGACTAGTTTTCTTTTCTTCTTGATTTTTATTTTGGCATCTGTCTGCCTTATTAGAATGATTTGATTGCTGAAAATAAAAAAAAAAGAGGCCAGTAGATGGAAACTGCCCCCAGAGCTTCCCACAGTTGTTCAATACATTCATCAGAAAACAGCCATGACATTCTTATACAAATGTGGGGAGCAGAACAGGGGCCTTTGAGGTTTGTTCTGTGATTTCTCAGCCAACTGCAGGATCCTTGAGAAAAGCATTCCCTGACAGCTACTGGTCCCCTGGTCATCCTTTTTTAGGGTCCCAGAAACCCAGAATGGATTGGGTTGGAAGGACCTCAAAGCTCATCTTGTCCACCCTCTGCCATGGGCAGGGACACCTTCCACTGGCCCAGGGTGCTCAAGTTCCAATCCAGGATTTTGGCTTCAATGGAGCAAGGACTTTGCCCCACCAGTGTGAATTAACAGTAATTATAAAACGTGGTGAGTCTGACAACATGAGCTACTGAAGGCAACGAGGCCCCAGTGCAGGGCCCTGCACTGAACATCAAACCAGCGAGTGATTTCATTGATAGAAACGTGGCTATACAAGATAATTAGCACTAATTATACATCCAAGTGCTTTGCATGTCACGGCCAAACTGACCTGCAGCTCTTTCAGCACAGGATTTTCAGAGCAGCCTTTGTTTCCCCACTCTGTGTCTTCCTGGAGAGCCAGGATTGTGTTCCCCACATACCCACACCACAAACAGCCATTAAACCACAAAGATCTATTTTGAGTTCACATTGGCCATGCAGCCCCAACCCACAAAGCAAGGCAAGGCTCTCCCCACCAGAACCCAGTGCACATGGCAGGGGAGATAAGAAAGCTGCAGTTTTAGCTGGTAAATTTAATCCCCAGCTCTTGGTACCTCCTGCAGCTGCAGCACAGACAGCCCAGGTGGGTGGGTGCAACCACAAACCTGACATTTCCCAGCTTCCAGTTTTAATTCAGTTCCTTAAAGCTCTTGGAGGGAAGGGAAGGGATGGGCTTTGGGGTTGGGGTTGGGTGTTGGGTGGTTGGTTTGGTTGTTTTTTTTTTGTTTCCCTGCCAATTCAAACTTCATTTGATTATGCTCAGTGCTGAGTTCGGGCCTCTCTCCAAAGCCTGTCTCCCAAAAATTAAGAGACAATTTTATTACTACACAAAGGAACTTCAAAAAGGGATCTGATAGTGGGGAACTTTTCAACCTTGCTTGATGAGATCCAATGATCCTTCTGGGAATATCTATCCTGAGTGCCCCTCACTGCCTGGTTGTAACCAAAACCTCCTTTGTGGACTAGCAGAGCCTGAAAGCATCTCCACCACTACAGACATGAGGTATTTCTGGCTTATTTTTACAATATTTTCCACTGGAAGGTCACAAATCACCGAGTTTCCTCCAGGTATTTCCATCTTCCCTCCCATTTGGTTGGAAACCTGGTCCAGAGCAGAACTTTTTGCTCTCTTTTTTTTCTGGAGAATGGTGCTGCAAAGGGTGTTCTCCCCTTTGATGAGTGAATGAGGAAGAGGAAGAGGAACAGCAAAAGCCCAGACAGAGGCAGAGAAACCTCACACACCCCCAGGGGGGCTCCAGGGGAACTGCCCCTGTCACTGGAGGGGACGCTTTGGATCAGCAGGTGGAGAAGGAGCATCACATGTTGGTGGCACAGCTCCACTGATGCCCATTCTGCCTGTGGGTGGGAAGCCCTTAATTCCCACTTCTCTGGCTCTTTTCTCTGCTTTGCTGGATGCAGAAAGACTCTCATAAACATAATGAAGAAACAAAAGGAGTAGGAAGGTGAGGAGCAGCCAAAGGCTCCTCAGATCATGCAGAGCCCCAGCAGATGAGGACACGTTGTGTGGACAGCCCAAAATCCAGGCAGAGCTGCTGCTCTGGGGAGAAAGGAAAGGGCAAACTCCTCAAGGGAAGCAAAGAGAGGGGCTGGGAGCAGGCAGGAATGTCTTCCAGCACCACGTGCTTTTAGAAGGACCCAGTAAATCTTGGCCTGGATTTATTTGAAAAGGAAAATTCCCATAAAGACACTCCCTTGATCAACATGGCTCGAGTGGCTTATCTTTAAATCAACCCCAAAAGTTCCAAGGCACACATCTTTGAAATCTGAGCTTTAATGGCATTAAGAGGCTCTGAGACCACCAGTTTCAGGCTGAGATCCTGAAAAGCAGGATTTGAACTCAACTGGTTGATTGTCTCCAGAGCAGCATTTTTGTTTGCAGCTTTGGGAGGCTGCAGAGCCAGGGGTCAGGCAGGGCTGAGATTTATTTACTGGCACTGAAGAGCAAACACCAGGCACTATCCTGATAACAACCTGGCTCTGACAAAGGCCACTGGCAAGGCACATTCTTGAGGAGGAAGAGCTTTGCTTGCTGGATTTGTGCTTTGCTGAGGGCACAGGCAGGGCTGGGAGAGCTGCCCTGTGTTTAGTGTGGCAGAGTAGGGATGGTGGGAGGGTGAAGAGTGTTCAGGTCTTGGCCTGCCCCTCTTCATTCCCTCTTGGATATAAACAGGACAACAACTCCACTGGAGAAAATAAATGACTCATTAGGGAGCTGATGACCTCACTAATGCAGGGATTCCATGGGAGGGTTTGCTTCTCACCTGCATCCACAGTCCTGCCCCTTCCATCCCACCTGCACGATGGGAGAGAAGCTCATTCCAGGAAAATCCCATCTGGGCAGGCTTAGAGCTAAAACCTGGGGAGGATTGTGCCAGGGAGAAAACATCCAGCTGAAAATCCTTGTGCCTGGGAGGTTTGGGAAGAGCAGCCAAAGGCACCCAAAGATCTCCAGAAGGTCCTCCAGCCCAAAAAGTGAGTTCCTGCAAAGTGAGTTCCTGGCTGTAATGGATGTGCAGATGAACAAGCCCAGGGGTGGGTCCTGCAGCCTCAGCCCTGCTGAGGAAGGCACAGAAGGAGCCTGAAAACTTGCAGTTTAACTGTGCAGCTGTAGGGAGAGTCCTGTGTTCCCATCCCAGCCTGCTCCCCTTCTCTTGTGCATTTACCTGTTTGCTCAGAGCAGCTCCTGACCCAAAATTCCGAGGCTTTAAATGCCTCACTCCCGCCCCAGGCCACGGTTCCACTGAATGCCCTTTGTTGTCACAATCTCTTTATCTGCCTCCTACTCCTGATTTCCCTCTTTTTAAGGCACCTCAACGTATAGCCCGGCTTGATAAAGTTGTGTCTCAAATTACAGCAAGAATAAGCACCATTTAATACTTTGTATATTATTTGCAGATTTGATTAACATTTGATGACAATGTGTCTTGGCTGGGAGCCCAGAATGCACAATGCACCTGTCAAAACTGAGCAGCCCTTTATCCCCAGGGCCCTCCAGGTGATGTCTGCACCAACCAGCACCATTTGCTGCCTTTTTTTTTTCCTCAAAAGGACCCCAAAGGGTGGGTTTGGGCTGAGTGCTGCTGGAGCTCCTCATGGCAGAGATGGTGGCACTGCTGCTCATCCATCTGGGAAAGGGCTTGGTCAGTCTCACCAGGGGCTGAGTGCAGTTTGTCACCCTTTTTGGGAATGAAAAAAAGGAGGAGAATTCAGTTTGACAGGGTAAAATAGCTGGGAAAAGGAACAGAGCCAGCCAGTTGGGCAGGGGAAGCTCTGCTGGCTGCTCATCTCCAAGGCTCTGCTCCATCCCAGCTCCACCTCCACATACTTGGGACAGGCACCTCCAGGGGCAAAAGAACCAGTTACTGCCTGAAAACTAAAAATACACCCCAGTTTTGCCAGGGACAGTGATCTGGGCTGCCACACAACTGAATTCAGCAAACACTGATGGGCCAGATGTGGCCAAAACATCTCCAAGACCTTCCTGCCCAAGCAGGTGGGTTCCCAGGAGCCCAATTTCCAGCACTTGCCCAGCACAGGTGGGAAGTTCTGTCATTTTATGTGTGTGGGGCACAAGCCTAAACCCCAAGAATCATGGAAACATTATGGTTGGAAAACACCTCAGAGATCATTGTGGTCCAACCTCCCACCAGTGGCCATGAAGCCACACCAGGAAGGGCCACACCTGCTTGGGTTGGGGACATTTCCAGGCCAGGTGAGCCTATCCCCAGCCCTGCACTGAGCCCAGAGAGCAGGACCTGAGCCCAGGGAGCTCAGCCCACCCCAGGCTGCTCCACTGACAGGCAGGTCCCTGTACCTGGGACAGGGAAAGCAGCAGGAAGGAAAACCTCTGATGCTTCAACAATTTTTTTGGCTGCAAAGACCACGCTGCAAACCCCACCCATATGGAAACACCCCAAGGCATTATTTTTCCCCCTTGGCTTCTCCAAAATCATTGAGAGGTGACAGACTGGTGTCCATCCTGAGAGCTGAAGGTGGGAAATGCTGCTGGGGATCCATGTGTGTGTCCTTTGGAGCAGCGGAGCCCACAAAAGGCCAACACAACCCAGGGATTCCCTGTGTTGAAACACACAATTGCCCTTTATGATTGTGTGTTTTGATGTCTCTTTTTGATCATTCCTGATCAGTTTTTGTTATTAAAACTGCAAAGCTCAGGGTCATCCCTGTAAGCTGTCAACATAAAAGAACCATTTCTAGTTGTTTTAGCCACAACATGTAGGAATTCAATGTATTATTAATTAATGTTTCATGTTGTGATCCTACAAAGCCCAAGAAGCAGCTGAGGTGATGGAAAGCTCAGCCTCAGCTTCTTTCTTTGAGTTAACAGGAGGAACCTGTGCTGGGATAAATGGTTTGTGTTGCTGCCAGAAAGGTGGAGTTTTACCCTCCTTTCACAATCCTGCAGACACCACCAGGAAAGGGACAGGCTCTGGGAGGAGAAAACCTCAGAGCTGTCCTTCCTTCTTGCACAGAGAGGATGACTGGGATGACAGGGAGCAGAGCTCCCTCCTTCCCCCTGCTCATCTCCCTGTCTTTTAACGTTGCCTTTTATTTACACAAAGTGCCCCTGATTGCTTTGAATCGTTCTGGCCACTGCTGAATTATGTTCTGTAAAGATGTTTAAGGAAACCTCAGCTCTGTTTATACATCTCCACAGAACAAAATGCAGTAGGTAGTGCAAAATAAACTTTCCCATAATCCTGATAAATCTGTCTTGTTTCAGAAAATTGTTCTGTGTGGGAGAACGGTGAGGTCACTGCAAGGGTCTAATTGCCAAAGTGCCTCCTTGGCAACCTCTCCCACCTTCTCCTTGTCCTCCCCCTCTGTTCCCCTGCCCCACTGCTCTGTCATCAGTCCCCTTGGTCCTTTACTCACTTTAATAATAATTCCAGTGCACCTGGAAGGAAACAACCTGAACAGCAATAATGAAAACCTTAAAGAAAAGCACATGGCAAGTGTGAGCAGCAAAGAATTCCAGAATGGGCTGGGTTGGAAGCACCTCAAAGCCCACCCAGTGCCACCCCTGCCATGGGCAGGGACACCTCCCACTGTCCAACCCCTTCCCATCCAACCTGGCCTTGGACACTCCCAGGGATGGGGCAGCCACAGCTTCTCTGGGCACCTGTGCCAGGGCCTGCCCATCATCACAGCCAGGAATTCCTTCCCAATATGCCCCTGACTTGCCCTCTGTGTCCCTGTCCTGTCCCCCCATTCCCTGCAGGACAGCCCTGCTTTGCCCCAACCAGCCCACTGGGGGGGGCATGGACAAGGGGGCACGATGGGCTCAAGCTCTGCCAGGGGAAATTGAAGTTGGAGAGCAGAAAAAAATTCTTTGCAGAGAGAGTGCTCAGGGATTGGAATGGGCTGCCCAGAGAGGGGGTGGATTCCCCATCCCTGGAGGTTTCTCAGCTGAGCTTGGCTGTGGCACTGAGTGCCATGATCTGGTAAAGGGACTGGAGTTGGACCAAGGGTTGGACTTGATGATCTCAGAGGTCTTTTCCAACCCAATCCATTCTGTGATTTTGTGATTCTATGGATGTGACACTGAGTGAGAATCCACCATGTCTTGATCCAACCCCACTGTGATCACCAGCCCAGGGCACTCTGTGCCCTGGGCTGGTGATCACAGTGGGGTTGGATCAAGTGTTGGACTTGCTGATCTTGGAGGTCTTTTCCAACCCAATCCATTCTGTAATTCTATGGATGTGACACTGAGTGAGAATCCACCTCATCTTGATCCAACCCCACTGTGATCACCAGCCCAGGGCACTGAGTGCCCTGGGCTGGTGATCACAGTGGGTTTGGATCAAGTGTTGGACTTGCTGATCTTGGAGGTCTTTTCCAACCCAATCCATTCTATGGTTCTATGAATATGATTCCTCTCCCCCAGCACCACCAAGTTCACACCACCATTTCCAAGAGCAGCTGAACTGCAAAAAATCAGAATATAGAGCAGCCCCTCTCAGGAGGTTTCCCTTCCCAAGGCTTTTTGGAGGCTGGAAGAGCTGAAGGCCTGTATGGAGCAAATCCCAGTGGATAAGTGAGAGCCCTGGAGGCACAACCAGCTCTCTGTGCTGTGCCATCACTGCTGAGCCACTCAACCAAACCAACACTGCTGCAATCCCTGAGCCAGGAGGAGCTTTCCCAGCCTTGTTTTCCAGAGGGAATGGCATCCCCCTGAGCCCCCAAAGCAGCTCTCAGGCTGTACAGCATCAATAACCTGCAGTTCAGCTCTGCAGTCAAACACACACTGAGGTCCTCTGACCAAAACTCCCCAGCCAGCAATGTAAGGAAAAATCTGTGTAATGCCCTGATAGAGCTGACAGGGGAAACAGAGAATAAGATTTATAGGGTAAATTCATTAAGCTTTCAACTCACATTCCATCCTTCTGGAGTCCAACTCAAATTACTGTATGAAAGCTCTTTCTCATGGAACTAGATGAAATTTAAGATTACTTTTAATTACAAAGGGTGTGGGAGAATGTTTTCATGGGAGACAAATACCTCTACACCTCTTAGCAGTGTGGATTTAGGAGGTTCCCAACAAACAGAGCCTGATTTATGAGCATTGGGCCATCGTTGTGTCAGGCTCCAGCACGGGCTGAGACTTCACTTCTTTGCTTTTACTGCCACATATATATATCTTTTGCAGGTCCTAATTGGAAATTAAGATGGCAGAAATTTTATGGGAGGAAAAGTTTATTGCCACTAATGGTTTTCAAAACTCGGCTACAGAAAAATATTAACCGTGGTGGTGAAGTGTTCTTTTTAATTTAAATTTCCTTGGGCTTTCAATAACTTTCACCATAAATCACAGCTCTGCCAAATTGTTTCTCTGGTTAATCAAATGTATCCTGTTTAGTGAATAAATAGTGGCCTCAGCCTTGCTTTTATTTGGGAATGAACAACTGTGTAGGAGTTATTAGTTCACACACAGGTTGCAACCCTTCTTTTTATCAAGATTGCCCAAGTTTGCCAAAGAAAAACCCCTTTTACTGTTTCATAACTGCCAAACTTCAACCATTTCTGCTGAAGCTTTCCTTGATAAGTAATGATTTTTTTTCTTAACCAAATGGTTCAGCAGCTTCAAGGAAAAGGGTTAAACCCAAGGAATAACCCCCCTGGTAACCTGTCATTAAAGACAGATAACACAATGCATGTGCCAAGGGGTCAGCTGAAGGTGAACTGTGACACTCCTGCACATCCAAGCACTTGACTTTGCAGGAAAATCCCCTTTTAAGGCAGCTCAGGGTTGGATGGAGCAGGAAACAAGTCCATGCCCGGGTGCTGAGCAGCCACTTGCACGCTGTCCTGGGGACAGAACAATAAACTAACCCCCCAAAATGCAAAAATCCAGCTGTGAACACACAAGCTCAGATAAAAAGCTCCTGCTCTGGGAGCCCTGGACACTGTGTGGAAGGGGGACACAAAGGAGCAGCCAGCTGAGGTTGGTGAATTCTCAATTTAAGCCTTATATTATTTTCCTTTTTGGATGGTTTTGCATCAAGGTGTGAAACACGAGTGGACTCTGCTCTGGGAGCCCTCAGGCAGAACCAAAGCCCCCCAACAGGTGAGAGCAGCTCTGGGGGCACAGGGGGATCTCCACCTTCAAAAGGCTGGGTTTAGTGAGGGGTTGGGGGGTCAGAACAGGGTCTGGGGGGTCAGAACAGGGTCTGGAGGGTCAGAACAGGGTTTGGAAGGTCAGAACAGGGTCTGATGAGTCAGCAGAACAAGGTTTAGAGGGTCAGAAATGGGTTTGGGGGGGTCAGAACAGGGTCTGAAGGGTCAGAACACTGTTTGGAGAGTCAGGAGAACAGGGTTTGGAGGGTCAGAAGAGGGTTGAGGGGTTCAGAAGAGGGTTTGGGGGGGTCAGAACAAGGTTTGGGGGGTCAGAAGAGGGTTTGGGGGGTCAGAACAAGGTTTGGAGGGGTCAGAACAGGGTCTGGAGGGTCAGAACAGGGTTTGGAGGGGTCAGAATAGGGTTTTGGGGGGTCAGAACAAGATTTGGGGAAGTCAGAACAGGGTTTGGGGGTTCAGAACAAGGTTTGAAGGGTCAGAACAAGGTTTGGAGGGGTCGGAACAGGGTTTGGGGGGGTCAGAATAATGTTTGAAAGGGTCAGAATAAGGTTTGGAGGGTCAGAACAGGGTTTGGGGAGTTTGAACAGGGTTTGGAGGGATTAGAATAGGGTTTGGAGTGGTCAGAATAAGGTTTGGAGGGGTCAGAACAAGGTTTGGGGGGGTCAGAATAAGGTTTGGAGGGGTCAGAATAATGTTTGGAGGGGTCAGAATAAGGTTTGGAGGGTCAGAACAGGGTTTGGGGGTTCAGAACAGGGTTTGGAGGGGTCAGAATAAGGTTTGGAGGGGTCAGAATAAGGTTTGGGGGGGATCAGAACAGGGTCTGAAGGGTCAGAACACAGTTCCAGGGTTGGGAGGTCACCCCAAAATGCTGCCCTGGGTTCCTCTCTAAAGGCACTCTCAGATCTGCTCGGCAGGTCCAGCCCCAGCTCTGCAGTTTCCCTGCCCTGACTCCAAAGTCACCCAGACAGGATGAAAGGCTTGGCTCCTTCAGAACAGTTTGCAAGAGCTAATTATAACTTCTGTTCCACAAAGAACTGGCAAATCACGTGCAGAGATGCAGGTTCTTCAGGTTAGGGAGTGTTTTATATCCCTGCACTCTCGGGGCTCTGGATTTTAATTCAAGCAAAAGCATTTTGTGCAGTTGGACTTCTAAAGGGGGTACCCACTGGTTTGTGCCCAGGCCCTGCTGTTCACAGAGACGGGACTCAGAAGCCACATGTTTAAATAAAGGAAATTAAGATGAATTGATTTTAAGAAATTCTTTATACAAACCAAACTATCAAACTGAGCTGATGTCCAGGTAAACACATGAACTGTTTCTGGGCCTCCAAGCTAAATTCTTGTTTTCAACTGAGATGATGATGTTATTCTGATTTTAGTTCCTTTTCCAGATCTAGTAGGAACTGAAGCTCAGGTGGTCCTTCTTATCACACTCTGCTGTCTGTCCAGGTTAGTTTTAGGCTGGTTTGTGGCATCTTTGATGTGTCAATACCTTCACTAAAATGCCAAATCAACCTGTGGGGAGCCCAAGGAAGCTCCCAGGTTACAATTCCCTCATTCCCTCCTGTTTCTGGAGCCTGGCTGTGGGCAAAGCAGAACTGGGCATTAAAAGTTAAGCTCCCAGCTTGAAATACTGCTTGAAAATCTGCATGGGAATGAAAAGTGTCACCTATTCAGCTGCTGCCTGGGCTATAAATGCAGGTGCTGGGATGGAGGGAAGGAGCCCCCCTGGCACAGGCACTGGCACAGGGGCTGCTGTGGTGACCCTTGCAGCCAGGCTGGGCAGGGATGTGTCCCCTGGCTCACAGGCACAGGGGCAGTGCTGCCACTGCCCAGGTTTCCTGGGGAAATCAGGGAAATGAGTCTCCACCCCAGTCCTGGTGAGTTTTGCTGCTGCCCCAACCTGAGCTTGGGCTCAGGGAAAGGCAAAGTGCCCCTGAGTTAATTCCCTGGGTCGGCTCTGGGCAGGCTTTGGGAACAGCGTTCCCAGAGGACATTCCCAGGGAATTTCTGTGGTTGGTTTTGCACATTCTCCTGCCTTTTCTGTGCTGCTGTGGCCAGTCCTGCTGCCCCATCAACAGCTTTTAATGATTTGCCTTATTCTCCTTCACCAGCAATCTTTATCTCATAAATACCAGTAATTTCCAGCCTCATTAGCAGCCTCCTTTAATTCCATCCCTGCACATTCCTGCACAGACAGGAGCATGTTTCCCTGGGCCTGTTCCCCCAGAGCTGCCCTCTCCCTCCTCTGCTGGGCTGAGGGAAGGGGGTGTTTGGTTCACACTGACAGAATCCTCCTCCACAACTGTGACTTCCACGGCATCTGCTGGAGTTTCCTTAAACCACTCCCCATTATCATTCACACTGTTTGCTTTAGGGTGGTGTTTTTTTTTTCTTTTCAAACCACTTTGCTCATAATTGCTTTAATCTTTGGGAAAACAGCCCTTTTCAAGAATCCAGTGTATCCATTATGCAATTAATGACTCCCAGTGGCCTCCCTAGCGTGAGATGCCTTGACAGAAGGGAAGTGGAGCAGATTTATTTGCAATGGCACTTCACAAGGTCTTGTTTCAATTTCTTGGCCATGCTGCTCTCTGGGACAAGTAGGTCACTGCATACAAACAGACAGCACTGCCATCAAGCTTTTGTTATCTTCCTCTATTTAAAACAGGGACAGAAAAAAATTCAGTGAAAAACTCGATTATTAGTCATGGCTTTGTGATGTTTTCACACTCCTCTGAGTGTACTCAGTGTCTTACAGATGTGACAAAAGGGAAACAGTGAAAACAAACACTTTGAAAGGGAAGGGTGGAAGAAAGGAAATGGGATTATTCCCATTTTACCAAAAGAGAATGGAGGCAGGGAAAGATTAAACAACTTGCTCACAGCAGAGTCACACGGGGAAAGGGAAGAAGAATCTGGGCCTGAACTCAGATCTCCCACAACACAGGCCAGGACTTCAACCACAACCCATCCCTCATCCCTAATGAATCCCGCTGGCAGCACATCCCACACCCAGCCAGGCAGAGGGACAGCCTGGGCAGGACAGCATTAACTCCTGGTTGTCCCTGGGCCACCCCTGGGGCCGCAGGACTCACCCCCAGAGTTTGGGGAGATGATGAAGCAATTCAACTGTTAACTGGAGATTGATTCCCCTCATCGAAAGGGCAATGATGTAAACTCGGGACAGAGCCTGAGGCTGATTTTCTGGAAGAAACACGTGCCATTTCTATGCTGATTTAGTTTAAAAAATGGAGCTCATTTAAAATGGGGTGAAGTTTCTGGCATTCTCCAGCCCATAGTTGATGCAATGTACCAAAGCAGAAGATCTGTGTGTTCCTGCCAAGGCTGCAGCCAGCAGAATCCTTCCTGGGGATGGCTGCACGTTCCAGCCCTGGGAGAAGGCAGGCATTTCCCAGGATATATGGGCAATCAATCCTGCTCTTATTGGCAAGGGCGCTGGAAAATTGCAAAATATTTTGCCTAAAACAGAGGGAGTTTCATCCTACTTTTTGCAGGAATGTGCAGGGAAAAAAAAAAAAAGAAAAAGATAGAAGGCAGTTCTGCAGCTTCCAGGGGATTTTTGTTAAAAGACATAAAAAACCAGGGTTTTTGTTTGAAGTGCTGGGCCTGGGATGTGTTACAGCCCCTCAGAGGTGCCCAGAGAGCACCAGCCTGAACCAACCCCGTTTCATGTCCTTGCTTTCCCTGGCACAGGGACACATTCCCTGGCACCCCCTGGCTCCCAAAGCACAAGCCAGGGGTGACCCCAGGGGCTGCAGAGGTGGCTCAGGCACAGGCTCTGTCCTGGCCCTGTCAAACCACACACTGAGGTGCCTCCAAGTCAAACCAGGAGCCCAATGAGCCCCCAGGAAAGCAAAGGGCAGCAGTGAATCAATCCTGACACAGCAAAACCCTCTTCCTAGACAGCTCCAGGAACAGCCCTTGTGCTTTCTGCTGCAGGAACATCCTCCTGGGTGTGATTATGAACCTGCTGAGGTTTCTCAGGAGCATTTGAGCAAAGTGTGCAGCTGCTGAAGAGCAGAGGCTGAGATGCCACACCTTGGCACTGGGCCTGAGGGCAGAGAGAAGTTTGGACTCCAGGTGGAAAGTTTCTGGTTGAGCTCTTGCTTTGAAGCTTTGCCCTGTGCTCAGAAACCAGGAGAGCCTGGGCAGAGGAGCTCCACACTGTCAGGGCTGAGGGGAAGGACAGGGGACAGGAGCCCTGTGTGAGCAGCCCTGAAAGTGCTGCCCCAAATGAGATGTTCAGGGTCGAGTTCCCACCCAACCTTGGGGCTTCCTTCAAACACAGAGGGCTGGGCAGGAAAGCAGGAACTGTGGCCACGTGGCCAGGCCAGGGTGTGCTGCAAGAAGCACATTGTCCTGCCCCTGCCTCACCCCTGGGAGCTCCTGGGGCTTCTGGGCACAGTGGGAGCTGCTCCTCACCCCCGGTCAGAGGGACCTGCACCCGAGACAGGCTCTGTCCTGTGCTCAGGAGCTGCTCATGCTAATTAGCCTGGGAGGATTAAGCCTTCAAGAGTATCACCAAACCTGAATTAAGACTATTATGCATGTTATGCCTGCCAGAGGTAACTCATCCAAGGTATGGCTGGAGCTCCTTATTTGGTTTATGAACTCAGGGTATGTGACCAAAGCCTGATCTCATTTGCAGGGGCAGAGCTGGAGTCCCTGAAGCTCCTCACACAGAGGTGGCTCCACACTCCTCCAAGGCAGGGCCCAGATTTCCAGTGTGACAGAATCAGCTGGGTTAGAAGAGACCTCAGAGATCAGCAAGTCCAACCCTTGATCCAACCCCACTGTGATCACCAGCCCAGGGCACTCTGTGCCCTGGGCTGGTGATCACAGTGGGGTTGGATCAAGACGAGGTGGATTCTCACTCAGTGGCACATCCACAGAATCACAGAATGGATTGGGTTGGAAAAGACCTCCAAGATCATCAAGTCCAACCCTTGATCCAGCCCCTCTGTGATCACCAGCCCAGGGCACTGAGTGTTTCTGTGTTGTATTTCCAGTGCAAGGAGGAAGACCTGAAGGAGCTGCTGGGATGTGCCTTGCACAGCTTTGCTCCACCCAGGAAGGTGTTCTGGGAGCAGGAAGAGGGATCATCTCATTCTTATCTTGGAGCTGCTGCTTTCCCTCACCACCTCATTTCCCTGCCATCCCACTGCTGCCAGTCCCTGAGCACCACTCAGCTGGACAGATGCCAGTCCAACACTCATCCAGGCTCCTTGTTAACTCCAGGATTTCCCAAACCAGTGTCAGGGCTAACGAGAAACCAGAATCTGGCGCCACAGCTGGAATGAAATCAAACCATGAAGCTCCTTCCTGACCTATTATAAAAATTACAGTGTGGAAAGTGAACTTAATGGTGCAGAGTGCTTAATTGTAATATCAGTAAAGGCTTTGATCTGGGTGACTCCTGCCATCCCAGAATGAGGAAACTCCCTTAATGATCTGAAAAACCACACCAACCGTTGGGGAAGGAAATCTGTTTTATGTGCACATATTAAAAACCATCCCTGAGTCTCGGGGAGAATTTGATTTTGGCAGGGGGGAGGGTTGTTTGGACAGGGATCTGTATCACAAAGGGAAGCAGAGGTTAGCTTAAAAAAACAAACAAGGCACTGAGGACATTTATAGAGCAGTGGAATGCCAATGGCCTGGTCCAGCTTTGCTGGGGATTGAAGTGTGTGCAGGTTCTCAGCAGGGCCTGTGCTGAGTGTGGGTGTTGTTCCTTCACCCTTGGGTGCAGTCCCTGCTCTCAGAGCTCCCTCACCTCAGGCATGGAAGGGGAGTGTTTGCCTCCTGAGCCCCTTGGATGATGCAAGAGAGATCCTTTTCCAACCCACCTGACTCCAGTTGTGTGTGGAAAACCAGGCATGGCTCCACTTACTCTTCCAAGAGAAGTTTGGACTTCCCTCTGGCAGAGGCTGCCCAAGAGACCCAGGCAGAGGCAAAGAGGAAGGAACTTCACCCCAGGAATCAAAGCTCAGTCCCCCTCCCACCCACCAGCAAAGCACTGAGCAAGAGGTGCCACCTCCTGCTGCCAAGGAGCAACCACAGGCTGGCAGGGAATGCCCACCCCATCCTGGATCTTCTGCCTCCACCACAACGTCAGAGATGACATTTCCCTGAGCCAGGGCTCCCAAAAGGAGAATTTCCTGCACCTTGGGCTGCTGGAAGCTGCCAGAGCTGATCTGGCAACTCTCTTCTCATGGGCTGATGTGAAAACCAGAACCTTCCCTGACGTCAAGACACAGGAGTGTGATATGTGGCTTAGGAGGAGGGAAGAAAAAATACATCTATTGGGATAACTACAGAAAAACAACTCAGAGGGACTCAGGGTTTGTCTGTCAAGGAGCAGTGAGGGAAGCAGAACCCACAGCCACCTGGTGTCCTCTGCAGGGCTCAGGCTGCCTCAGGGAGCCTCCAGAGCCACTCTCTGGATGGCAAAGCCTAATTCTGAGGAATTAAAACTCAGAGCTTTGTATTGTGGGGTGTTGTCCTTGCTCAGCTTTGCAGGGAATCTGAAATCTCACCTTGGCCTGAGATGAGGAGACTGCTGGTGTGGGTGCAGCCCCCACATGTGCCAGGAGAGCTCTGCCACTGCCAGGGATGCACATCCTGCTCTTACAGACCAACTCTGAGCCTGTAAATTCATTTCTAAAACAGTCTCTGAACTTAACAATCAATACAAACCAGGAGAACAGAAATCAGCACGAAAACTCCCACTCAGAGCTCACACCAGATGTAAACACTGAAGTTTCTTGGCTTGGAAAAGGTTTTCCTTATGGAATGAACCTACCCAGAGTCAGGATGTGGTACAAGACAACTGAAGTGAACATGGACTGGGTGAGCTGTTCTGCCATTCCTGGACCCAAATGCTTTGGTCCCTCCAGGAAAGCTCTACAACACCTACAAATCAGGGATTTTATCTGAGCTGAAAAATCAACACCTGCCAGGTCAAAAAAATTAAAGCAAGAATGTAACAGTGTAGCTGCAAAGGCACTGAAAGAACTGCCATGACATTCAGCCCTTTGGCACATCAAGTGTGACCATCACAACTGCAAACAGACTTCACCCTACCCAGAAGTGCTTCCCAGCAAACCCCTTTGCATCAGGCCATTCCTCCATGCTCCTGTTTCCCTTCCCAGCCTGTTTTCCCTTCTTTGGTGGAATTTTTTGGGGGGCAGGCACCCCCAAAGGCTGGGACCCCTCCTGTCCAGCCATCTGCAAGCACCACAAGGCAAATGCCCCTGCATTAAATGCAGGGAATTTACTGCCCATGATACAGGAAATCTAATCCTAAAGCTCATCAGGTTCTGCAAACAACTCGGCCTCTTTCCCCAACAAAGTCACCATCCTGGGCTGCTGAATGTTTATATTTTATTTCTCAAGTCCCTTTTTTTGCCTCTCCTTCTCCCGCCCTTGTGATTTTCCTTTTGGTAAATATTTCTAAGTTGCAGCAGTGCAGCCAAAGAGGTTTTAAAAAAGAAAGTGAACAGGAGAGACAGAGGATCAATCCCCCACCTCCAGCTCCCCTGGGAGGAGGTGGGGAGAAGGAACAGCAAGGTAAGAAGTTACAAAGGGCAGAACCACAGCAGAGCTCTTTGAAGAGCATCCAAACCTATTTCTTCCAATGTTCAGGCCCTTGCAACTGGTGCCAGGGCTTGGAAGGCAAAAAAACCCACCCCTAATTCACTTCCAAAAGGGAATTTTTCAGCATGAAGCCAAACTACTCAATGTTAATTTGGTTATTTGGCAAACAATAACAATAACACTGGTACCTGAACTGGTGCCATCTGCATCTCAAGGACTCTGGCCAGCCCATTCCCCAGGCCAAGGTTCCAGCAGATATCCCTGCCCAGGAAACAAAGAGTTTGTTATTTTAAATGTCTGTCACATAATGAAGTGTTGCATCGTGTTGGGAATGTACTGACACAGGATCTTGTACACAAACACGGGATGAGGTAAGAAAAAGGGATCTATCAGTTGGATAAACACTTCAGAGGTCAGATATTGGCTCCCACTTCCTGTCATAAATGCTGGGCTCTAATTAAACACTCAGAAAAGTGCTGGTGAAATGACTTATTTTCCTTTGTTACTACAAGATGAAAATGTCATACAAGGAAAGGGTGTCCTCAGATGCCACGTGTGGGAATGGTGGGAATGTGCAGGGAAGGCCCAGAGCTGCTGCCAAGGGAAAGCTCCTGGCACACCCTGGGCTGAGGGAGGGGACAATCCCCATGGGAACACCACAGCCCTTCCCTAAAAACAGCAGCAAGAGGAGGAACTTGCAGGGAGTGGTTTGGCCAGAGCCATGGTGGGATGGATGGGCAGGAGCCAGGGAAGAGAGGGATGGATGGGCAGGAGAAGGAGAGGGATGGATGGGCAGGAGCCAGGGAAGAGAGGGATGGATGGGCAGGAGAAGGAGAGGGATGGATGGGCAGCAGGCAGGGAAGGAGAGGGATGGATGGGCAGGAGCCAGGAAAGAGAGGGATGGATGGGCAGGAGAAGGAGAGGGATGGATGGGCAGGAGAAGGAGAGGGATGGATGGGCAGGAGCCAGGAAAGAGAGGGATGGATGGGCAGCAGGCAGGAAAGAGAGGGATGGATGGACAGGAGAAGGAGAGGGAAGGATGGGCAGGAAGGAGAGGGATGGATGGGCAGCAGGCAGGAAGGAGAGGGATGGATGGGCAGGAGAAGGAGAGGGATGGATGGGCAGCAGGCAGGAAGGAGAGGGATGGATGGGCAGCAGGCAGGGTGCTGGCACACCACAGAGCTGCCTCTCTGAGATGCAGCAGGGACACTCTCCCTTCCCACCCAGAGAATGCATCCAGCTGCCAGGAATCAAGTCTTGGATGTCTCCTGACAATCATGCCTTCAGATAGTTGGACTGTGGTTTCATTCAAGGCCTGATGCAAAGCCACATGGAGAGCAGAAGGAAGGTGCTGCTGGAAGGTTTGTGTGCAGGGCTCTTTCTGTGGAGAGCCAACCCTCTCTTTGGAGCTTCCACCAGTGGGACAGGCTGGTGGGAAACTTTTCTGCTGATTTAAACCCTCACACCACAACCCTTTGCTCCTGACAGGCAGCAGAGCCTCATCTGTGAGACCTCAGCAGGGACTGGGAGCTCAGCAGGCTCCCTCCCTCCAGACCAGACCATCATTGCAAAGTAGTGATGCAGCAGCTTGGCCTGGGAAACAGGGATGGGGATTGTGAAAGAGCTCCCAAATTCTCCTGAATTATCCTCTTTGCTCTTATGAAAGCCTTTGCTGCTCAGGAAATACTGGGGGATTAACCCATCCTCCAGAAAGGGACCAGCCTGCAGTCAGCAGCAGCTCCTGTGTCCTTGCCCCTTAACTCAGCCCCTGCCATGGAAAGGACAGGAAACCTCCATAAAAAACAACCCAGGGAGCAGGTTCTGGCACCTGTGGGCACTGTGGGTTGGCAGTGCCACCACTGTGAGCTGGAGCACCAACCAGGGCCTGGGGCCCAGCCTGAAGGGCTCTGTCCCAGTGGCACCAAGGGTCAGCACTGATATAAACACAATGGAATTTGGGCTGATTAAGGCCTTTCCTCCCCGTGCTGGGTATAGGATTTCCTGCCCTGGAGCAGGTTGGAGTGTGTTATTTCTGTGCCAGGGAAGGGAAAACATTCTTACACACCAAGAAGAGAAAAACATGTCTCGTGGGGTGAGGAAAAGACACAAAGCAAAGAGTCTCAGCTGAACACCACAAATGTTGGGGACTTGCACTGTTACTGACCACTCTCTTCCCAAAGTTTCCTGGGAAGGGAAGGAAACCCCAAGCCCACAATCCTGGGGAAGGGGAGAGGGGGGAAAGAGCCTCTATTTCAGGTTCTGCAGGAGCTGGATAACCCCCTGGGATTCTTCTGCTGCAAATCCACAGGAATCTGGAGGATGATGATCAGCAGGTGGACACAAACACTGTGACCAGAGCAGTTCCCTGAGGTGCAATCAGTTTTTGGACACTAAAGAGATTTGCCTGCCCCAGCCCACACAGTTGGAACTAAAAATGCAACAATGCAGCAGAATTTCCCAATCACCACATCAGGGACATGGAGAAACAGCAAGAATGGTCTTCACCAACATGTGGTGGTTAAATGCAATAAATGGGTGATGAGTTCAGTCTACCCCAGAGTTCCTCAGCCAGAACCACTGGGAGCACCTTAAACCTCCCAAGCCTCATAAAACTCCCCCTGTGCAGGGCACAGATGTGATATTCTGGAAGAGGACTGAAGGAATCAGAGTGTTTTTTGGTGTTCAGAGGATAAAACACCATCTCCAGGACATCTTCCAGCAGCAGAAGCAAAATAGTCCTGGGACTGTGAGTGATCCTGGGGAAAACAAACACAGGGAGCCCAGCAATGCTGGGATTGGAGCAGGGGCTCCCTGGGGGGTTTGCACAGCCTTAGGGGCAACAAGGGCTCTTCTTCAAAGCAGCTTTTGCCATTTCAAAAGAAGTGAAAGAAATGTGCAGTACAGCAAGTGGTCATTGGAGGAGAGCGTGAACTCAGTGCTGACTGCATGGAAAAAGGCATCAATAGCTCAGCTGCTCATCCATCACCAGGATCACACTTGCTTGGTGCTGGTGCAATGCAGGAAAACACAGATGCCTCCCAGAGGGTTCCCTGACTCCAGGAGTTCACTCCTCAGGACATTCTCCAGCAGGCAAGTGCTGGGAGGGGCGAGCCCTGTGCCAAGCACATCTCACGGGCACTGCAGCCCAAGTGGTTCCAATCCAACCAACAGCACCAGACAGGGCACCTCCAGCAGCAAAGCACTCCATGGAAAGGAAAACAGCAGGAGGAAAAACACACAGAGGGCCTGGAGAGTGTTCTGACAAAGCAGGAGTGACCCTCGAGGGGCTGCAGGGCCACTGGCAGAGTGACCAGGGCACCAGCAGGGCCTCCAGCCCAGGGGAACAAGGGCCATCCATCTCATCCTGCTGAGCTCCACACACAGCACAAGGCTTGGCTCCTTCACAGGGCCCAGCCAGCCTTGCCCAGGGCCCTGGGGGCACACAGCCCCCCAGCTACACCAGCTGGGCTGGGCAGGGAAAGGCACAACCAACCAAGTGCCACCAGTTAATGTTTCTGACCTGTCCCAGTGCAGATCATGGAATACATGGACTAGCTCTGGGCATCCCTTCCTTTACATGTCTCCATCTGAGCTCAATGCTCCAGTCCTTCCTCATCAGAGCTCCAGTGCAGACACAGCCCTGCCTCTCTCTGTGCAGAATTACAGGTCCAGTTCCTCGTCCTCTCCCAGAAAGGGCACTCTGGATGCTGCCACAGGAGCATCGTGCCTGTTGCCACTAAATTTTAGTTCCCCCTCCCCAGCTGGAGCTCCCAAATCCCTCTGAATTGCTGTCATGTCCAGTGTCACTGCAGTCCCTTGACTGAATAGTTGGTGGCCAGAGGGAGATATTTAAATGATCAAACCAGCAGAGAGCTTGGAAAATCCCATCTGAATACAGAAAGTTAAGCAAAACACTGTCCTGAAAACATTTCTTATTCCCATCCAGAAAAGCCTCCCATTTATTATGGAGCCTTTCAAATGGACAATGAGGGGATTCTTCAGTGTGGTCTCGCCCTCCCTTTCACCCTACAGAGCAGTGCTGAGAGGAGGCAGAGCAAACACAACCTGCTGCATTTGCCTAAATAAAGCAGAGGGAAAAGCCAGATCAATGTCTGTTCTGCTGCCAGCAGATATGGAGTCAATTAAAAACCTCAAATATTCAATAACTTAACTCTTTGCACAGAGCTCCAGACATATCAATACTGGGAGCAAGAGGTTATTTTCCACAGGAGCACTGAAGCACCCTGGGTTGGATCCTGCTCTCAGCTTTCCAGTTCTGAAGGTGGATTTGCTGTTCCAAAACCTGAGGGATCAGCAGGTCCCCTCCAGGCAGCTCTCACAGCCACGCTGGGTTTTCCCTCAGCCAAGGATGTTCCCCAAGTTCCTCTATGCCCAGGACACGTGTCAGGTGAGCACCTGGAAGGTGGGAGATGCAGAGGAGCTGCAGCCTTGCCCTGGCTCCTCCAGCACTTTGGGGACAAGGACACCACACAGTGCTCACCCTCCTGCCAGGCAGGGCACCCTGGGACACTTTGGAATCTGCAAAGAGCCAACAACCTTCATTTTTGAAGGGCAGGTTTCTCTTGTTTTCCCCTTCCAGAGCTGCCTGCAAATCATTCACCTCCTCTTTTCAGCCAGCACCAAACCTAAACCCTGTGGTCAGCTCCTGAGCATGGGAACACTCTGAGGGTGAAGCCATTCCCAAACTCCCAGGTGGGGCTGAGCAGCAGCTCTGCCCTGCTCCAGGGGCTCTGTTGTGCTTCCCACCATCCCAGGAATCCTGCCTGGGAGAGGGGCAGTGCCAGGCCAAGCCAGGCCTGAGGAAAACCAGCCTTTAATGTCATTGAAGAGTGGCAGGTTTGCATTCTTTGAGAGTTAAATAACCCACAGAAATAACCATAAAGTGATGGAGCTGGAGTTTTCTTTCCTCTTTTTATGTCCACAGATATATCCCCCCCAGGTGTCTCTGCAGTTATATATATATATAATTATATGTATAGCTGTATATATAAAGTTTTTCTGCCACCCTTGCAGTGCTGCTCAGAGGAAGCAGCAGAGATTCCAGGGAACATCTGGACACCCAGAGCTGCCCCAGTGGCTGGAGCACGTGGTGCAGGGATGGGCTCAGTGAGGCCCCAGCCCTGGGCAGGGATGGGAGGGATGAATGAACTGGTGAGGGATGGATGAACTGCCCAGCAAATGGCATTTTTAGTTCCTTCAAGGCACAGAATCACAGCATTCACTTGTGTCAATCCTATTCCCAGCCCTGCTTGGCTTGTAAAATCCTATTTCCAACTAATTATTATTTGATTGCTTTCAGCATTAGGGTTGGGATCTTCCAAGCAAGTGTCTGGTTCTACTGAACTGTTTAGTCATTTAAACCCCCACTGGCCCTGAAGGGAACAGAGTTAAACACTGTATTAAAGTGATTGGTGACACCAATTCCAAAAATTCAGATTCTGGCTGTTTCAGACTAGGTACCTTTACTCACTTATTTTATTTTAATGCATTTATGCTACAAAACAATCCTGAGCTACCAACTCACACCTTTAAATGATGGTTAAAAGAATTCCTTTTGATTGGAGACAGTGGAGAAACCCCCTCATCTTAGTGAAACATTCAGGTGAAAACCTGATGAAATCCATGAAAACATGTGAGAAATTAAATCATTTCATCTCCACATGAGAGTTTTCACAGCTTTGCTGAGGAATGACCTTGGGCACATGGAGAATGGAGGGGGAATGATGCACTGAGAGCACACAGCTATTTAAAAGAGCAGCTCTTCTCCATGCAGTGTGGCCTCCCTCAGCCAGGATGGACACCTGGACACACAGGTGGGATGAGGCTCCAGGGCACCAACCTCCAGGTGGAGGGATGGAGCCAGAACCAGCTCCCAGCACAGCCCAGAAGTGCCAACCTAAAGCTCTCCCGTGGCATTCACACCCCCTGTGACACTAAAGGGAGCCAGCCCTGCCCCTGCTGCTGCCAGGGGGGCCTGTGCTGCTCTGCCCTGCTCAGGGGCTCCCCTGCACACCCTGAAGGCTTTCAGGAGGTGTAAGTCTGCCTCTGTTTGCTTGGTTTAAAACTGGAATCTGCCAAAATTCGGGAACATTTTTATTTTCAAAGCCCTCAACAGGAGTGACTGCCATTCAATGCACACCCTGGGTTAGGGGTGTGGATTCTCAGGTGGGTTCTCCTCTTCCAGGGCTGAAAGGAAAGGACCTTTGGGACCTGCAAAGGAGCCTCCATCCTGTCCCTCCACAGGAGCACAGAGACGTTTCCTCCCATCTGCCATGAGCCCACACTGAGCTCTTCCCAGATATTCACTGCCAGCAGTGCTGGGATTGGAAGATGCTCCTGTCCCCACCTGACTGGCCCTCTGAGCACAATTCCTGCCCCCAGAGCACTCTGTGTCCCACCACATCCATCTGGGCCATGCTCATGGAGAGCCCTTTTTATGCCAGCCCAGGATCCAGGGTGGGAACGGCTGAGATCAGTCACTGGCTTTGTGAACTCATTATTGCTTCAGTAATCAGAGAGGAGGCCCCTGGCAGTGCCAGGAGAGATGCTGACCTCAACATGCCCATCTATCCTGGATACTCTCCTGGAGATTTTTATTGAACACATTTCAAATTACAGCTGAGGTGGGAATGAAAAAGCCTTTGGCACAAGTGAGTGCATTTTCCACTTCTCTCTTTGGTCCCTAAGACAGCAATACTTTATTCCATGTTGAAGACACCCAGATGAGCTGTGACAACAGTGACAGGCTGGACTGGAGCAGAGCCCTGGGCCAAGGCAGGAGGATTTCCCCTCCCCACCTCTGGGCTGGTGATTTGGGCAGTGTCACACAGAGGCTGGCAAGAGTTCCCCCCTGCTTTGATGTTTGTTATTTTTCTAACCTCTTCAATCTCACTTTGCTGGGGCAGAGGAAATGAGGTAAATTGGTCCTAACCCAGGCCAGGCATTGCTGTGCTGCTGCTGAGCTGGGCTTTGCAGGCACTGTGGGAGTGGGGCAGTAAATCTCTGCAGCACAAATTTCTTGTGATAACACTAAACTCACCCCATTTTTATTGCTGAGATACAAAGTGTTATGGCAACACGAAGGAAAACAAGTCACAAGGTTTTCCTTCAGGGCACAAAGATCACACAAGTGCCCAGAGTGCTGCCTGAGTGTCAGCACAGACCCTGAGATGTCAGGGATGTAACTGTGCCCTCACAGGCTCCTTCTCACTCCTGGGCCATCCCTTTGCTCCTCACTGCTCATCAGGCACATCTCTGAGCTGCTTTATGGGTGAAGGTGTTCTGAGAGTGCTTCTACACACCCATTTCAACCCCAAATCAACATCCTTCTGTTTGATTCCACAGAATCCTCTTGTTCCCACTGTGATGCACAAACCAAGCCCTCCAGTCTCTGCCTCTGTTCTATTTTTGATTAGTTATTCCTGCTGTGTATCTTGGGTTAAGCATTACCTGATATGAGAGGCAGATGTTTCCCCTCTGCAAGGAAAAGCATCTTTTCAGAGATCAGTGGGAGAGAAGGACTTTCCCAATCATCACAAGGCTGTGGCATCTGCCACTGTCCCCTCTGCTTTTAAGGTCTTTTCCACGTGGTTTTAACTCTACTCACAGTTTTAAAGGAGTTCTTTCATCCCACCACCAGGTCAAAGCTATTTTCCATACTTCCATTGCATCCAGATTCATTCACTGGGCAATTCCTAAAGCCACAAAGGCTATTTTGTTGAATAAATCCAATCCCTGCCTTGGTTCCTGAACATAACTCAAGTGATTTCAGTGGTGCCTCCCCTCCTGGAGATGTTTTTCATACTGGGTAGGCAGATTTGCAGCATGGAAGCTTTATAGCCTGTGAAGTTTTCACATCTCCAGGTGGAATTGCTTAACAGTTACAAAAAAAGAACATTAAAAAAAAAAAAAGAAAAAGAGAGAGAGAGAAGCCTCAAACCTGCTGCTCCACAGAAGAGAGGTTAATAAACCACAAAAACTGGGAAACTATAAAGTTTTCCTCCCTGGTTAAACACAGTGGAATTAATGAGCTGAGTTTCAGGGGTATCTCGAGGCTGAATTGGATTGTTCTCTATCCCTGCCCCTTCCACAACTGCTCTCCCTTCAGAAGGGTAATGAAGAACTCTCATCAATAATAATGTCCCACTCTGCAGATGGGAAAGATAAACAGCACACACAGGGCAGGAAGAGCTCAGGCTGAACCCAGACACAGCACCCACAGAACTGAGAGAATTCCATGGGGGATCCTTAATCTCAGCACAGGGATAATCCCATCTTGGAGGAGCAGGAGGATCTAACTGAGATTCTCAGCCTGTGCCTACAGGCAGGCAGTGACAGCTGAATTATTTACCCCCCCAGCTGTGGGAATAATAAATCTTGGCATGAGGAGAGGGAGGAGCTGAGCATGGAGATCTCTCCCTCACTCCCTTCCAGCAGCCTAAGGTTCTCTGACCTCTCAGGAGGCCTCAGACCTGGAACCCTTCACACCTGGAGGTGGCTCAGTGCCAAAGTCACAGGGACTTACACCCACCCCTGCTCCTGCTCATCCCGGGGTTCTTCCCCAGCATTCCCAGCCCTGTGCTGAGCACCCCCAGCCCTGTGGGGTCTCTGCCAACACCCACTGCCCCCCAGGGCAGGGCAGGGGCACAGCCAGACCCCAGAGTGGGGTGAGGAGCCCTGGCAGGGACAGGTGCCAGCGGTGCCCAAGGACTGCAGGGTCACACACAGCTGGCAATGCCCAAAGCACAGCACTGCCCTGCCTGGGGCTGCTCCTGAGGCTCTGGAAGCTTTGGATAAACACAATCAAAGGCCAAGAGTCAAAACTCAATTCCAGCTCTCATAAACTGCCAGTTTCTGCCATTGCACAAGCAAACAACACTCAAATAAACCCACCCCAGAGGCAAACCCTTTCTGAGAGCCACACCACTCCTAAAGGCAGGCCCAGGGAGAGTTTGTCTCCTGAAAACTTGTGTGAAGTCTTAGTTTGGCTGAACCCACCTTGTCTGGTCACTTCTCCCTTCCCTGGAGAGAACATGAATGGTTTCTCTTTGGAGGAGGTTCCAGGTAGCCATAAATTCTCCCCCAGCCCCTTCCAGCTTGGGCACCCAGAGCTGCCAAGTGCTGCTCCACGTCAGCTCAGGCTCTGCCATGTGTTATGTGCATCACTCCGAGGGAGGGAGGGAGGAATGAAGCATTTTTTCCCCCCATTTTTAGAGGTACTTTTTGGATGGCTGAATTCCTGCAGGACTAAAGCAGCTTTTTTGTTTGTTTTTTTTTTTAAGTCTCAGCTCCTCACTGCCTGTCCCTGCAATGTCAGCTCAGATTGGCATAAATCAGGATCTAGAAAAATTTAATTATCACCTGCACATTATTGCTAATTGGGGAGCTTTGGCTTTCAGGCAAAGAAAGGTATTAATTATGACATTGAAGTTTCTGACTCAAAGAAGTGACATAAAATGCTGTCACGAGTGGAGATGCACACAAAGGGCTTTTCCAAAGTACACATTAATGCTCCTGGAATATTGGAATGTTGCTCCTGGAATATGCAATGCATGTGATACATGTTAGCACATCAAGCTTTTGTAGTGGATTAAGGAACTTACTTTAAAGGCACAGTTTAATTAAGTTCCTTGACACTCCTTTGTGAGGATAAAATAATCATCCCTGTTTTACAGGCAAATGATAAAGAGTTAATTAAATGCCAAGATCCAGACTGTGACTTACAGGCAGAGGCAGGAAAAGGGTTTGTCAGACTCAGTTCCAGTCCCAGCTGACAGGAAAGTCTCTCCAATGGATGTTCTCAATCAAGTCAAATTTCACCTGAAGAGAAAACCAACTGTGAGAGATGTTGCTTTTCCATAAAAAGCATAAAATAATTTGGGTTCTGCAAAATGGTAACAATGATAAGGGAAAACTTCAGATTCCAAACCTCAGAAACTCATGAAATAAACCACATTAAAATGACAACCTTTAAACCAAACTGCAAGAACTGCTGAAAGGCAATACAACACCTGATTGCTTTGGATTCTCAGGCTTCTGAAGGGTCCTATTTGTTTCCTTTAGCAAGTCCAAAATAATCATAAATACATCTCAGCTTATCAGTCACTTATCCTTGTGCTCTCAGACAATGAGTTTTAAAAACTGTCCTGTCCTTTGGTTTTTAACATGCTCCTCATTATGTGGCCACATCCCTGAGCTCTGTCACATGCACTGCATTAAAGCTGAGAATTCCATGCAAGTCCTTCTGGGTTCTTTATTTGGTTTTACCAATGGGAAACATTTTATATGAATGCAAGACTTTATTATAAAAAAAATTATATTTCCCCAGTGTCTTTTTGTGTCAACAAAAGACTTCCCTGGCAACTAATGAGTTTGCACTTAGCAGGCAAACACAAATAAACCAAGTCTGTGTGGATAACCAAGTGTGGTGGGTGTATATATTGTACCTCCAAGGATTTAATAAACCAGCAGCACAAGAAATCTGGTCCTTTTGGAAAACAACAGCCATTTAGGAAACATTTCTGCCACTCGAATTTCCAGAGGAAAATTAACCCTTCTTATTGCAGGCACTGCTGAATAATCACTTTGCACTTTGGAGAGGGAACAGGATGGAAGTGGCTCCTGAGCTGCCACAGGTTCCTGAGCTTGGCCTGTCCAACTACTGCAATTCCCAAAGCCATGAAGAGATTAAGGTGCAAACATCCCAGTGATTTACACAGAGACAAAGGGTTTAAAAATCCCAGCACTGGCTCCACCACCCCCGTGCTGGAACTTGGCAGTGGGTTGAGAGGACACATCAACACTGAACAGTTGGGAGAAGGAAGGGAAGAGGAGCATCTAATCCCATGGAAACTCCAGAGGAAGTCCCATCTCAGCAGGCTGCTGGAAGGACCCAGGAGGCTCAGGCTGATGGTTCTGGGGTCAGGAGGAGCTCTCCTCACATTGGGGTCTCTCACCCACCCCACACAGCTGGAAGTGGGGCTGGATTGGGAGTGGCCACAGCCTCAGTCTTACAGCACCACTGGAAAGATCAGTTATTGATCTTTTCCAATCAAAGCCAGCCCATGATGAGGGATGGATCGATGGTCAGGGATGTCTGGGAGGAGGTTCAAAGTCATTGTGGTGTTTGTTTTATACAGAATAAATGAAATACAAATCATCCACAATGTAAGTGCTTCCTACTTATAATACAAGGAGTAGGAGCATTGCCTTCAAAAGGAAAAATGAATAAATATCTAAAGTCCTTCCACCCAGAAGTCCCAGAAGGCTGAGGATGGTTATGGACACAAGGCTACAAAGGGCCTTTTGCCACAACTCTTGTGTTTCTTCCCCCCCAGTGAGATGGGGGGAGATTCTGGGGACTGCAGGAGCAGCTGCTGCCTCCCTGGGAGCCCCAGGGCTGTGGAAACAGCTCTGTGGGTGCCTCTGCAGCATCAGCAGGTCCTGCCGACTTCAAAGGGCACCCAAGGCTTTCAGGGAGGGCTGTTTGTTGATTTTTTGCCCAGTGAAGTGATATTACATGGCATTTCCAACCCTCAATCCTATTAAGGGACAGAACTACCTAATGGCACTCATTAAATACCATAACTCCATGTCAGAAATGCACTGACAGGCTCCTGCAGTTGAAGGGGGAGATTTATGCCCTAAACCAACACAGGTTTGGGGTTATTGGGATGGGGTTTTTTAATAAATGTCATTTATTTTAACAGGTAAAAGCAAAAGAGCCAGGACACTTCATGAAAAGGTTGTCACTGATCACATAACCAAGAGGTGGGGCCTGAATTGTGCTTTTAGAGGGAAGAAAGCACCAAAAGCACATTTTTCTGCTCAGCTCCTTCATTCTTTGGAGATCATTTCTTTGGTGAGCTGCTCCAATAGCTCCACACTGGGCAAAGATCCATCCCTGCACTCCCCTCACCCCGTCCTGCTGCCCCTCCTGCCCCTTTGCTCTGCTCCCAGCCCTTCCCTGGGCACCTGCACAAACCCTCCCTGCAGGGTCCCAGTGCCAGAGCAGCACAGAGGACAGGGGCTGCAGCAACCACCAGTGGAACCTGCCAGGACATGCAATAACTCAGGTGCAAAGCCACCTCTGGAGGTGCCACCAAGTCCAGGACAGGGAGTCACTGCCCTGGCTCTGCTGGGTCAGGCAGAGCAGCCAAACAACCCTCTGGCTCTGGCATCAAACCCCCAACTCTCACAATTACCCAAAGGCATTTTGAATTTTTCACATGGAACACGAATGTTGTTGCAAAACCAACTTCTTTTTGTACCCTAAAGGAATAAAAAGGAAAAAAAATCTTCCTGGAAAGAACAATCAGCAGTTAAATCCCTGACTGTACCATTTTGACTGAGGAATAACAGAACAGTGCAGGAGTATTTGTGCAGCAGGAAGAGTTTGGAGATGTTTGTTTACCACACAGTTGTCCCCACTAGACAGAAAGGTTCCTAAAACCCCACAGAAAGAGCTCTGATTATTAATAGAGTCATGAAATGGTATTTCTACCTGCTTATAAATGGTTCAAAGGAAATCACAAATGCATAAAAAGCAAACTCAGGTTTACAGGAAAAGGGCAGAGGCTAAATTGGTTCTTCCAGTCAGCAAAATGTTCAGTGGGCCTGAGCTGAGCACACCTGCCATCATTTCACCTGGAAAAAAACCCCAGGTGGGCAGGGGAGGAAAGGTTTGGAGTTTGCCAAACAGAAGGGGAAAGCCCTTCTATGAATGTCCCTTTGTACATATGGACAAGTAGTTTCTAATGCAGTGATGATTTCACAGTGTGCCTTGCAAAGGTTCAATAATGGCTTTGGAAATATGGGAAAGTCATTTGTAACAGCACAGAAAAAAGGAGCAGAGGGCCCAGTGCTGCCACCACTGACTTCAGCTGGGCAGAGTGGAACTGTCAGGACCTCCTGATGGGTTTAGGACCTTTTTCAGATCTGAGCACAGCCCAGCCTGGCTGGCTCCCACCACAGCCCACTTGCTAAATTACTCTCTCCCTCGTTATGATTTAAAATAAACCCATTATAACTGTGTTGAGCATTTGCCTGTTGGGTGCTGTTTGCCTTTTCTGTGCCACCCTGAGAGCCCTGAGCCCTGTGGGCACCTCGAGGCAGAGCCCCCCACCCTCTCCAGCAGCTCTGACACCCCCAGAGCTGGGTGAGCTCCTGATTTCCTGCACAGCACTGCCCCAAAATCCAGTGTCTGCCACTCTGCCACAGGGCAGTCCTGCAAAGGCAAAGGGAGGGAGGTTTCCAGAGACTTTCATGAACTGTGAGAAGCATTTTACCTTTTTCTCCACAGTAAGAACATGCCAAGGGTGAACACATGGAGTGAGAGGTGTTGGGGGCCCAGCCCTCCTCCCCAACAACACCAGAACATGGCACATTTCTGCACCAAAGAGCCCTTCATTTGGAAATACCAAACCTCTGCATGTGGCACATGGGATTTTATTGTACTTATTTCCATTTTATTGTATTTATTTGCACTGTCCTGCAAACCCATTGCACTTTCACAAGGTGCTGCTGACCTGTCCAAAATTCTGGCATACATTATTTTAAAAGGGAAAAAAACCCCAAAGAACCCTTTTGCTCAGGGAATCTCCCTGGCCAAGCCTGCAGTGCAGGGCACATCCTGAGCCCACAGCACCAAGGCAGGCACCAGGGAGCTCCATGAACAGCAGGGCCACAAGCCAGAGTTCTCTCTCACCCTCTGCTTATCTTGCAGCACTCACTGGCCAGGGGAATTTCTGCTCTAAGTGTCTCAACTATTGCCATTTCTGTCAACTCAAGGCTGTGCCAACACAAGAGGGCTCTGCCCAGAGAAGGCAGGAGGCTCCAGAGCCAACTCCCCCTTCAGCACCCATGTGTAAAACCCAAAGAAACCACAGGCTCTGAGAGACCTCCTGATCTCCTAGTTCAGGTCTAAATGCAGTCCTGGCTCTGAGCTCAGCTCTACTGCAAACACCTCTATCAGTGCCTGGCAGTTCTTCCCATTTCCAAGGCAGCTCATCAAGTTAATCCAGTTTGGTCTCTTCCTTCTGGTTTGGGTCACCCACAAATGATAAAATATTCCTATTCAATTCCTGTTCCTCTTGAAGGGCTAAAACAACGTGGTGAAAAAGTTCTGTCATAGTACACTTGGATTTCAGGAGGAAATGATTCTTATTTCTTGTGCTTTTTTATGACCTTGCTGCCATTTCCCAGCTATAAGCTGGAAATGTTAAATTATAAAAAGTACAATATTAATCAACCAATTGAGTTGCCAGTTCTAATTTTGGAGAGAAAAGTGGAGAGAGAAATAATCAAAGACTCCCCCAAAAAGCAGATGGCTGGAGAGCACTTCTGGCAGTCACACGACTCACACATGGGACCACTCAAGTTTAACAAATTGGACAGCAGAGAGAGCACTGAAATGGAAATTGGGGCTCTGCTCCATCCAAATTCTTCAGAATGTTTGTTTTGGATCTGCACCTCTCTGCAATTTACAGCTCCAGATTAGATACAGCAAGAGCAATATTCCTGACTAGAAACAAGACAGAACGACCAAAGCTTTGCCAAATCACAGCTCTGTCTCCCTGTGTACAAACAGCACCAAGGTGTAAATGGTTTTCCTAAATAAACCCCAGGACTAAACATGGCTTTTCCTAACACAGCAAGAAAGCTGCACGAGACATTTCCATGAGTCAAAGTGCAAAACTTCTGCAGCAAAGCCCATATTGGCAGGGAAAGAGCAGGAGAAAGGAACCCAGAGCAACCTGAGATGTCCCAGTCATGTCCACACAGCAGGGACCTCCCACTGCCAGGGAGAACATTCCCTAAACACAATGAGCAATGAGCTCAGTGGGTTGTGTTCCCAACATTAACCAGTTTTGGTACCTTAAGGTGCAGTGAAATATTTATTCTTTAATCAGGAGGGGGAAAAATCACTAAGTCAATGTCAGCTGTATCAATCTCAGCTGCCAGGGGAGGTTTAGGTTGGATATCAGAAAGAAATTCTTTCCAGAGAGAGTGGTCAGGGATTGGAATGGGCTGCCCCAGAGAGGGGGTGGGTTCTCCATCCCTGGAGGTGTTTAAGGTGACACTGGATGTGGCACTGAGTCTCCTCTTAAACACCTCCAGGGACAGAGAATCCACCTTGTCTTGATCCAACCCTACTCCGTGCCCTGGGCTGGTGATCACAGTGGGGTTGGATCAAGGGTTGGACTTGATGATCTCAGAGGTCTCTTCCAACCCAGTTCATTCTATGATTCCATGAATACACAAAGGTAACAGACGACACCAAAAAAGGAAGAAAAAGAGCTCATTCTGTCAGTCTTCCTGTAAGAAATCAGTTCCCTCAGAGCTCACCAGGAAAACATGAAGGTCTCTCCCAGTGAGTGCCAGTGGCAGCTCAGGGAAATGCATGGCCAGAGATGACATCACCCACCCCAAGCAAAGCTGGAGATCAAAGTCCTGCTGGTCTCAGGGACCACTCACTCACCAGGGGATGGGTGGTTTGCTGGGCACACCTTCCTGAGGAATCCAAAACTAACACTTTTCCATGGAGCAGAGATTCCTGCAGGGCTCAGGCTCCCCCTCCAGCAGAGCTGCTCTCCAACGTGCCAGGCCTGGGCAGTGAGGTCATCCAGCTGTGTAATTTGTAGGATTTTACTCTGTCAAAATTGATCTTAGGATTTCCATGGCAACTAGATCAAAACAAAAGATGGAGCAGACAGAGTGAGTCTCTCCCTGCCACCACCCGGATTTTTATATAAATATATATGTATATATAAATATATATATATAAAGCATTACACATATGTAGAGTTAATGTTCATGATTCATCATTAAATTATGTTAGAAAACTGGCACTGGAGAAATAACAGCATAGAGGGAGAACATTAAATAAAAAAGGTAATAAATGTGTAAACTGACATCAATAAAATATTAAAAAAAGGTAACTCTTCAACTCCCAGCACCTGGGGACAGGGTATGACTTTCCCATTACACCCAGTTAGGAGAAGGTATCACCCATTCCTGGCTGGGACAGAGGGAAGGCAATGCTGCCTCTGCTGCCATGAGATGAAGATTCCCCCCATGGAAAATCACCCTTCAACCATTGCTGGTGACAGATCCACACTTAGGAAAGCCTGACTGACACTCAGCTACCTAAGCTTGGCTTTGGAAATTCTTATGCACAGTCTTGCACTTCTGCCCATTTATTTTAGTGTCCTTGTAGAGGCTGAGCTGGGTCCAGACACTGCAAAACAGCAGGAAAAGTCTGGATGTGGAAGCTGGTGCTGCTTCCAGCCAACTTGTGTGGTGAACAGCAACCCCTCCCAGCCCCTGCTCTTGGGACAAGGATGGAGCTGAGAAAAAGGTGGGATAAAAAGCTGGATTTTCCTACAAATCACTCCTCCTAAACATCAGAGAGGCTTCTGAGCACTCCTCAGGAGATCTCAGTGAGGTCCTGACGCTTCCTGCACACAGACCTTGCCATGGCACATGCCCAGGCCCAGCATGTTCTCCAGCCAGGGCTCTCACCAGCATTCCCAATGCCCTCTCAACACACTCCATTGCACAGAATCATGGAATGGTTTCAGTTGGAAGGGACCATAAAGCCCATCCAGTGCCACCCCTGCCATGGGCAGGGACACCTCCCACCAGCCCAGGGTGCTCCAAGCCCTGTCCAACCTGGCCTGGGACACTCCCAGGGCTGGGGCAGCCACTGCTTCTCTGGGCACCTGTGCCAATTTTACCACCCTCAGTGTAAAAACTTTCTGATCATTAACCCAAGAATGTCTCTGTGCTGTCCACAGGAGGAATTCACAGCTGAGATGTGGGTCCCAATGTGTGTCTGTGCCTTCCTCAGGCTGGGCCATCCCAATGAACCCCCACATCAGGGTTCCCACTTTAACCTGGGCTTTCATTGGACCTGTGTTCCCCTAAACACATTTCCTCCATGCAGCAACAGGGATGGATGCAAGTGAAGAGAAACCAGGCACATAAAACTGACTCTTTCTCCCACATGTTCCCAGGAGCTGCTGTGCCTCCACCAACCCAGTTCTCCTGCACACCCCACAGAGCCTTGCAGGGCTCTGTAACTGCAATTTCAAGGCAGAGAAATGTTATGTAAACTCAAAGTTTGCAGCTTTATTACTGTGTGTTGTTTCACGCCAAGTCGCCCTTTACATACAAAGCAAACATGATGGAATTTATTTTTTTTTAACCAGCAAAATAAAGTTTATGGTTCTGCTTTGCCTCACGTGTGTTTATAAACACGGGAGCAGAGTGGCCTTATCACAATGGGGGTGGCAGAAAAAAACCCTCCTCAAGCTGAACAGGAGCCAACAGTGTGTCCTGGGCAAGTGAGGGGGTTCAGGAGAGCCTGGCCCTGACCCTGGGCCTGCTGAGGAGATGGGGAGCCAATCTCAGAGTGGATTGTAACAATTCCCTTTCCTGAAGAGAAACTACAGTGATGACAAAAAGCATTTAAACACCCAAACACCTTTAAAAGGCAGGAACTGCCTGATGACTGTGGCTCTGCTCTGGATCCCCAGGGCAGCAGACCAGTTGGGGTTCCAGTCCCCCACTCTGGTGGATTATTCCCTAGGAATACAGATTTAGGAGCAAAAGTGCAGGATCTGTTCATGGAACTTCCATCCCAACAGCAAACTCCACTTATTTGAAAGGATTATCAGTCAACTACAGTTCTTTCCACTGTAGAAACAGTAACTCAGTTAAGATAAACAAAGAAATTCCCATGCACTGGAAAGGAAAACCTATTAACTGATTAAACATGTGAATCAGTTGATAAACTGGTTATCAAAGTTCTGAAAACATTTTTAACAATGACCCTTCCTGCCACGTTCAACAATGACCCATAAAAGCTGGAATAATTCAGCCCTTTGCAGGAAACCAGCTGGAGAGAAAACAGAAGGGATTTCTGCCCCAAGAAGCTGCAGCTTCGCCATCCGAGCTGACAAATCAGACACTAATTAGGAGTGAAGTTGTGACAGACGTTTTAAATGCCAGTTAAAAGCTTTGGACAAAGTTTTTTCCAAGGTTTCTAACCCTTTTCAGCACAGAAGGAATTAGCAGCTTTATCTGATGGGTGTTTGGAAGTCATTCCTTTTTTCTTGGCAGGTGAAAAGCCCAAACACTCCTTATTTTTCAGGACAAGGTGAAGATCTGGAAGAGGAAGAGGGATGCAAATATCTGTGTTTTACTTACAGCTGAGCATGTAAATCCTATCTCAGAAAAAACTCCAGCTCAAAACTATTTGCAGACATGCAAAAGCAGAGCCTAACACAGACTAAAATCAGATTTCACTTGATGGAGAATCTCATTTAACTCCTTAGTACAGTTTAAAAAAAGGTAAGTTGAAAGAACTGACAGACCTGCTCTTTGGGATGGTTGAAAGTTCCTTTCAGGCAAATTCAGAGCCCCAGAAGAGCCCAGAGCAAACAGAGGAAGGTCCTGGTTAAGCCACAACACCACAACTGTTCTCATGGACAGAATTCAGAGAAAGTTCCAGCCATGAACTTCGGGTGGAGATTTATATTTTCCCAAAATTCAGAGAAATATTCAGACCTAAGGCACTTCTCAGAGTGTTCTACACCAATGCTTGGCATCTCTTCCCCTCCCTCATAACCTTTGCATCAGGCATGTTAACCAGAATAAACCATGTTCACCAAACCCAACCTCTGTGTGGCTTCATGGCAAGCAAATCATCCACAGCTTTCTTTTCCCTTATCAGAAAGGTCTGTCTACATAAAAGGCAACATCCCAAGTCAGAGAAATCCCAGAATTCCAGACATTTTCACCAGGGTCTTGCACACCAACTTATCCAAAACTTGGACATAAAACTTTTCAATCAACTAAGGACTTTTTAAAAAGTAATGGAGAAAGGTTCAAGCTTTCTACCACTTCCTGCAGAGTACTTTAAGTAAGTTAAAACAGTCACTATTTAAACATTTGGCTTTATAATGATCTTAAAACAATCCAGCCTTTTTAAAAACCCCACCTCTCAGCCTTCTCCTAAGCTGAAATAATAAGGCAGACAGAATAAAAGGCCAGTATTCTATTTTCCTTCCAGAAACACAACATTTAAAAGCAATCCAACCAGGCATTTGTTAACAGGGGAGCATAAATAAAAAGAAAACCAGAGGGTTTTAATTTTGAAAAGTCTGCTACCATTTGTGGGAACATCATCTCCCAAAAGCAGGGCCTGCTCCTGGGGTGGACTGTGCTTAGCCCTGTTCTCAGAAAACACTGATGGTTCTGCTTCTGGAAGAGGAGAAAACAAGAAGTTCAGAGTGTTGTTCTTAAAGGCTTTAAAGGTATTCCAAGGCTCCAGTGGGTTTGGAATAGCTGAGCCCCTGCAGACCCAGGATGGGAAGGAGACTCAGCACCTCCCCGTGAAGAGCTCCTGAGCTCCCCAGACCTACAAAGAGAGGAACACACCGAGGATTTGAGAGCTGTGACTTGGAAAAGCTGTAAGGACTGCCCAGTTCATGTACTTGAGGTCAGGCTGCACTTCTTTGGTCTCCAGATTAAGCACAGGCAGGACAGGATGTTCTCCCACCACCCTCTCCCACTGCTCCTCTCCCAGTGGGAGCTGCTCCCTCACAGAGGGTTTGACTCTGTGGGCACAGGACACCAGAGCAAGCCCTGCTTGGGCAGCTCCTCCTGCTGGGCTGGGCCCCACAGGGGTTTGTGTGAAGCAGGAATGTGTTTTCCCCGTTGACATTTAGAAAAATCTAAAATAGCCCTTCAACCAAATGAGATGAAGTACAAAAATTCACAGCCAGTGGTGCAGCCTTTCCTTTCTCCTGCTTGTCCCACGCTCTGGGGCAGCCACTCCGAGGTCAGCACTGCCCTTTTGGAAGCCCAAACCCTCCATTTGCACACAGACTGCTTGGCTTCAGGTGTTTCAGTCCAGGTGCTCAGCTTGGACACCTTGAAGGACTTTACAGCTTCCACATGGAAACCTTTTCCCTGTGGCACACAAGGAAAACCCTTCCCTGTGGCACACAAGGAAAACCCTTCCCTGTGGCACACAAGGAAACCCTTCCCTGTGGCACACAAGGAAAAACTCTCTCTGTGGCACACAAGGAAAACCTTTCCCTGTGGCACACAAGGAAACCTTTTCCCTGTGGCACACAAGGAAAAACTCTCTCTGTGGCACAAAAGGAAAAACTCTCTCTGTGGCACACAAGGAAAACCCTTCCCTGTAGCACACAAGGAAACCCTTCCCTGTGGCACAAAAGGAAAACCCTTCCCTGTGGCACACAAGGAAAACCTTCCCTGTGGCACACAAGGAAAACCTTCCCTGTGGCACACAAGGAAAACCTCTCTCTGTGGCACACAAGGAAAAACTCTCTCTGTGGCACACAAGGAAAACCTTTTCCCTGTGGCACATAAGGAAAACTCTTCTCTGTAGCATACAAGGAAACCCTTCTCTGTGGCACACAAGGAAAACCTTCCCTATGGCACACAAGGAAAACCCTTCTCTGTGGCACACAAGGAAAACCTTTCCCTGTGGCACACAAGGAAAACCCTTCCCTGTAGCACACAAGGAAACCCTTCTCTGTGGCACAAAAGGAAACCCTTCCCTGTGGCACACAAGGAAAACCCTTCCCTGTGGCACACAAGGAAACCCTTCCCTGTGGCACAAAAGGAAACCCTTCTCTGTGGCACAAAAGGAAACCCTTCCCTGTGGCACACAAGGAAAACCCTTCCCTGTGGCACAAAAGGAAAACCCTTCCCTGTGGCACACAAGGAAAACCTTCCCTGTGGCACACAAGGAAAACCTTCCCTGTGGCACACAAGGAAAACCTCTCTCTGTGGCACACAAGGAAAAACTCTCTCTGTGGCACAAAAGGAAAACCCTTCCCTGTGGCACACAAGGAAAACCTTCCCTGTGGCACACAAGGAAAACCTTCCCTGTGGCACACAAGGAAAACCTCTCTCTGTGGCACACAAGGAAAAACTCTCTCTGTGGCACAAAAGGAAAACCCTTCCCTGTGGCACACAAGGAAAATCTCTCCCTGTGGCACACACAGGACCTGCTGCACTGCCCTTGGGTTTCTGGAGCACACAGTGTCTATGCATTGATAGGCAGGAATTACTCCTGGAAATGTCCCAGCTGGTCAGGAGATGTGAGAATAGGAAGATGTCATTCCATGTTAATAACTTGCCTGATTTACACACCCCAGGCTGTTGCTGATTTGCTGAACTCTGAGGGGACCATTTCTCTGTGGTCACACCAGGATGGTTGAACCCCAGAAAGGCAGATGAGCTGCTCCAAAAGAGACACCCTGGCAAATCCAGGGGGATGTGGCAGGAGGAGCTCCAGGATCCAAGTCCAGCATTTTCCTCCTCCATTCCCTGCAGCTGGCTGGGAACACACCTGTCACCCTCCTGGACACCAACCAAGCACCACAGCACGGCCAGTTTAGGGACCTGGCAGCAAAGCCCATTCCACCTGGAATCAGTAGCTTGGAATTCTCCGCACTGCTCCCTGAGGCACTGCAAAGATGCACCTTCAGGCTGAGGCTGAGGAGGCACACCCAGCCAGAGCTGCAGGGCAAGCAGCAGGAAGAGCCATCCAATCTGAAGGGAAGCATTTGCACAACAAGCAGTGGCCACGAGCCAGCCCTCAATAAAGTTCTGCTAGAAATGAGAAAAAGGTGCAGAAAGATTCTGGCACAGCCTTCCAGCAGGATGGGAGAAACCACACAAAAATGTTACTGGGGTTTAACATGGCTGTTTATAAATTCACAGGGAGGATGAGAGGCCACAGTGACCTGTGACTGTGGGGACTGGACTTTCTCAGCTCTCAGCTTGGACTTGTGCTCCAAGTTGCCCCAAACTCCCTTCCTTGCCAGCCTGGCATTTGTTTAGTGCTCATGAGCTACAGGGGTATCACTGAACTGGTGATGTGGGAGCATTCTCAGGGGGCAAGGTCTGATTGCAGAGGGATGGGTGTGTTTACTGGGTTTGTTCTGTGCTGGATGTGGCTCCTGCACAGGCAGTTGAGCCCCAGTGCTGGAGGACAGGGCAGCACAGCACAATTATTGCTGAGCAGGTGGTTGTGAAGGCAGCTCTCTGGGGCTCAGGAAAGCACAGTGGAAGTCTGAGGTGCATTTATTCCCCTGGGCCTCATTCCAAGCATTGCAATGTGCCTCCCTCACCTTTCAGCATCTTGCTCTGCCAAATGCAGCCCCAGGAGCCTCAGCCCAGGCTCAAGTGGCTGCTGCTGACAGACAGAGCCAAGCACTGAGCTCTTGGGCAGGAGGAGCAGCTCAGCTCTGCCAAACTGCCTTCAGAAAAGCCCTGACTGAAAGGGATCTTCATTGGAAAATGCTGAAAGACACACACACACACATGGAAACCCCTGAAACCACTGAACTGCACAGGCAAAGGGCAGGAAGCAGCCTGGGGTTTCTGACTCTGCTCCTTTCCAGCTGATGACCACACTGGTTTAATGTGTTCCAGAGCAAATGCCCTTCACTCAGGATCCACACACAACCCCACCCCAGGCCAGCCTAATTCCACTGGAGCTGGATGGTCTGGAGAGTCCTTTGGAGCTGGAGGAAGCTGCTGAAATCTGTGAAAGTCTCCAGGAATTGCATCAAATTGTTTTTCTACCTCATTTTTTCCCCTGTCTAAACACAACTGGTGCTCTAAGATTGAGTCACCAGGCTGGTTGTAACTCTGGGTGCCCAATGGTCTCCCATGTCCTGCTCTGCTTCATCCCATCCTCATCATGGGACACTTCTGGAGATGCCCTGGCTAATGAAAGAAGGAATAAAGCACACACATATTCCCAATCCAGCTATTCCTGAGGCATTCCCAGCAGTGCAGGGGTAGAGAGGCTGCACTGGCACGGCCTGTGCACAACCTGCTGCAATCCACCTGCTGAAGGTTCACCAGGAGATGACACACAAAGCTCCAGGTCTGGTACAAGGAGCTTTCTTGGTCACCACAAGCTCCCACCTCTCAGAGCACAGAGGAAGGGAAGGATTAAACACTGGCAGTGCATGTCATTCTCCTTTCCTTTCCTGGCACTGGTGTCTTTTCACGTGGCAGTTTGTTTTCCTCCAGAATTATTGCAGAAATACATCTCTCCAAATATCTGGAAAACATCTACTTGCTCTGCCCACCAGAGCAGGATCCACTGTCTGCCTGTGGATCCCTCTGCCCTCTCCAGAGGCTGCACAGCTCAACCTGAGCACCTGCCACTGCCCTGGGAGTGTTTCACAACTTGAAGGCTTTAGTGCCTCTGCCCTGGACAGCTGGGCCTCCTCCAGCCCTTCCCATTGCCACAGACCATCCTGGGGTGAAAGCACTCCTGATATCCAAAGCCAGATGATTAAATCTGCAAACAAAGGACAAGCAGCAGCTCCTCCCTGATGGCTGAGCACCAGTTGTGAGGTAGAACAAGCTCCTTTCTCAGCCCTGGGCAAAGCCCATGGGCAGCCAGGGGAGGGTTCTCCTCAAGGCATGCCAAGGGCTGTAGCATCTTCCTGCTGTTCCAGGACCCCTGGCAACCACCCAACATTTTTGCAGGACACTCACACTCCTGCCCCTGTCCAAGGTGGATTTGGGTGCCTTTTCCATTCTGGTTCCAGCATCCTGCTGCCTGAGAAGGGCAGGAAGCTCAGAGTGCACACAGGACATGGACCATCTTGAGGGACACACCTCCAAATGGTTTCCCCTTCATTGCCAAGACACATTTCAGCCCAAGTGACCAACTTCCTCAAATCCCCTTGGAAAAAGGACAGGACAGGGTTCCTTCCACCCAGTAACCTGCAGGATTCACCATCCCACAGTCCCCTTTTGTAATGCAAGAGCTGTAACAACTGACAGCAACCCAGACTTAGGCCAGGACAGCATCCACCCACCATTTCATTGAACTGAATGTGTATGAGCAGCAAAAGGAAACATCAACAAATTCCAGATGCAGAATGTAATTATGTTTGGATGGCAGAATGTTTCATATTGTTTTCTATAGGAAAAAAAAAAGGCATCATTAAAGCAGTGGAATTTCAGTAAACTATGTTTTGGGCTGCAGCCCAGAAACTTGGCAGTTCAGAGGCATGGCTAAAATATTCCAAGGGTCATAAATCCTTGGCTTTAATTTGCAGATATAGGTTACAGCCTCAGTGTCACTGCAAGGGGGTAAATCGTGCTCCCACCTCAGCAGCTGCCAGAGGGCACTGCCCCAAGCCTGCACTCCACTGGGCAGCTCTCAGGAGAGCCACACCTTGGTGTCTTTGGTGTCCCCATGGCACTCAGACACTCTGCACTGCCGGCTGGAGGCTGCCCTGGCTGCAGCAGGCTCTGCTGCCACCCACACCCCTGCATGGTGCTGTCCTGGGGAGGACAGAGGGACATGGAGGTGCATGGTGGTGTCCTGGGGAGGACAGAGGGACATGGAGGTGCATGGTGGTGTCCTGGGGAGGACAGAGGGACATGGAGGTGCATGGTGGTGTCCTGGGGGGGAGAAAGGGACCTGGAGGTGCATGGTGGTGTCCTGAGGAGGACAGAGGGACAGGGAGGTGTCCTGGGGAGGACAGAGGGACAGGGAGGTGCACAGTGGTGTCCTGGGGAGGACAGAGGGACATGGTGGTGTCTTGGGGAGGACAGAGGGACATGGAGGTGCATGGTGCTGTCCTGGGGAGGAGAAAGGGACATGGAGGTGTCCTGGGGAGGAGAAAGGGACATGGAGGTGCACAGTGGTGTCCTGGGAGGACAGAGGGACATGGTGGTGTCCTGGGGAGGACAGAGGGACATGGTGCTGTCCTGGGGAGGACAAAGGGACCTGAAGGTGCACAGTGGTGTCCTGGGCAGGACAAAGGGACACGGTGGTGCACAGAGGTGTCCTGGGGAGGACAGAGGGACATGGAGGTGTCCTGGGGAGGACAAAGGGACGTGGAGGTGCACGGTGGTGTCCTGGGGAGGACAAAGGGACCTGGGGGTGGGCTGGCCATGGACAAGGTGGCTCCCCTCTCACATCAGCTTTCACCAAGTATCTCAGCCCTGCAGGCTCAGGGTGAGGGAGTTTGGAACTGTTAGGGACTAGTTTGTGAAACCAAAAATCCAGCAGCATTCAGCGGCCTATAAATATTTTCACTGAATTTGCATTCTATGGAACAAGCTAAAGAATTGCAGCAGCACATGCCCATGAAAAAAACAGCAAATAATGTCTGCAAAGAGCTACTTGAATAAGATTTGTCACATATTGGCCACCTCAGTGCATGTTTGTGTCAGAGCTGGGCTGTTTGCAGTGTTAGATGAGAGTTTCAGAAGCTGGGGCACAAGAATTGCTGGTTTGGACAACAAAGGCCTCACAACTCAGATGTGTCACACGGGCACTGGGACACCACTGCAGGGAATAAAGTTCTAGCAAGAAGCACAAGCCTTTCTCAAGACACTGATCTCTACACTTAGCACCAATTTGTCCCATTCTGTTAAAATCAGTCATACAACAAAGCCTTGACACAGCTCAAGTAATGTAGAGGTTACAGCTGCAGTGCCCAACCAAAGGGTGACACCACAGTATGAAAAAGTAACCTGAGGAAATTCCACTGAAGTCAGTGGGGCTTCCAAAGTGTTCCAAAGTAGGTCCCAATTACAGAGTGAGTATTGGGAGAGCCAGGAAGTTGCCTGTAATAGTGTGAAGGTGACGTCAGGGAAAAAATCCCTGCTCCCTGTGCCAGGCCTCAGCCACTGCCTGGCTGCTCTCAGCTCATTCTGTACTAACTGCAGAATTATTCCATTCACAGCCCCTCTCCAAAGTGTTTCCTGAAATCTCTTCTTTGGGAATGGTGTGGCTTTTGCAGCATCAGAGCACATTCTGCAGGGCTGTACCTGCAAACAGATTTGCCCCAAAGGCACACAGAGTTTGGGACCTGTGGTGGGAAGAGCAGCAATGCTTCGTTTCAGGACACAGCCCTTGGTCTCCAGTCACTTAAACAGGGTCATGGGAAAGGCTTTTTTAAGAGCAAAGAACCCAACCCAGCTAAACATCTCCCTGCTCTGCGTGTCCTGCCACACCTTCACTGGAGACTGGGCACTGCTGGTTTCTTCAGAACATTCAGACTGACCCCTGTGTTACTCTGGCTCTCAACAGTTCCAAATCCCTGGAGAAAGTGAGTCCTTCATGACCTCACCAGACCTCCTGTTCTTTGAATTCCTGCTCACCCACAGCAGCTTTGCAAAGCCAGACTCCTCCAAGCCACCAATCCCACCACTGTCCCAAAGAGCACAGGAGTGTGGTGGCTCACCTGTGTCCTTGCTGCTTGTTTTCACTGACAGCCCCTATGAAACTAAAGCCACGTGTCCCCACAGCAAACATCCCACAAACAGGTCACCCCCTCACACCCAGAAATTAGGGAGCAGCTCCACTTCCTCAGCTGAGCCAAACCCCAAAACAAAGTGCTGCCCAGACCAAAAACTCTCCAAGAAAGGGAGAAAATTGTGGCCTTGTGTCTTGCAGTGGCTCCATCTCGGAGGGTTTGGAGGCTCATGCTGGGCTGTGCCAGACAGACAGTAGATCCTCACTGGAGACAATTCTGCTTCTCTAGAGAGACCTCCTCTCCTGAAAACTGTCCTACATAAACCTCAGTGGTCCTGCAGTCCAGCCTGCCAGGCCAAATGCATCTTCTCCAATAAATGTTCTCAAAGAAGCTGAAAAATAAGTAAAGACGTTCCCAATAAATCCAGATTTATATATAATATGTATAAAACTGCAGATGTCAGAGGAATGTTTTGCTAATGGAAGAATTCAAGGAAAAAGCCAGAGCTTTAACATGTAAAGAATGCAAATACACTGCAAAGCCTGCAGTGGTGGTGGACAACCCAAAGATGGGTGTGCAGGAGGATGGGTGGACACCCAAGAGCTGGTTGTACCTCTGTGTTCCTGTGACTCCCTCAGTGACTGTCACATCTCACTGTCTGGGCTCCCACAGACCCAGAGCCCTCAGCACACTCAGATCTGGGAGCCTTGGGGCTCGTTGTGACCCTGCACAGCATCCCTGGTCACAACCCAGGCACTGAACTTGCACTTCCCTGAGCAACAGTTGTGGCTCCAAAGCCTGTGCTTGGAACAGGAAAGAGATGGATCCAAACAGACAGGAAAACACAAGGAAATGTTCTAGCTCAGGAGCACAGGAATTATTGGCAACCCAACTTTCTTAACCCAAGCCAAGCAGGAGGCTGGGACAGTACCTTGACCCCCTTGACTCGAAGATCACCCACAGCAACAACCACAGCAAAGGCAGCTCACCTTCAGACATGGTGGTGATAGCCCTGGAATCATGGAATCCTGCAGTGGTTTGGGTTGGAAGGGACCTTAAAGCCCATCCAAGGGCAGGGACACCTCCCACCAGCCCAGGTGTCTCCAAGCCCTGTCCGGGCTGGCCTTGGACACTCCCAAGATGAGGCAGCCACAGCTGCTCTGGGTACTCAACCACTGTGAGAAGCCAAGCAGGAATTGCATGTGGCACAAGGAGGGAGGTGCAGGGGACTGTGCCTGCAAATCCAGGCAGGCATTGGCACCAGCAAAGGTCACAAGCAGGACACAAAGCACTGGAAAAGGTCTGTGCATCCCAGTTCACATCCGGCCAGGAACAATCTCTCTTTTGTCTCTTATTTATCTGAATAGAAACACAGTAAAGGAGGTGAAGTTCAAACGGTAAACAAGAATTTCAGCTTTAAGCTTTGATTCAGAGGATCTGTTTTCTGATAGTGCTGCTGTGAATTGTGCCCCTCAGTTATTTCTGGAGCAGAGTTTATAAACAGGTAACCCACAACAATGTTTCTCAATCCCCCCCACCCGCTTAATAAAGTGAAGGATCACCTAAATTTAAAACAATATATTTAAACCACTAAGAAACATTTCCTGGAGCGTTGCCTAGCTTGTTTTAAACTTTTTTTAACAAAAATAAAAGAGAAGTCCAAGCTGTGAATGTTTGTTTATTGTTTTTCTGTTTCAATTGTACTTATTTCTGTGCTGGTACAAGTGGGAGAACATAACTTTTATTTTTACAACAGCCCTTGCAGAAAGGGAAGTCACTTCTGCTCCTAATTGTGTGTGATTTCCACTAAGGAGCATAGAATATGAGAAAGGGGGGCACAAAATGATAACAAAGATTGATTTTAAAGGATTCTTTGATACACACTAGTGAGTAACTCACAACCATGTGTAGATATGCTTGATTATGAGAAGCACATGATGCCCATTCCAATTTTTTTTTTTTTACGTTCCAGACTTCCCTAAATTCTTCACTTCCCTAATCTAAATGTCTGGAGACTTTAAGTCTCCCTCCCACAGCTTCCCCGGGGATATTTCCTAGCACACTGAGGATGAAGAGATAAGCATTCCTTGGTGGTGTTCACAGTTTGCTGCATTGTTTCGTTTCCCCCTGGTTTTCAAAGAACTCTGTGTGTTCATGGAAGTGCCTCTGTCTCGAGGAGAACACTCGTTCCCTCTGACAGAGATGGCAACACAAGCAAGGGAATGATTCCTGAGGTGGGATGGCCCTCGAGGGTCCCCTCCAGCTCAGCACCTTCTGTGGTCCTGTGCATGGAAATCCAACCCCCAGTGCCCCAAACTTGGTCACCCCAAGTGTTTTGGTTTCCAAAGCACTCACAGTTCTCTGCCTACAATGGAACACCAAACACTGAAGGGAGTGAGGGGAGTGTTTCAGTCTTTGCTAAGCCTGAAATAACTTTTTAAAGGTTTTCCTTGAGGATGTAAAGGCAAGAGATGCAAAGCTCCAAGAAGGAATAAGGACACAGGTACGTTGTGCAGTGATGGCTGAGAAGAGCAGCGGGGACTGTCCCTGCCTGGTGATCCCTCTGGCAGATGTTCCTCCCCTGGCACGGAGGGCTCTGGGCTAAGCCCCATGAAGACCCTCCTTCCTTTAAAAGCCAAAGTGCAGCTGTGGTTGGGTCACCTCTCCCCTGGGATTGACCCCTGGCCCTGCCCCACTGCACCCTCGCTCCCCAGGGCCAACCAGGGCAGGGTAGGGTTTCACAGCTGCCATTCCAAAGCCAGAGCTGGAAATCCAAGAGTCTTCACTCAATAAATAAAACTGCAGCACTGCTCACAGCCCTGCTGGCTCAGCTTACAGGCAGAGCTGACACAGTTTCCTTCCAGCTCAGGGGCTCCAGTGAGTTACGGCGAGGAGGGAAGGCCCAAGAATGGTGATTAATAGATATTGGAACCTACAAAAAGGAGGCCCAAAATCCACAGCCATTCCAGCTGTGGGGAAAAGCAGGAGGGCAGGGCTGAGAGGCACCAGAGCTGCAGCAACCTGGGGTGTCAGAGACACTCTGCCCAGAGCAAGTAACACTTTGCCCTCTGCAAACCCAGGGACAATCCAGGGCAGAAAGATTCTAAATAACACCAATTCCAACTGCACAGAGACATCTTCCAACTGCACCCATGTGATGGATTTGAGGGACTGACCAGAAGTAAGATGGAAATACCTTATTGCTCTGTACCTTTTTCCTTGAACCCATCTAGTTGAGCTTCTCATGGTTTGGCTCTAGAGTTTCAGGGCTAAAAAGTAAAAAAAAAACCCAACTGTGCCAGGTGCCACAAACCTGCTGGAGCCCTTTGGAGTCTGGGTGAGAGTCTGGTGGAGCCCAGCTGGGAAGGGCACGAGCTGGGATCATGGGAGGCTTGGGAATGGACAAACAGCTGTCCAGAGAGGTGTTGGTGTGGGTGACCATGGGAATGGACAGGGACACCTTCTGAAGAACTCCCCAACCCAAGGCCCTGAGCATTTCCCATTCCCAGCTATGCTGGCAGCCTTTGGAACAGGCTGTGCAGGGAAGGGCTGGAGGCACCACCCTGGAGGGGATGGAAGTGGCACTTGAGGACATGGTTTAATGGTGGACATGCTGGTGGTGCTGGACTGACAGCTGGACTTGATGATCTTAAAGGTCTTTTCCAACCTTGACAATGCTGTGATTACAGTATTAATATGATTCCCACTCCTCCCTCACTAATTTTACAGCAACAAGCACATCTCCCACACCCTCAGTTTCACTGATTACCTACAGAATTGCAGTTAAATCACCCAAATCCCAGATAGCCCCCAGCAGACACTCCTAGAGAAGAAAGAACACCTGTAACCCCATCAGCAGTGACCTGCCAGTCTCAGCCACCCCAGCACAGCTCCTACACCACTCCAGGAACTCAGCAGTGATCTGCCAGACTCAGCCACCCCAGCACAGCTCCCACACCACTCCAGGAACTCAGCAGTGACCTGCCAGTCTCAGCCACCCCAGCTGAGCTCCCAGCTCAGGGCTGTCCCAGACCACTCCAGGACTCAGCAGTGACCTGCCAGTCTCAGCCACCCCAGCACAGCTCCCACACCACTCCAGGAACTCAGCAGTGACCTGCCAGTCTCAGCCACCCCAGCTGAGCTCCCAGCTCAGGGCTGTCCCAGACCACTCCAGGACTCAGCAGTGACCTGCCAGTCTCAGCCACCCCAGCTGAGCTCCCACACCACTTCAGGACTCAGCAGTGATCTGTCTCCTCAGCCACCCCAGCACAGCTCCCACACCACTTCAGAACTCAGCAGTGACCTGCCAGTCTCAGCCACCCCATCAGAGCTCCTACACCACTTCAGAACTCAGCAGTGACCTGTCTCCTCAGCCACCCCATCAGAGCTCCTACACCACTCCAGAACTCAGCAGTGACCTGCCAGCCTCAGCCACCCCAGCACAGCTCCCACACCACTTCAGAACTCAGCAGTGACCTGTCTCCTCAGCCACCCCAGCACAGCTCCCACACCACTTCAGAACTCAGCAGTGACCTGTCTCCTCAGCCACCCCAGCACAGCTCCCACACCACTTCAGAACTCAGCAGTGACCTGTCTCCTCAGCCACCCCAGCACAGCTCCCACACCACTTCAGAACTCAGCAGTGACCTGCCAGCCTCAGCCACCCCAGCACAGCTTCCACACCACTCCAGAACTCAGCAGTGACCTGTCTCCTCAGCCACCCCAGCACAGCTCCCACACCACTTCAGAACTCAGCAGTGACCTGCCAGCCTCAGCCACCCCAGCTGAGCTCCCACACCACTCCAGGACTCAGCAGTGACCTGCCAGTCTCAGCCACCCCAGCACAGCTCCCAGCCCAGGGCTGTCCCACACCACTCCAGAACTCAGCCCACCACGAGGAGCAGCGTCAGGAATTCCAGACGAGCGGCTCGTTCTGGCACCAGGACAATGCCATAAACACACATTTCAAAGCCTCTCTCCTCAGGTTCCTCTCCCATTCATTGGACACTTGCCAGGAGAAGTAAAAATGTTCCCCAGGGCTGAGCTCTCTGAAGGCATCAGGGGCTGAGCTCCTGTGCTGATGGATCTTACAGATCTCAGTGAGGAGGATGACACTAATTCTGAATTCCATGTTAGATTTATGGGAAACAAGGTTGATAATTTTTTTTTAATTTATTAGATACAATTAGTGCTCCAAAACAGTGATTGGAGATTTCTTAAAAGGGAGGACTAAACCAAAGCCCACACTCCTGGGGAAACAAGTAACCATCAGTCAGCTGTGAAAGGAAACCTGCTCTTTCTTTCAGATTAGCTACTGTCTCGTGGTACATAATTAATATTGATTTGAAGGCAGCTGCCCAAGGGACCCAGAACAAGTGAGTGCAGCACGTGCTGACACATGGAATATCATAATGGCCAGTCTGCAGCACCACTGGAATGAATATCCATCAGGAGGAAGGGTTTCCCCTCAGCCTTCCAAAGGGTGGAATTCTAATGTGACCAGATTCCAGACACTGGAAAATGGAAAGGACATTTGGGGAAACTGCAAAGTACTGATCTATTTTTTTTCAATTGCTTTAATCAGTTTTTCTTTGCCAGCCCAGACTGAGAGTCTCAGGGAAGGAAATCCTTGGTGAAGTCAGTGCACTCCTGGGTGGGGTTTGTGTCCTATTCCATGGGCAGAGACCTCCCAGTGCCATCAGGGGAGGAGGGTGAGGGGTCAGGCTGTAACCCAGGATTTGGGCAACCTAAACTTCACTTCTGGCCCTGCCACAGACTTTCTGTGAGACACAGGGTAAGACTCCATCCCTTTGGGGCTTACTTTTCTCTCTGTGAAATGGGGGTGACAGGATCACACCTCAGAGGCACAGAAAGGATAAAACTGGAAGAGTTGGGGAAAATGAGGCCTCTGATAGCAGAGGGATTGACCAAAGGGTTAGAAGAACACAACCTTCTGCAGCCAGTGCTGACACATTTGCTCTCAGAAATGCAGTGGAGGGATCAAACTTCAGCACACTGAGTGCTTTTAACCAGTGTTTTATTCATAAATACAAACAGTGATTTTCTCAGAGGTAGAAACACGGGGGGTGGAAAAAAGGGTTATCAATTGTCCTCATGAAGTGTCCTCCCTCAGAGCCACACCAGAGTGGTGAGAGGAAGGAGGGAGCCCTCCTTGCTGCCTCTGTTCCTCCTTCCCTCTCCAGCTGGAGGGTTCAGGGAAAGGGGAGGAACATGTTGGGTTGAGAAGAGCCTGAAGTGATAATTAAAAATGGCTTGCACAAGGAAAGCAGCTGCTGTGAGGGACTTGTTTCCACCTTACACTGAGCTTTGCCTCACCCTCTGATGGCTGTGCAAGGGTCACAGCTCAGGGCAATTCCTGCCCTGGCAACTCTGCCACACCAGAACATCAATCCCTGACATGCAACTGCTCTGAGGATGCAGGAGAGGTGACTAAAGCAGAGAGGAACGTCACACCATGGGGTAAAACCTGTGCTCATGGCCAGGACAGGAGCTGGAAAGATTCCCTGGGTTTCCATAGAACATCCCATTTCCCTCCACACAATCCTATCTCAGGAAACAAACACAACAAAACACAATCTATTAATTCTGGGCTCTCAGACTAAAGAAGGAAACGACAAGTTATATTAAGAAAAAGAGGGTGGCACTTTAAAAAAGGAAAAGCCAGGATGTCCCCAGTCCCTAACAGCAGATACATGTGTCCCCTTTGGTGCAAAACTGAAACAATTTGAGAATGAAACCTTTTCCTTCAACTAATCTTTAAATAAGAATGCTGAATGACAGAGTCATCTCAATTAAAAAAATAAGCATTAATCACAGACATTATTAACATATTTCAATAAGATTATTTAATCTCCTTAAACTGTTTGTTTTCAAGTCTGAAAGAGTTTAAAGCTCACTGTGGCTGAATTCACCAGCACAGAAGGTCTTGGGCATCGTTGGAAATAACACATTGTTTGCATTTTTCATAAAGACATCAAGTGTATTCCATCCCTCTGAAACACGATCCCCCCCGGGAATTACAGATGAGCAAAACCAGAACAAGTGGAAGTTTAATTTTTTTTTTAAATGCCAAGAAGCCAATGGGTTAAGCTCTCAATTTATCTTTGTTTCTCCAAAGATACAACAGTCACACAGAGACATAGGAGCGAGACCACACCTGGGTTTCTTTAGCAGTGCCCTGCTGGAAATGTGTGTCAGATCCCAGAGCACATTCCTGCACTCTCTGATTAACCTTTAAGGAGATTAGGTTGGGAAGGCTCTGGGAGTGACATTCACCCTGAATTGAGGGTGTTCAGGCTGCAAAGTCTGCCCTTGGAGTGTGTTTCCAACACAGCCTGAGTCAGGCACGGAGGGAGCGTCCCTGGGGAACAGGATCTGAGCCAAGCGCTGGGAACGGGCCAGGAGTGCTCTGATGCTCAGACAGGAGTAAATTCAGTGCTCCACGGGAAAGGGGGAAAGGACAGGTGGCACAAAGTGACCCTTCTAAGGAGATCAGGGATGAGCAGATGAGCTGCCAGTGAGGAAAAGCTGAGCAGAACCTGCTCACTCTGCAGGCAGGTCCCGCCTGCCCCTTACCCCACACACCCCAGACATCTCCAACAGGTTCTGCCACCTCTGCTGGGCCTGGCAGTGCCCCAGCCCGTTCCCCTGGCAGGGTTTGCTCCCTGGCTCCGTGTCAGCTGGGGCAGCTCCAGCCTTGTTTCATTGAGGTTTATCTCAGACTGGAGCAGCAGTCAGAGGCTGCCCGAGCCTGGGAACGAGGCCAGAGCTGGCAAGACAAAGAGCCTGGTCCAGCACAATGCTAATAAATGATTACACCCTCCTTTTACAGAACATCAATGCACTTGACTCGGGGCACAGGATTCCTTTTCCAAATACACGGGAGGAGGTTAGAAAAACCCCCACCCCCATTGCAGAGCAGCTGCACCAGAGCTGCCCAAAGGTGTTTTCCTGCTGTGCACCGAAAGGCTCCCTCATCCCACCCTGGTGGGAGCAGGGAAGGCAGTGGTGGGACCATACAAAGGTGAATGTAATCGGGGCTTTGGGAGGAGAAGTGTCAGGAGCACAGGACAAAGGCCTTGCCACGCTCCCTGATGCTCAGCATGAGCATTCAGCACCAGAAGGTGATCCCCCAACACCCAGCCTGTTATTCTGCCCAAGCACTGTCAGGGGCTGCTGTGCCACCTCAGCACTCTGACCTGGCGCTTTGCCCGAGCCACGCGTTGTTTCCTTTCCATCCTCGCTGCAAACCGATGCAGAGCCGCTCTCAGGACACCAGCCCGGCTCTCACTCCTGGGACCAGCAGCCCTGGGGACACAAACCCTCAGCAGCTCTGGGCCCTCCGAGCCTTGAGAGAGCATTCCATGTTGTGGAGCACCATCTGGTGGCACCTTGGCCACGGGCAGCCACCTCCACCTGAGGATGCTCCCAAAGAGGACACGAGCTGTGATGGCAGAGCCTGGCCTGGGCTCTCGAGGCTGGCTGGGAGCTGATGGTGCTCCTGCACTGTCTGAACCAGCTCCACCTTTAGTTCAGGTTTATTCCAGCAGCTCAAAGTGCATCAGCTGAGGGTCAGCACTGAGCAGTCCAGGCTCACACATGGAATGCAGGATGCCCTCCTGAGAACGAGGAGTTCCCCCAAAGGACTTCAGGCCTCTTAGGACAGCCATAGGTTCAATAATGGCATCTCCATCCCTGTGTATAATTTCTGTTCCTTCTTGATGAAAGCCATGAAAAGTACAAGGGAAATCACACACTTCACTACATTAAATTCTAAGTACTACTTTGAGAGAAGCTTTTTCTGTTAGAGGCCATGGGTATTTCTTGTGGCAGCCAGAATGATTCCCTGTCTTCAATCACTGCAAACCCTGGGATCACAAACAGTTGTTGACCAGTTACCAAACAGAAGGTTTCACACTCCTGTGACCACGACAAGGTTTGGTTTAAAGGTGCAAACACTGAACTCCTGTAACAGGGTGTGACTCTCCAGGATCTGCAGAGTCCCAGTTCCATTTTCCATACTGCTCCACACTTCACTCCTGCCCTTGGCATACAGGGAGCTGGCACCAACTGTCCATGCCTTTCCCAGGGGTCTGGGAACTGCACATGGGAGCACATGATTAATCCCTAAAGCATCTGACACTCAGGACCATCTGGGATTTCCACAGTGCAGACCTTTCCTCCCAGCCAAACCATGGAACTCAGCTTTGCCAGGTGAGAAGAGAATCAGCAGGGACAGCAAGTCCCTCCCAGACTCACTCCTGGATTTGGGGGAGTTGTGGGGGTTTGGCTCATTAGAAAGGTTTTAGATCAAGTAAATATTTGGAATTTACAGCCCTTCTTCCCTTGTCGAGTGACTTCTCAATACATGGGCTTTCTGAAGTTGTTTCTGTCAACATCAAGGATTTCTGTTTTTTTTCTTTTTTTAATAAATTCCAAAAATCCTTGAAAAACACTAAGACAAAGGCATGACTCACATTCAGAATTTCCTGTTGATTTTTTTTTAAATGACCAGGATGTCATTGGACAGCTTGTCCTAAAATAAACTGATTACAATGATTTTGAAAGAGCTTTAAAGCAGCAATTCTGCCATAGGAGCCCCTTTCCCCAGCAGGGCTGGGAGCGGAGCCCCAGGGGAATCACTGGGACTCTTGAAGGTACAAGACTCTCAGAAATGGGATTTCAAGGTCCAGTTCTCACTGAAGACTGACAAAGTGTTCCTGGAAATTGAGAACCAACAGAAAAACCAAACCCATCTCCAAAATGAGAAATGCAGGTCCAGGTCTGTCCTCCTGGGAAGTACCAAGGCAGGGTGGGAGGGTCAGAGGGACACCAAGGGGTGATAAAAGCTTCTCTTTCCCTGGAACAGGAGCTGGGAATGGGGAGCAATGCCCAGCCTGGGCCCCTTCACCAGGTCAGAGACACAGCCACAGCTCTGCTCTCTCTGCTGGGCTGCCAGGGCAGGGCAGGGGAAGAGAAAGGGGAGGGAGGCACAGCAGCAAAATGTTCAACAGGGAGGAAGTGGTTTGGGATGGCACTTGGAAGTGCTCCAGGAGCACGTGCCTGACACAGCTCTGCTGGACCTTCCAGAACATTAACTGGGGAGGGGAGTTCTTGCTTTTTCTCAGGCTCTCACATTCATCCCAAGCATTTCTCTCAGGCTCTCACATTCACCCCAAGCATTTCTTTCTTGGAGAAATGTTCTGTCTGTTCATTATTTGAGGGGCACTTGTGCAGCCCAGAAAGCCTCAATGTGCTCCATAAATGCACTCAGGTCACACTCATGACCTGTTGGTTATTTCATCAGCTTTATGCAGCTCCAAAGGGGAAGAGGCCATGGCAAACTCCATAAAAACTCAAGATCCTGTGGAAGAGGGGGAGTGGGGAGAGAAGGAGGCAACAAACCAGCCTTAGGAAAGCACCGGGGTAAAGAACACAAAAGCACATCCTGCAAGTCAGTTCTGGTGAGGCCCAAGGGCAGCAGGTGAGCTGTGCCTTGGACACACACAGAGGGTTTGCAACTGCAGAGCAAAGCCTGGGGACAAATGCCACTCTCAGCCTGTGCCCTGGGGCATCCTGGGCTGGTGTTCAGCTGCTCCAGAACACGGGGCACCCACAGGCAGCAGCAGCCTCGGTCAGAGACAGCAACAAACCGGGTGGGAGGTGGGAAAGCTGCACTTTGGGAGCACAGCCTGGCTGAGTCATCCCCAAAAAGAACCTCCCAAAGGCTCCCAGCTGAGGAGCAGCCAGCCAAGAGCCTCCTGCTAGGCAGAAATTTAGTATACAAGGAATAGAAGTTTGTTATGGAGTTACATACGGCACCACATCTGCAAATATTTTACATTTTCGAATGTTTGGACAATCCCAGAAATACAAACTCCTCCAGCCTCCCTGTAAATGTTCTGAACACATTTTATAGCAGCAACAGAGGCAGAAAAGCAGCTTGCTCCAAAGCCAGACACTCAGTAGCAGTTTTGAAGAGATGCAGAGCTCAAAAATATTGCAGAAGGTTTAAGAATGCTCATTTCATGGCACACACAGATTTACTCCATCAGCATTCACCTCCATTTTGATTCAGATTATTTGGGGATTATTATATATTTTTTACTTAAAATTCCAACACATATTTGTGGAAAGGAGATTGGTGGCAGCACCACCTTTACACCAGGAATGATAAAGCAAATAAAAGAGAAACTTTTAGTTATTTTTAGTACTTATTATTTCTGCATCTGTCTCATTGTATTAATGAATGTTGACAATGAATGTTATACTGACAAAACCAAGGACTATGTGGAGGATTAATAATGAAACATCCAGAGCAAAGGTGCCTTTAGAAATCCTGATTTAACTCTCCTTACTTATAAATTCCCAGTCTGTCACTCAGGACACAGGATCACCATTGGGCAGTTTAGTTGCTGAACCAAGTACTGCAAATACCAAAGAAAGAGAAAGTAAAAAGTTTAAGAGCATCTCACGGGCTCTAATCTGTTCCCAGGAAATTATTTCTGGCCAGTAAATAAATCAACAAAAATTAAAGAATAGCTGATAAAGAAGAGGAAAAGACAGTAAAAGAGTGACTGCAGGCTCTGCTCAGGAGCTCCTGGTTTCTGCCACACAAACTCCAGATGGACAAGGCTCAGCTTTGGGTCTCCTGGTGAAGCCAAAGCTCAGCCCAGGCCTGGGCACTCCCTGCTGGGTCTGACACCTGCGGGGCTCAGCTCCCTCACCCCAGTGAACAGGCACTGGTACCTCAGGAACAGCCAACAACTCCCAGGTGGTGCTGTCACTGCAGGCAGAGGTGCTGGGGCTGCAGAGGGACCTGCCCTCCCTTCCCCTTCCCCTTCCCCAGCACTGGGAGCACAGATGGCCAAACCCAGGCGTGGTTTCAGCCACTCCCAACCCCTGCCCATGGATGGAACCCAGGGTTTGTGTGTTTGTAGAGGACACAGGAACTGATACAACACATCTGCTCCCACAACACTGGGCCTTTCATCTGCTGCAGTTTTGGCTTCTCGGAGAGGAAGTAATTGGCTGTTAATGACGGGGCTGAGCGCTGGTCCCATCACAGCCCGTGTTTGCAGGCATGAGTCAGGCAGCATCATTTCTCAGCAGCTGTCAGCAGCAAGGGCTCAGCACTTACAAGAAACTATTATAATGTTAGAGCAGCAGAGGATGAAGACAAATGCTGTGCACAGCTGAGAAAGCAGCAAACTAAATATTTTCTTAAAGCCTTTATTCGATGGAGAATCAACTTGAAGCACGCTGTTCCTCAGGAGAGATAAACAACAACCCTGCCAGCGTGGCTCCCCAGCCCATGAAACTGAAACCCAAACTCTTCAGATGTCCTCCCCAGAGCTGCATGAAAAATGAAAGCCCTTCTCTCATTAATAGCTGGAAATCTTAAACTCGTCCTTAATACTCCCCAGCCTGTCTCTGTTCCTGTGTCTTTCTTGTCTTAGGCTGAAATTGTTTGCTCCTTGGGGAAGACATTTTGATTTGTTATCTTCATATAGGCCCTGGGAGATCTGGCCCAAATCCAGCCCTAAAGGATTTAAAAGCAGGAAAACAATCATTCTGATCAGATCAGAAGTCCACACAGAGCAGCATCCTGTCTCCAGTAGCAAATGCTTTGGGGGAGAACACGCAGATCTCAGAGCGTGTGTGGACTGAGGCTCTTCCTGCCTGCATTTTCCCTGCAGCTCAGTGAGGAACAAACAACGAGGGATAACTTGGCCTGGTGGTCCTGGTGGAGAGCAGAGACATACCAATGGCATTTGTTGTGCAGGCCCTGCTGTCTGTGCTGTCAGAGGCAGCTCTGGCCAGCAGGGCAGAGGTTGTCCCATGCAGGGGTAACTCACTCCTCATGCAGATCTCACCCCTCAGGCAGCCCCAGCCCATCTTACAGCCCTAAACTGAAATCACTTCAGGTGGAAATCATAGAATGGATTGGGTTGGAAAAGACCTCTGAGATCAGCAAGTCCAACCCTTGATCCAACTCCACTGTGATCACCAGCCCAGGGCACGGAGTGTGGTGGATTCTCACTCAGTGCCACATCCATAGAATCACAGAATGGATTGGGTTGGAAAAGACCTCTGAGATCATCAAGTCCAACCCTTGATCCAACCCTACTGTGATCACCAGCCCAGGGCACTCTGTGCCCTGGGCTGGTGATCACAGTGGGGTTGGATCAAGACATGGTGGATTCTCACTCAGTGCCACATTCATAAAATCACAGAATTGGGTTGGAAAAGACCTCTGAGATCATCAAGTCCAACCCTTGGTCCAACTCCAGTCCCTTTACCAGATCATGGCACTCAGTGCCACGGCCATGCTCAGGTTAAAAACCTCCAGGGATGGGGAATCCACCCCCTCTCTGGGCAGCCCTTTCCAATGTCTGAGCACTCTCTCTGTGAAGAATTTTTTTCTGATCTCCAAGTTAAATTTCCCCTGGCAGAGCTTGAGCCCATCGTGCCCCCTATTGCTGAGTGCCTGTTGGGCTGTGGACTGGCCCAGGTAAGGAATGGCCTCCACAGCTGCCCCTGATGTTGGGAGAGCAGGAGTGTCCCATCAGCCATCCCCAGGAAATCTGCCCAGACACATCACACAAACACTTTGATCCCTCTAAACAAAGGCTGTTCTTGGAAAAAACTTCTCCTGGAAGCCAAACATGAGTGCTCTGTGGGCATTGCCAGGGAGAGCTGCACACAAATGGTCTGTCATAACCTCAGGCCTGGACAGGGTTTCCACAGCAGGAATAAGTTCTACAGGAGCTCCAGAGAGCTCTTTGCTCCTCAGCAACAACCCCCAAACCTCCTGTTTGCCAGAGAGAGCACCATGAGGAAGAAGATGGTTTAATGGACAGCACCTCTGCCCCAACTTAGTCACCAGCCACAGGGATAAACAAGGTGGCCCAGAGACAACACACACTGGAGGAGCCAGGACTTTATATATAAGAAATTAAAATACTTTTATATGGGCTGCAGCCTTTTTGGTGTGGTTTTGCATACGCAGTTCCCTTCCGGATAATTGGTGCTGGGGAAGAGTCTGGGTTGCAAGAGGCAGGAAAAATTAAGGCTTCATGTTGTTTGTGGGCTAAACCAAAATACCAGGACTTGTATGTAAAACACAAGTGAGAAGAAAGGAAAAACAATGTTATAAAAATCCCTCAAAGGAGCTTCAAGAGAGCTGACAGATAACGACATCTCTAACCTACACCCACAAAGTAGGGCCTGAGCCTTTTTCCCACTGAATTCCTGAGACTCTGGAGGAGAAACTGAGCAAAATGTTTGTCAATACCCAGACAACTATCAATTTAGGATTATTTATTTCAGGAAAATGGGAGCTTTAGGAATTTGAGATGATGATATACTGCCCTCAAAAGTCTGATTTTCACATCATAGAGAAATGCAAAACATTTCCTTATTGCCATGAAAACTGGCTCTCCCTGGGATTAGAAACAAAACCCAACACTTTTATTGATGGGGAAGTGACTGCCAGAGAGAACTAATCCTTTGCCCAAGAACTAGAAAGTGAATATTAATAATAATTTTTTAAATATCTTTGAATGCTGCAGAGGGGCAGAGCTGTGCTGAGGGTACCACGTGTTGGGGTGTGGACAACACTCAGGATCATGGTTGGGTCTGTAGCTTAGATTTTGTCTCTTCCTTCCATGGTGAGCAGCAAAACCTGGAGGTGCTCTCAGCCCCAGAGAGCCACAGCTCATCATCCAACACCACCTGACTGAGCTGCATGGGATGGTGACCAGTCCCTGCTTCATAAATCTTGGTGTAATTTTCCATGTTGGGTAATTATTGACTCCAGAACCAGTCCCAGTCCCTCAGCGCCACGTCAGGTCCCTGAGTCTGGCCAAGCTCCCACCACAGACACAGAGAGCAGTGGGAAAACCACCTCAAAGCCCCACATCTTCACACCTGCTCAGCACTCCCAATCCCAAGATAAACTGGTGCTGGCCCTGTTGCCAATGTTAACAGAAGCTATTCAAAGAAAAACAGAAGGTAAATCCTGACTCTGGACGTTTGGAGGGCACCAGCCTCAGTTCCTGCAAGTCTTGCATAGAAGACACACAGTTCTGATGATGGGTGAGATCTGCAGACTGAGAATTCAGCCTGTAACAAACATGTCACAGACCTGACAGCAAAAGCACCCCAGAGCTCAGGATGGTGTTACCTTGCTGATCAAAAGCTGATCTCGGGAAGTGCTCCAAAATCCACACAGTTCTCCAGGTTGTCTCCAGAATTCCTGGACCTTACAGGCACCCAGAGCAGGGGGAGCCACCCCAAACCTGCCACCCACACAAGTGTTTCCTTGTGTCCCCTGCTGAAACCCAGTCAGCTCGTTTAGAGTGTGCAGGTGGTGCCTATAGAACACTGACAATGCCCAGATTGGCATCACCTGTGAGGAGCTGGTGCCCAGCTGCTCCCCCAAGGGTGACACTCCAAAGCACGTGCTGCAGGCCATGCTCAGAGTAAGACTAAGTGCTGTTGTGCAGCCAGGAAAGCACAGCTGCACGTGGCTGCTGTCTGTGGGTCTGTGCTGCTGCTCTTCTCCTCAGAAGGTCCCTCCCAAACTCTGAGACATTTGGTGGCTTTGGTTCCATGACCACAACTTGTTCAACCTCATGTGACTGCAGTCACAGGGCCAAAAATCTCTCCTGGAATGGCCCTGTCTCCCAGAGCACACACCACCAGCCACAGCCTGGCCAGCAGTGCCAGGGCATTTCTGAGCCATGTGGAGTGTGGAACCTGCACCGGCCACCACCACTCACCCAGCAGGCCAGAGAGGGGTGACACACAGGCTAAAGGGCTTGTTCCCTGAGGCATTCCTTGGATAATCTCCCTGGGAAGTTGCCCCAAGCACAGCCCCCTCCAGGACTCAGAGTTCAGGTGGGAAACACACACAGTGGTTGCAGTGACCCCTCCCTGTGTGATGGGATTGCACAGAAGGTGCTCTGGGTGTCCCAGACAGGCTCAGAGGCACTGCCTGCCCATCCAACCTCCATTGCAAACCAACTTCTGGGAGAGTAACGTGGAAGATGCAGCTAAAACCAAACATCTCAGCTGGATAATCCTTAACCAATTCATCACAAAGGAAAACAGCACCTTCTGCAGAACTTGGAGGGAACGTGGACAGTTCCTCTGTGCACAGATTTGCTGGAGAGGTTTTAATAAACACAGATGTTGGGAACGGATGGCTACTGTGTAATCATGTGCAGAAAAAGCCAAGGGACAAAATAACCCTTAATGAAGCCCCACATACCATGGAATATTCCAAAACAAGGGAGGAAGGAATATGGCTGGTGTTGCAAGCAGGCAAATCACAAGAACCCAGATGCCAGTATTTATTTGGTTTAAAACATTCCTTCTTCTCCCACCCCATTTGTAAGCCCTGGAAGGCCTTGCTCAGAGCAACAGACAAGGCAGATGAAGAGTTCAAGAGACCTACGTGGCATTTCAGTCAGGTTTTTGAGTATTACACCCCATTTTAAACTGAAATACTGAGATAGGAAATGGCTCTCACTATTTCTGACATCCTTATTTAATACTTGCAAGGAGTGCACACACATCTTAATGTCAACAGGGACACAGATTCTTATTTGAGGAGCTTTAAGTAGATTTCATAGAATCCCAGAATGGTTTGAGTTTGAAGGAACCTTCCAAACCATCTCATCCCAACAAAACACCTTTCACTACCCCAGGTTGCTCCAAGCCCTGTCCAATCACCCCCTGCAATTTCCAGAAGCAACACTGGGATTCTGCTGTGGCCAGAAATAATCCTGGACTACCAAAAATGTTCACTTTTTCCACAGAAGAGAAGAGAAAAATAATTGGACACTGAAGCAAATAAGTCTGAGTTTCTGGCTTTTAACAGTTTTTAGCACAAAAATCATAATTTTTTCATTTTTCTGGGACTGATTGTATAAGATGCTGGCAGAATATCTGAGTAGCATTTTTAGGGAATTTTTCCCTTTCTTCCCTCCCTTCACTGGGGACTTTCATTCACTAATCTCAACTAAATAATCCCCAAAGAGAAAAAAATATTTTGTCAGTCCAATATCCCTGTTATGCCAGTGAACTTTGCCCAAGAATCCAAAACTCAGGCAACTTAAGAATATATTTGTAATATTCACCAAAATAATAAATTCAGCACATGACACAGGAAATAATAATCAGATGATCTCAGCCCCAGAAGTATTTCACTGCTGTGGAAATGCCAGGTTGGAGAGTTCATGTGGAAAAGGAAAAGCCTTGTAACTTCTCCAAACATCAGTCATCACTTCCAGATACCTCTAAATACAGCCATTCATTTCACACTGCAGGATATTGTATTGAAAAGCAAGGCAGGGCCAGCACAGCACCTTCTACCACTAAATATGCACTGCACAAACCTTAGCTAAGTGTGTTTTTCCTATTTGGAATAGGGCTCTTTCATTTCCAAAAAAGAGCTTCATGCTTCTTGCAGAGCAAAATATTTATAGCCACATGCAAGGGAGAAAAAAAAAAAGCTTGAAAAGGCAAATCCGAAGGTATTCCAAGATAGCTCCGTGTCAAATATAGAATGACTCATCCACCTCTTTCAATGAAAATGTTCATCCCAGATAGATCAAAGGCCCTGAGTACACCAAGCCCTTTTTGCTAAACCTGGCAGGAGAGTAAAAAGGTTTTCAATCAGCAGCCACTTGGTGGGAGGTCTGGGAACAAATGAAAGCCATAAGACGCTGGCATTGGAGAGAGCCCATCCCCTACAATGCACAATAGGGCCCATGTATATAATGCAAGCACAGTTTGCAATGACCAGAGCAACGTCTAGATGGGTGTTTTTGTGCAGCCCCTCCAGATGGATCTGATATTAACAGTTCTGTTATTTTTGCTACAGACGTTCAAAGCTCTTCCTCGCTGCCCATCGCCCACGTGCTGTCGGACACGGCTTTGAAGGGTGGGCTCTTATTGTGCCTGTACTTTGCAGCCTGGTGGGTCGTGCCAGCCCGCACAGGTCTCTGGCCCAGACCGGGATGCTCGGGGTGGGTCCCACTCCCCACCTCGGGCTCCCACCAGCCCCGCAAAGGGAGGGCTGCGGGGCCAGAAAAACCACAAAACACAGGACAGCGACACGTCAGAGCGTGATTCCAATACCCCAGACCTGCCGCAGCGGCCGCGGGCAGTGCAGGCACTCGGGGCTGAAGGTTATCCCGCACAGGGGCGTTTTGTGCCGCCTGCGGCTGCACCGCTCCCTCCGCCTGCCCCGGGGCTTCAGCTGTTCCCTGACCCCGGGACGGTCCTGTTCCCCCGGGAGGGTTCTGGCTATCACCGTTCCCCCGGGACGGTCGTGGTTCCCCCCGTTTCCCCGGGACGGTCCTGGTTCCCCCCGTTCCCCTGGGATGGTGCTGGCTATCCCCGTTTCCCCGGGCCGGTCCCATTCTCCCCGTTCCCTCGGGAGAATCCCCGTTCCCCTGGGATGGTCCCGTTTCCCCTCGTTCTCCCGGGGATGGTCCCGTTTCCCCCCGTTCCCCCGGACCGCTCCTGGTTACCCCCGTTCTCCCGGGATGCTCCCGTTTCCCCCCGTTCCCCCGGACCGGTCCTGGTTCTCCCCGTTCCCATGGGATGCTCCCGTTTCCCCCCGTTCCCCCGGACCGGTCCTGGTTCCCCCCGTTCTCCCGGGATGGTCCCTATTCCCCCTGTTCCCCCGGGAGGGTCCCGGCTATCCCCGTTCCCCCGGGCCGGTCCCGGTGCCCGCAGCGCCGATCCCACGCTGCCATCGTGCGGCCGTCCGCGATCGTGGAATCAGGGAACCATGGAATGGTTTGGGTGGGAAGGGACCTTCAGTATCATCTCGTTCCACCCCACGGGCAGGGATACCTTCCACCAGCCCAGGCTGCTCCAAACCCTGTCCAACCTGGCCTGGAACACTCCAGGGATGGGGCAGCCACAGCTGCTCTGGGAATTCCATCCCAGCTCCTCACTATCCTCACAAGGGAGGAATTCCTTCCCAAATCCCATCTACCCCTGCTCTCTGGCAGTTTAAAGCCATGATCCCCTCCAACAAGCAGAGTGTGGGCTTGGGCAGACCGACATCCTCAGGAGTGATTTCGGGCTCCCTGAGCCAGGCAGGACACAGCAGCCTCTCCTGCAAGGGCTAAATATGGATGGGCATCCCTGGGCAGAGCATGTGCCATCCCAAAGGCTCCCCACCTCTGTGCAGCAATGCCAACATCCCACATTCCTCCCACTGAATGCTTTACCTCACTGCTTGTGGGAACTGGGGAGAACAGCACCCTGTAAAGCTTCCTGAGCTCCTTCCCAATTTTCTTGGTGCTTCTGCTGCTGTTTCCCACTTCCAGCAGCAGACACAGCAGGCCAGGAGGCAGATTTGCATCCCCCAGTGTGGCTGATTCCTGGCCAGTGAGTGGCCAGAGGGAACAGGAGCACACAGGGTGGTCACATCCATCCTGGTGAAGGAAGAGCTGCCAGCCCACAGGCCCAGACTCGCTCCCACCGGGATCCTCCAAGCACCAGGAGGGGGTTGAGTTGTGTGAACAGCCTGACCAAGGCAGGGCTTACTCCAAGTGCCCCAACTGTTCCACACACAACTGGCTCAGCCTCCCATCCACAGGCACCATCTGGGCCAGAGTGCTCCAACCCTGCTCCTCCAGATGAACACAGAGGGGTTAGGAACTCATTACAGTCAGAAAAGCAAGTTTCTTGAGTTTGGGGGGTTTTTTTTGCTAAATTCTTGTAATCCTTTTTAAATATTAACTGTGCAGAATTGATGATTCCTACAGAAGGGAAAATCCTGACACTAATATACCTCTCAGTCATAAAGAATTCATGCATTCTGCCCTGTTTTAAAACTCATTAACCAAGATTCTGGAAGCAATTTTTCCACGACCCAAAGTAACAAACAGTTTGAAAATTTCTCCGGGTAACAGTTGCCTGCAAAGCACTTAAAATTTATAAACTTCTCATACAGTGTCTGCCATTTATCATTGCTAAAGTAAATGGAAGCAATGGAATCGACTATGCATCAGGAGTAATATAATGCAATATTAAAGGACACCCAGTGGAGTAGTTTAGAGGCTGAAGGAACTAAATCATAGGCTTGGTGCTGGGAAACCAGAAGGAAAATGTGCAGCACCATTTGTTGGTGTCTGTAGCTGTCACTGCTGCACAGGGTGACAGAAGTGACAGCAGTGATTCACTGTCATGAGAAAGAGAAGGGAAAGGAACAGAGGAAAGAATTCCTGAGGAGTGATCCCAAGTTGTCACACTGCCCAGCACAGCCTAAGCTACACAGAAACCTGCAGGAAGACAAGGACATGGGCTCAGGGAAAGGAGGAGTCTCACTCATGCCCTGCTCCTGGGGCTCCCAGGTGGGCAGCCTGGAGCATCCCAGCTCTTGTGGGGTGTCCCAAAACTACAGCCCAGAGAAGGACAGCAACAGGCAGGGGGGCAGTAGCCCTGGTGACTTCTGAAGGAGATTCCCACCTTCATCTCTTCTGGGTTCTCTTTTGTCATCCTCCACTGTCCTGGCACAGGTAGAAGATGCACAGGCAATGAGAAGATGCACCAAGCAGATAAAAGGACTCCCTTGCGGAGGCAGTTCTGAACTACAACAGAAGTTACACAGGATAATGATGTAAGAAATAATTCACCCTTCCCATTTCTCTGTTCTCCTTCAATAACCTGCAGATTCTGTTAATTGGGATGGTGTGGGACAGTGGGATGGATTGGGGCAGGCAGGGAGGCACAGACAGGAATCCTTCCTGGGGCAGGGCTGTGCTGCCACTGGAGAAGAGTTTGATCAGAAGGATCAGGACAAACTCTGATGGTGTCAGGGAAATTCTAAGATGAAAATGAAAAGTTTAAATTCCTGGAGTGTTTATCTTCATTTGTATATATTTGGCTCCTAAAATGGACTTGTACACAGTACCACCCCCAGCTGAATGATGAGTGGATTTATGAAAGCTGAAGCCACATGAACTTCATCTCAAAAGTCTCAAAATACGACTTAATATCAAAAGAGATCTCATTTTTTCTGGTATGATGGTCAAACAGTTCTATGGCTCTCCTGGGATAACTATATATATTATTAGCAAGTGAGTAGCTTTTGAAGACATGAAATTGATATTCAGAGTGCTCACTTTTCAGGTTTTTAATAAGAAGTTTCTCACCATCACAACTATAGAAGTCAGGAAGAAAATAGGTAAAGCAGCCTAATGGCCCCAAAACACAAGGGAAATGATGAATTTTGAAAGTACTTTATCTGCTTTATGGTCTTTAAGAAAATCTCCTGGCTTTGGAGAGCATTTTTGCCTTTTTAAGGCTGCCCCTTGGGTCCATAATGCTGCTCTTCAGAGCCACTCCCCCAAAATCTTTGCAGGAAACCTCTGGGGCCAACACAGGGAGCCGAGGAGGCAGCAGGATGCCCATGGGCACAACTGCCCCCAGCTGCCCTGCCTGGGTGTTTCCATGGCACAATCCCCTTTCTGTGGGAAACCAGCCCTGCCTTATCAGCTCCCCAACAACAGGGGTCACACCCTGCAGAGCTGCCCCAAGGACAAGTGGGGATTCCACATGGCTAGCAGGAGGAATTCCACAGGAGGGCAGGGAATCTTGGCTTCCAATGGCAGCTCTGCCTCGCTGGGGTGGGGGCTCCAACGGGAAGTTCCCAGGAAGGGAAGGATGAACCTGCCAAGGGGACATCACCCCTCTCAGAGAATGCTCAGGGCAGTCTCCCACCAGTAGGAAACTTGAGCTGGGTGCATGTGGCACACCCCAAATGCAGTCTGGAAGGAAGGGAAGACCAGACCATCACTGGTTTCCCATTCCCAGCTCTGCCTGGTCATCCCATCTCCTGCTCCACAAAGCACCACTGCCTGGTCCTGCCACAGAGACACCACCCTGTCCTGTGTGGAGAGCTCAGGGAATGGCAAATGAGGTTCTGAGCTTCCTGAGGATGCTCTGGGAAAGCGTTAAAAGGAGGATATTTTCATATTCTAACTATATTCAGTGAAGTGTAAAACTCCAGTCCCCACGGCTCCAATTTCCAAATGCCCAGCCCCTGCAGGACACACACACACACACTTGAGAAACAAAACACCATAAAAAGATCAAAGACCCCTCTGGGAATACATTCCCTGCACTCTTCAAAGCCAAATGTCCCCTCACTGTAAACTGATTCACTTCAGTGGGCAGAATCTGCTCACAAAATCAGTGGGAATAAGAGTTTGCCCATGTTAACTCAGGCCCAGAGAACCCTCTGTGTCCTCCTCTGCTCCACAGAAACCACAGCATTTGTACTAACTGTCATTTCCATGCTGCATTTGGGATTTAATGTGTTACCAGCAGCTTTTCCTCAAGTGGTTCTGCACATGGATGAGATGCAGGTTGCCCTGTCCCTGGATTTGGGAGGCAGGGAGTGCCCCCCCTGCCCAGCCCTGGGCAGGTCCAGCCCCAGTGCTGCTCCAAACTGGGAGGAATGCTCACCCAGCACACTCAGCTCCCACCCTCCTCCTCCTGACTGAACTGCTCTGGCCCTCCTGGGCTGCTTTGCACAAGAGTTTGGTGGGAAGAGGAGGGCTCTGAAATCCAAGCCCTCCTCCAACGTGCCTGTGTGTGGTCCGAGCAGGCAGCTCATGCAATGAGAAATGGGAAGCCACTAAAATGATTCTGCTTCTAAATATTTTGACCTTTATTGACATTTATAAGTAGCAGGCAGCTTAATTACCAATTAAAGGAAGTTATTAGCTACAAAAGGAGCCTGTTCTTTTTTTCCCCCTATGGCTCTTTCCCAACCCAGTGCTGTGGGATGAGATTTCTGGGGCGGGTCGAGGCAGAGGAGACCTTGGCTACTTTACATCAAATTTATACAGAAATCCTTAGAGAAGTCAAAACCCTTCAAAAAGTGGCTATTCCAGAGGCAGCCCAGCAGAACAGCAGCCTCTCCATTGCTGCTGGGGTTAAAGCCCTGTGTTACAGCCCTGTCATGTTTTCCTGCATGGAAGTGTTGCTGCTGGTTTTCTTTCAAGCACACCCATAAAAAGGCCTCTCCAAACTGGTTTTGTGGCGTTTCATGGTTGGCTTTTTTCCCCCTTTTTCTTCACAATATGCATTTAGGGCCTGGAATGAGGAGCTGAGACTATACAAGACTTGGCTGCTAATCCTGAGACGTTCTGTTAAAACAACTGGAAGTTCTACCCCAGAGATGGATGAATTCCTGCAGCAAACAAAGCAGCTCCTTGAAAATCACCTACAGCCCAACTCAGCCTCCAGGACTGCACACATTTGGGGTCCCACTGCAGCCTGAGGGTTGTTTGCTGGGTGATGGCACTCAGGAGAACATCTTAATTAAAAAATATGTATTGCAATGAGCAATGCCCTCCCATCATTTTAAGAGTGTATTTCTTTCAATAAAAATTAACTACAACACATCCCAGAACTGCAGTCTGAGCAGAGCCCTGATACTGACAGAGAGATCTGTCTTTGTACACTAAACTAGGGCTAATGTGACTTTAAAAATGGCCTCATGAAATAACTACCCAACCCTGTACACCCAGGCTGTTTTCAGTTCTATAACACATATAAATGTTGCTTTAAGAGTCTTCATATATGAAGGGAGAAGCCATGTAGGTAAGACTTGGAAACTCAAAGAAAGATACTCAAAATTTGTGTCCTCCCTGAGTGAATAACACCAAGGTATGATATCCCCAGTAGCTGGGAGGGTGGCTGAGTGATCCAGACCACAGTAATTTAGGATTTTATCAAATCTCCTCCTGCTTATATCCAGAAAAGTCCCACAGTCCTCTCCACCACCCTCAGCTTCTGATTTTCCAACAAACCTCTGGACACTCAAGCAAGATTTTTAATGTTATTTTTTTCTTTCTCTGAATTTCTACCCTGAATCCTCCCAGATTTTTCTGCTCTGTATTCTTTGCACTTTCCTTACTGAGTTGGTAACTCAATTTCAGAGTTAAAACAAAATTATTTTCTACCTATTTGAAACTTCGAGTCTGATCCTGCAATCGCTGAAGTGAAAGGCAAGCAGGACATTCTGTTCGGTGGGGACAGAACAGCCCCAGGTTCCTGGACTGTGTGTTTTCAATCAGGGAGCCCTCACATTTCAAAGGAAATCATTTGCATCACATTTGTATTCATTGCCCACCTACACAGGATGGCAAATTCGCTGAACAAAAAGGTTAAGTGTGCTGGTGTCAGGAGGGCAGAGCTGCCCCAGCTGTACCTGCCCCAGGAGTTGTGCCCAACCCTCAGAGAACCAGACCTGGCTCTGAGGGGACAGAACAGGTCAGCTGAGAGCCCTGTGTGTCACCTCCTCCCAGGAACAGGCCCAGTGCCCCAAAACCAAAGCTCAGGGGGAAGGAGGAACCAAAAGGAAGCTGCTCAGCCCATCTGACACCGTTTATGTCACTGCAGATCAACAGAGAAATGTCCCTCTGAAGGTGTTCACCGGGGAGGTGACACAGGAGTTCTCTGTGCCTGCTGCAGAAACACTCACAGGGTCTTTCCCATTCCTGTGGTCACAGAATCAGCTCATTCTGGGGCTGCTGCTGAAGAACCTGTGAAACAGGACTGAGAGGGAAAAGCTGATTTGCAGAAAGCTACAGTTTGCCACAGAGATGGATCCCTCTCCTCTGGAAAGTTTTAGGCTTGTTTGGGTGTTTCATACAACAGGACTTTTTCTTCCTCTAATGTTTGAGGTGGAATTAGATATTACCTCTGGTAAGAAAACACTCAAACCCCTGATTTCAATTCCAAGAGGATTCCCAGAGCCCCTCTGAGTCCTTTCCCACTGTCTTCCACTGCTTTCATTTACATGCACTGGGTCATTTTTCTCCTCAGCTTTCCATTTAGAGCTGAACCTAAAAGTTCATCTGCACTTGTAATTCTCTCTGTAGGTGAACAGCACCTTCTTCTCCCTGCTGGGAACCTGGTGAGGATGAGCAGAACACTGGGCACTGTTCTGGCAGCTCCTTCCCAACCAGCTGTGCCAGCAGGGCTGGACTGGGATCTCACACCCTGTGTGAACTTAGCAAATATCTGAGATCACACTCAAATGCATCTTCCTGAAGATCAATAACAAGGAAAGCTTGTGAAAATATCAGCCAAAGCAGCTTCAAAGATCACAGATCACAGAATCACAGACTATTCAGAGTTGGAAGGGACCCACAAGGATCATCGAGTCCAACACTCAAGTCAATGGCCCACACAGGGGATTGAACCCATGACCTTGGCATTATACAACCAAGTTTTAACCAACTGAGCTGATCTCAGGGATGTGGGAAAGCAAATCAAACTCAACCTACAACAGTGAACAAAACCAGTAGGAACAAAACCTTTGCCTGGATTTTGCCAACCTTGGACAATTCAGAGAATCACCTCACTCCATGTTCACAGCCTGGCAGGAATGAGGCAGCTCCCTGCCCTGGGAACTGGGCAGTGGGCTCTGGGAGGAAGGAAATTGCTGCCACATGCAGTAAATAAAAAGGTTTTCTTAAAAAAAAATACACACATAGTTGTGCTGCAGAATCATTCCATTCAGCCTGGCCTGAAACACAGGCAGCTACAAACCCATCATTCATCTCCAACATAAACACAGGCTGGGTTAGACTCGCAGGAACATAGGTTGGGATTTTTAGTAGATGACATAAATAAATGTATTTTTATATTTCCTGACCACATGAAGCTTGAAATCAGGAGCTCTAAAATGTGAGCCACACACTGTAAGGCTTCTAGTAGCCAATAAATCCAGACAGTCACACTGGAGCAATGTTTTCTCCTTAAAGGTACATTTTGCTGGAGTGTATATAAATACAAGGGGGCTTGTTTTTTTATGGATTTGTAATTATATGTAGCTGAACATGATCGTTCAATAAAGGTTAAAGTTCTCTTAGGAGGACAGCAAGATGGAAACCACTTCAGAAGGCACAATCTCAGACCCCAAATATTATTTCTACATGGAAAGACATTAGTAAGGACATGGGAGAAGGTTGAGGAAAATTATTTTCTCACAAAAAAAGAGCAGTGCAGGACAGGAAAGGTAAAACATCCCAGCTCAAGAACATCAATGTATTTCTCTGTTCCTGTCCCACCTCAGCTAAACTAAGAAAGCACAAACCAAGTTCTTATCCTGCCCAGTGCAGCCACTTCCTCAGTGCAAAGCAGGGATTGTGGTGCTGGAGTTCCCTCAGGTGGGGCTGAAGGAATGAGTGACCTCAGAGAATCACCAGTGGTGCTTCAGAGCTGAAATGCCCACAGGCTAAAGAACATTTCCAGTCTCCAGTCCTTCCAGGTGGAGACCAGCATTGTCCCCACGCCATCCCACACTGGGAACTGGAATACAGAATCACAGAATCATAGAATAGAATGGATTGGGTTGGAAGAGACCTCTGAGATCATCAATTCCAACCCTTGATCCAACCCCACTGTGATCACCAGCCCAGGGCACTCTGTGCCCTGGGCTGGTGATCACAGTGGGGTTGGATCAAGACAGTGGGGTTGGATCAAGACAGTGTTTTTGGATCAAGACATGGTGGATTCTCACTCAGTGCCACATCCATAAAATCACAGAATGGATTGGGTTGGAAAAGACCTCCCAGATCATCAAGTCCAACCCTTGGTCCAACTTCAGTCCCTTTACCAGATTATGGCACTCAGTGCCACGGCCAAGCTCAGCTGAAAAACCTCCAGGGATGGGGAATCCACCCCCTCTCTGGGCAGCCCATTCCAATCCCTGAGCACTCTCTCTGCAAAGAATTTTTTCTGATATTCTGATGTAAATGATATCAGGAATTCTGCAGCTCCTCAGGGTGGGTCAGTAGCAAAGTCAGGAGGGATTTTGGGTGGCACTTGGCCACATGACCCTTCAAGGTGGCTCAGATGCTGTTCAGTGTCCACGTTAGTCTCAACACAAGCTCTTATTTTTCACTCAGTAACACCTTACAGAGTTTGCCTCTTTGGATGGAATATTCAGGTATTTCTGCCTTTCCCATGCAAAAGAGCAGCTCTCAAGTTGTGTTATCTTTGTCAAGCCTTGACAGAGAATGTGAGACACCTGAGTGAGGGCTCCTTCATTCCTCCTACTCCTACATTTCCATGTAGTAAAATCAAGTTGGCACAACTGATAGCTAGTCAGTGCAGAATACTAAATGACTACATTTTTTTGGCCAAGGAGTAATGTAAACTTGCTGCAGTGACTCCTGCAAACCAATAAATACCATGTTATGTGGAAATGTGCAATGAAAGGTGATTTTTGTAACACCTTATAGAATGTTCAGTCTGAATAAAGTAGTGAGATGGGGTTGTCAGGGCTGATCTCAGGCCTCCAGGAGCCTCGTGGAGCTCCGTGTGATGCTGCAGGTTTGTGAGCAGAGAGAAGGGAAGGTGCAGCTGAGCCTCACTCATAGGGAGTCAAATCCTCCTGCTGAGGGAGAATTTAAGCTCAGCTCAAAAACTCAGCAACTGGAAGGGATGAGCAGAATAAGTGTGAGATCACCAAGTACTCCCAAGTGGAAGGGCTGATGACAAACAGCATCAGTAAGAGCCTCTCCACCCGTGTGAAGGCTGAGAAGTCAGGAGTTCAAGAGCTGGGAACAGCAGAGCTCAGGCTGCCATGTGCAGTCAGTCCTAATTCCCTTCTCCTGTGTGACACAATTCAAAGATATTTTCCCCCATGGCCTCACCCCATTTAGTGGGCAGGATGAGCAGAGCCATTCAGTATTTTTTTTAACCTTTTGGAGTCAATGTGTGGCCTTGGTTTTATTTATAGCATGTCATTTAAACTCCTCACTGAAAACAGGACTGTTCATATCCTTGTGGGTTTTAATATAACACTTATCACAGAAATATTTGCTTCAAGAACATAACAAATGTCTCATGACAAAAGCCCTGGCAGGGAGGTGGGATGGTGGCACAGCCCCTGGAGCCCAAAGGCTTAATCAGAATCAGAGGTCCCTCAAGGTTGTTTTGATTAGTGTGAGATCATCTGAATGTAATACAGTGTATAACATATTCTTGGTTTTTAGCAAACCAACAGTAACAAAACCCCATTTCTCTGGGAGAAAGCTCCAAAACTTCCCCAGCCCCGAGTTCTGGTTGGGAAACCATCTGTTTCCTTTCAGGCTTGGCCACAACATTTGCAAACCTTGTTTTCTGTGGTTTAAAAGCACCTCCTTCCCTGACCACTGGGCCAACGACCAGCAAGGCCTAATCTGGAGCAAAGTAATGCAGCAGAGCAAGACTGGAGTGAAATTATTCCCAGGTCACTGGATTTTGGAAGAGTCACACTGAGGTTTGCAACCTAAAATGAAGAACAATTGCTCCCTACCTGTGTTTGCCTGCCCTCTCACAGAGGTGTGCATGCCTGTGAGCATGGGATGGAAACCACCTAAAGCTAAAGGAGTGATCACATCTGATCATATAGATAATAATATACAAGTAATACAGCAATATATAGTATGTAATAATATAAAATATATCATATGTAATTATATATAAAACATATTTTTTTATATTTTAATACATATATACTTATATTTTTTTATATATATAAAATAATATCTGAAACATCTTTAACTTTGTAGAACCCAACAATGCTGATGGTCATTTTCAGCAGTTAATCAACCACCAGCAAAGTTTTAGTTCAGGCTCTACCTAATCCTTCTCACAAACAAAACAATTTCCACCCACCCTTTTGATTTGGATCAGACTACAGATCATGAGCTCTGCTTTTGAGACATCACCTCTGCAGCAAAAGTGTTATTTCAAGTTCTTCCACCACTATGAGAAATACAATTTTCTAGTCTGGGTGAGGCTGGAGTCCCACCTGCACATCCTGTCAGAGAAACCAACCCATGATCCCCTGTCCTGCTGCTTGTTTCACACCAGAGAAATGCTTATGTTAGAAATGTTTTTAAAACATTTACCTACTGCTGTGCCAGCCCTCAGGACCTGTGTGTGTTCCCCTGGGCCAGGTTGTTTATCTGAACCTTTCCTCAGGGATCCTGTTTCCAGAGGAGAGATCTGGCAGCTGAAAGAAAAATGCACAATGCTCACAGTTTGCATCCACAAGACTGGAAATCTGGCATGTCTGCAGCATTATTATGATAATTATTATTACAAACATATCTTGGAATTTGTATTTTTGGCATGACTGGAAGATTCACTGTAAAGAATAGCTCAGCTTCTTTAAAATGTGTTCAATCAGCTTGGATCATCCCAAATTCAAGTATTTCAACAAGGACTGTAACTAAGATTCTGATTTGATTTGATGTAGGAAAAACAGAGTTCACAAACATGATCTCAAGTAGAATTTAGCAGCATCTTTAGAAATATTACCATTATTACTGTGTTCAGGTTGTGTTCAATCCTTCCCACCACAAGTGCCAAAGGCTCCCAGAACTCACCCAAGCCCTGCTGTAACTGGTCACAGTTTCAACAGACTTCTCTCCAGAGCAGCCCCCAAAGCAACACAGAGGCTGTGACAAAGCACTGGGGCACAATAATCTCCAGTGGCATCACTTGGTGTTTGACTGCAGCAGAAGTTGCTAATGAGCACTAGAAAAACCTTGTCTCTGAAATTCATCCCTGAAAAAGCAAAGGTGAAGCCATGGCTTTTTTCTCTGCTTGTTTGGTTTGTTTGTTTTAATAAATAAGCTACAAGAAGGTCCAGGCCATGGCACAAACAACTGGCACTGTGAAGGCTGTACAAGAACTGAGACTGTCCCAGCTCATCCTCACCCTTTCCCTGGGAAATGTTCCTTTTGCCCAGGAAATACAGGCCTGGCAGTTGAGAGGAGCTCTCTGAAGCTGGGGCAGGAATGCCCTCCCCTCCTGGCAGGGCTGGGGCTGCACAGGACCCTCTGCACTCCTTTGCTGCTCATCCCACCTGTCCTGGGCAGCAGGCAGAGATCCCAGCAGGGGCAGCTCACCCACAATGCCCAGGTTTCCAGCTCCTGGTGTCCTGGGCACTTCCCACTGGCATTCCCCAAGCCCTGGCAGGTGAAGGGGCTGAGAAGCCACCCCAGGCCAGGCTGGCACTGCCAGGCTGCCAGTGCAGCTCCAGGCTCTGCAAGGCTCCCCACCCTCCTCTCCAGCCTGAAGCTCCAGCCCTGAACAGAAGCAAAACTATTCTCAGTGTCTTTAGTCATTAAAGCCCTTTATCTGTGTATTCCCAGCCAATCTGTCCCTGTTTGGTGCCTGAGCCAGGGACTGTCCTGCCTTCCAGGGCAGCACCACACATGGAATGTCCAGGGGTGTGTTTGAAAACTGAAATTTGAAGCACTGAATTTGAGTGTTTCATAATCTAAACTGACTATCCATAGAAAGAACAATTGTATGATTTTAGTAATGACCTAATTCAATAATGAATTCAACCTCTTCTACAATTCATGAACTCTCTCTCATTACCAGCTTGCAGTGCTTGGGGACCTTCACTAATTACCACTATTCTTCATTGCTGTCTGTATTTATGTTCTGGGTGCAGGGTAAGGATGGACATAGAAAGAAAATACAACTGTGCCTTTTTGTTCATACTCACAAACAGTGATGGGAAAACCTCCAAGAGCATTCTGGTTGTTTTGAAGTTGTCAGGACACTTCATTTTCTCTCATTCCCAAGCTTCAGAAGCTTCCTCTTTGTGATTGCAAACAGATGATGGCAGAGCCTGCAATTAGAGTAATCCAGGAGAATTCCAATCAGGGGTAGCCTGCAGCAGCTTGCAGGGCTCACATCAAGGGCAGGCCCACCCTTAGCACGGAGCTGGCAGCAGGAAGAGAGAGATTAAAATTGATTTTTAGAGGCAAACTCTGTGACCTTCCTCATGGCACCCAGGGGTACTGTAACATCTGCCAATTATTACATGTCACAGGTGGGATTTCCAGCCAAAACCTGAGCTTGGGCATTCAAAATCCAAACTGCACCTTTGGCTGGATCAGTGCAAAGTCTCAGGAGTTCTGACCCTCTGGGAGTTCCACAAAAGGGGGAAGGGTCTGTCCCTCTCTGCAGGCACCAGCAAATATTATTAAGATAAACAACTGAGGAGCTTGTTTGAAATGACACCTTTAAAACTGGAGCTTTTAGCACAACTAGAAGAGGTTCCCAGATTTATCCTATCCTTGCCAATCTTCACAAGCTCCCTTTGAAGCACAGAGGTGGGAGACTCTCCAACAGTTTGATTTTTCCAAAAACCACCCCAGTAAAACCAGTGGTTAGTGATAATAGCTACACAGTGGTCACTGGTTTTCAAAGCAGTGTAAGGGCTGCTCAGTAAATGTGGTGGAAGTTTTAGTGACCCATCCCCATCTCATCTCAGGGATCTCACTTCAAACACATCATCTTCCAGGTTTCCTTTCCATGGAGACTCTTCAGAAGCTGCCCACAGAATGCCCAGGAGACAAGACCGGTGTTCCTCCCAGTGGGAGGCCAGCAGAGGTGGGCACAAAACAGCAAAGCAGGACATCCTCATTCCACTCACTTCCAATTTCCTCTTTTCCTCTGCAAACCAAGAGCAGGCCATTAATACAGTTGAGCTTCAGACAAAAAGTCTCCCAAACCAGCCAAGGAAATGCAAGGAAAGTCATTTTGTAACGCAGCAAAATCCAAGCACAGTTATACAAGTGTTCTTGTTCCAAGAACAATTGTAAGTGGGTTTTGTTTTGATTTTGAAAACCCTCCAGTCTCTCAGTGTAGTTGCACAGACCACACACTGGAAACATTACGTGGCTTTCTGGGAGCTGTAGAGTAAGAAAGGATGTTTCTCTCTGAGACAGAAAAGACCTATTCAAGGTTGGAAAGGGAGTTTGGAGGAAAGCAGAACCAGGAAGCTGGGGAGATAAGTCATACTGGTGTGAGGGGGATCTGGTCTGGGTGTCTGCACAGCTGGCAGGGAGGGAGCAAAGACAGGCTGCTACTCCATCAGAGCAGGAGGGCTAAAAGGCAAACCCCCAACAAATGCCAGTTGGAGGGGCTGTGCTGCTGGGGTGGCTCCATCCCTGCTGCCTGGCTGCAGGTGGGAGGGTTTGCAACACAGAGACAGGAAATAAAGTGGGAGGGTAAATATTGATTTGTTTCTGACAGTGGGGTTTGTACCAAAGCCTTTGTGATGTGGTCCCAGAGTATTCCACAGCCAGAGAATCCACAAACATCCACATCATTGGTGGGGGCAGAGCCTCTCCAGGCTGTGGACAGGAGAGCAGCAGATAAGCCACACACAGACTCAGGTGGGACTGTTCCTGACCTCACACCCCACGAGGTGAGCCTGTTCCATAACCCACTTCCCAGGTTATTCCACTGGGCAGTTCTGGATGGAATCCACCAAGTACATTTAAAAAACCCATTCTTTTTACCAATAAAACACAATAAAAGTTTTTATAGTCTTGATGTGTTTCTGGCACATTTTAAAAACTGCTGCTAATAAAACTTTTCCAAAAGGAAAAAAATGACCAAGATGTTACAATGTAAATATCTCATGGTTTGGGGTTTTTTTTTGCTTTAAAGTTGTGCTTTTATGTAGAAAACTGGGAAAAAAACATCACAGAAGATTGTTTTAAGAGATAAAAACCTGGGCAAGCACCACTCAGAGTGGAACAGTGTCCTGTTTGCAGCAGCTCGGGTGGAATGCAGCTGGAAGAACAACACACCATGAATCCCAGAGGACAGTGGATTTTCAAGGATCATCTGCACTCTTGAAAATGGTCCATCCCCACGAGCAGGAGAGCAAGTTACAGAGAGACCTGCATGGCTGAACCAGGAGCTCCTGCCAATATTCCCACTCCAATTTCAGTGCACGCTTTAACCTCTGAGACAAGAGGCTCTGCATGAACTAAAAAGTTGTTGTTTATTTTACCAGGCCCTGTTTTAATGTGAATGGTTTATCACTGAATTTGCCACGAGAGGGCACCAGTTCTGCTCAAAAAAAAAAAAAAAAGGCCCAAAAAGACAATCCTGAGGAGCTAAATAAATAAAGGGGAGTTTGTTTCCAAACGGTACAGATGCAAAAGCACAGAACTAAACAAAACTAAACCAGTGAAGAGCTGGAGCTTGCACTGAACCTCCAGACTGGGAAAGCTGTTTTTAACACAGACATCACCATAAGGAATTCCTCTAGAAATAAGAGAAAAGAAAGCATATTATTTTCCAAGCCTGCATCCCCAATATCTGAGTCAAAATGATGCCATGTGAAAACAAAGTCCTTGGCCTCCCAAAATCTGCCAGTGAGATCTCCCTGCCAAACACCATCCAGGACACAGACATTTGCACTAAGAGAAAAATCATGGAATCACAGAATTCAGGGATGGTTTGGGTTGGAAGGGATATAAAATCTCAACCAGTGCCACTCCTGCCATGGGCAGGGACACCTCCCACTGTCCTAGGTTGCTCCAGCCTGGCCTGGGACACTCCCAGGGATGGGGCAGCCACAGCTTCTCTGGGCACCTGTGCCAGGGCCTGCCCACCCTCTCAGGGAAGGATTTCTTCCACATATCTCCCCTAAATTTGTCCTCTTTCACTTTGTACCCATTCCTCCTTGCCCAATCACCACCATTCCTGATGAAAACTGTCTCCAAACGCTGGGGCTGTTTGGAGACGTGAATGTCCACAAACTGTTTGAGGGAAGGGCAGTTGTGTTTGAACATATGGATCCCTGCAAAGCTGGGTTTGCTCACAAAGGAAAATCCCTCACTGCTAACAGATTGCTATGGTTAAGCTAAAGCCTGTCCTGCACCATTGACTGTGGATACAAAAGGATTGTTCTTTTTTGTTTTGGCTCCAAGTGAACAAAACGCTGGTTCCAACTAGACGCTTCTCCCGAGGTTTTGTGACAGCTGGATTTGTTCCATGCAGTTCCTCTGGGAAAGCCAATTTGTTCTGGATGCCCTGGCAGGTTTGTGGCAGTGCAGAGGCATCTCCCAGGCAGGGCACATCTGCTGTGAGAACATCACCAGGTAAGGCAGAAAGGGGGGAAATGAAAACAACTCCATGTGTGCTCAGGGCAGGAGGTTCTAGAGCTGCCAGAGAGCAGCTTTACAGCACCAGCTTCACAGTCTGAGCTGACCAAGCCTTTCTGCACTGTTTGAGTGGCTGTTTCCTCCACTGATTTGTAAAGGTACGTGCCAGAAACACAGAGAAATGAGGAGTTCCAAAGTGCATGTGTTAATTTGAAAAGTAATTGATTGAAATTGCACTGTGGAAGGTGTCCCTGCCCGAGGCAAGGGGTGGAATGAGATGAGCATGAGACTGTTTGCTTCAATACAGGGTGTTGCAAAATCATAACGTGAGGTGTGTGCTTGAGCTACTCTGGAGGTACTGAAATGATTTCTGATACTACTGCCAAGAATGATGATGATGATGATGAAGATAATGCCAAAGAGTGAAAAAATACACTGATATTGATTCAATCTCCTTAGCTCCAGTTCAGCTACAGAGAGCCCTCCTGAGTGCCTCCTGTTGTAGGAGCTGCAGAGCCCTCCTGATAGTGTCTCCTGTTGTAGGAGCTGCAGAGCCCTCCTGACAGTGTCTCCTGTTGCAGGTGGAGCTGCAGAGCCCTCCTGACAGTGTCTCCTGTTGCAGGTGGAGCTGCAGAGGACCCTCCTGACAGTGTCTCCTGTTGCAGGTGGAGCTGCAGAGCCCTCCTGACAGTGTCTCCTGTTGTTGGAACTGCAGAGGACCCTTCTGACAGTGTCTCCTGTTGCAGGTGGAGCTGCAGAGGACCCTCCTGACAGTGTCTCCTGTTGCAGGTGGAGCTGCAGAGCCCTCCTGACAGTGTCTCCTGTTGCAGGTGGAGCTGCAGAGGACCCTCCTGACAGTGTCTCCTGTTGCAGGTGGAGCTGCAGAGCCCTCCTGACAGTGTCTCCTGTTGTTGGAACTGCAGAGGACCCTTCTGACAGTGTCTCCTGTTGCAGGTGGAGCTGCAGAGGACCCTCCTGACAGTGTCTCCCGTTGCAGGTGGAGCTGCAGAGCCCTCCTGACAGTGTCTCCTGTTGCAGGTGGAGCTGCAGAGGACCCTCCTGACAGTGTCTCCTGTTGCAGGTGGAGCTGCAGAGCCCTCCTGACAGTGTCTCCTGTTGCAGGTGGAGCTGCAGAGCCCTCCTGACAGTGTCTCCTGTTGCAGGTGGAGCTGCAGAGGACCCTCCTGACAGTGTCTCCTGTTGCAGGTGGAGCTGCAGAGCCCTCCTGACAGTGTCTCCCGTTGCAGGTGGAGCTGCAGAGGACCCTCCTGACAGTGTCTCCCGTTGCAGGTGGAGCTGCAGAGCCCTTCTGACAGTGTCTCCCGTTGCAGGTGGAGCTGCAGAGGACCCTCCTGACAGTGTCTCCTGTTGCAGGTGGAGCTGCAGAGGACCCTCCGGACAGTGTCTCCTGTTGCAGGTGGAGCTGCAGAGGACCCTCCTGACAGTGTCTCCCGTTGCAGGTGGAGCTGCAGAGGACCCTCCTGACAGTGTCTCCTGTTGCAGGTGGAGCTGCAGAGCCCTCCTGACAGTGTCTCCCGTTGCAGGGGGAGCTGCAGAGCCCTCCTGACAGTGTCTCCCGTTGCAGGTGGAGCTGCAGAGGACCCTCCTGACAGTGTCTCCTGTTGCAGGTGGAGCTGCAGAGCCCTCCTGACAGTGTCTCCTGTTGCAGGTGGAGCTGCAGAGCCCTCCTGATAGTGTCTCCCGTTGCAGGTGGAGCTGCAGAGGACCCTCCTGACAGTGTCGCCTGTTGCGGGTGGAGCTGCAGAGGACCCTCCTGACAGTGTCTCCTGTTGCAGGTGGAGCTGCAGAGCCCTCCTGACAGTGTCTCCTGTTGCAGGGGGAGCTGCAGAGGACCCTCCTGACAGTGTCTCCTGTTGCAGGGGGAGCTGCAGAGACCCTGCAGGCTGAGCATGGACACCCTGAAGGTCTGGGCTGTGCTCCTGCTGCCCATGGGGCTGAGTGTGGCCAAGGAGTTCCAGTGGACCAGGAACAACCCTGGCTCCTTCTACTACGGCACCTTCCCAGCTGGTACTTGGGCTCTGCACTTGCTGTGGGGTTTGTGATGCTCCAGATCCACTTGTGTGTTTGCACAAGTGACCAAAAAGTTCTCCTTGTGCTCCCAGGGGAAGGGCAGGAACAGAAATGCAGTTCCTTCCTGAGTGCAGTAACAGCCTTGGGAACTAACCCTGGGAATACTGGGATCCACATGGCCCTGCACTCCTTAAACTGTAAATACAGAGTAAATGCTAATAGGTCAGTATTCCATAGCCAGATCCCCCTTTCCAGGCTCTGATTGAGATGTACAATAAACAGGTCACACCTAAGAACTCTCCATCTTTTTCATAAATAATCTCCACCTAATGAAATACCATGAAGTAAAAATACCCTTTGTTATGCAGTTAAGAAATGAGTGCAGTGACTGGGCTGGGTTTGTTTCAAGCTGTTCAGTATCATCCAATCCACTCTGCAGTGCTGATTTATGAACCTCATCCTTTCTTTAACATGTATTTATACACAAACACGTCAGTGGACCAAAATCAACACTAGGAAAATACCTGACTGGCTTTCATTCTCAAGTTTTTGTCATTTATGAAATGGATTAATTATGGTATTTTATATGAGAATAGGAAAATAATCCAGAATATTTCTACGCATTTTACATAATAAAAAAACTTGTAGTTGCTAAAACCACCATGGAGACCAGCAGGGAGAAATGATGTAAAAACCTCAGTTTTTTTTTAAAGTAAGACATTTCTGCCAGGCTATCAATGCACTGCCTCATTGCTATAAAACACAGGTTTGAAAGATTCAACAAATGAAAGAACCAGAGCCCTTTTTCAGTGCCTCAGAACACCTTCAGTTTACACCCCATTTCCAGACAGTCCCGTTCTAGGCACTGACACCTTTTCATATGGAAAACACTGACCTGTTGTCAGCACTTACTTCCACTTGTAGTTCCGTCCTGAGTCCCAAGAGTGGTTTAGCAGGAAAACCTCTGGATAACTCCCCTGTTTCTCCCTGCAGGTTTCCTCTGGGGAGTGGGCAGCTCTGCCTACCAGACTGAGGGGGCCTGGGACAAGGATGGCAAAGGACCAAGTATCTGGGATGCCTTTACCCACAAACCAGGGCAAGTGTTGGGCAATGAAACGGGAGATTCGGCCTGTGACGGCTACTACAGAGTCAAGGTACCAATTCCTTCCCCCTGGAAACTTCTGGAGCCACTCCAGGAGCCTCATTTCCCACTTGGAAGTAACAACTTTAGGCTCATTTAACTAAGATACTCTAAGGAATTAGGAAACTAATTTTAATTACTTCAGTAAAATCTTTCCCAATAATCTCATTGAATCAATCACACCACAGTATTTCCCAAATATGTCTCCATTTTCCAGGATTTTTGTGTCATTCTACATTTTGTGCAAAGTCCAAATGCTTAGTTAGAACAACAATGAACACACCTGAGCTTTGAATACAATTAATATTTTTTTCTGTGTGTTTGAGGTTTTCTATTTTTTAAGAGGCTTTAAAATTCACTCTGAATGTTTCCCATTTTTTGAATGGGCAACAAATAAACAATTAATGCAGATCTATTCACAATATGTTTCCAAGCTTAAAACTATCAAAAAATAATTTTCAGATTACTGTCCTAGAGGAAAGAACCACAGCAAGAAGAATCCAAATCACTGGGATAAACCAGTATTACAAAACTGGGATTCCAACTGATTTTAAGTCATATTGCACAGAAGTTTCTCCACATGTATGAAGTCCATGGGAGAACCAGAGGCTTCACCAAGAACTAAAAGAAACTTACTGTGCCTTACTCCCCTAAAAGGGGAGGATGCAGGAGAGGCTTCATTTGGTCTCCCAAACCAGCAGCAGTTTGAAAGAACAGCTTAACAAAAGCCCTGGGAGAGGCTGGGGCTGAGCCCCACTGGGCTGTGCAGCAGCAGAGATGGCACAATGATCACAGGGCATTTTTCAGAGAGGATTTGGGCAGAAATTATGGCATTTCAACATGTACTCACCACTCTGGGCTTGGATTTTGAGGCACTTTCTAAAACTCCCTTGTGTGTGTCCAGTTACAGGGTCCTCTTGTATCAAAGCACTCCTGATTTGCTTTAACCCCCAGAATCTGCATTGGCTCACACACCATCAATTGCTGATTGAACAGGGAAGATGCAGGATTTCCTACATAAGAACATGTATTCTTATGGAATTCAGGGGTTTTCTAACTCCAGTGTAAGACAGGAAAAGAAAGCCTGTGCAATCCTGGTTTTGTGCCTAACCTGACCTGTTTGAGGACAAGCTTTACAGGCCTCTGTTATTTTCCAAAACATGCACATCACAAATTCTGACATAAATACCATTGTGGTGCAGAACCTCTCAAGTTACTTTTCAGCCCAGATGGTGAAAACACTCAGTTTCCACAGTTGCACAAAACAATGCAGGACTTTTTGGAGTGTCCACAAAAATGGTTGCAAAGAAAGGATACAAGCAGAACAAACCCTCTCAAAGGCCAGTTGATGGAATCCTCTTCTGTGAACTCTTCCACACTCAGCATTGGTTCAGACAGGTGAGTGACTGGTTACCCTGCTCAGGGTTGAGTGTGTTGGGTTTTGTTTGCCCAGGAGGACATTCAGTTGCTGAAGGAGCTCAGAGTGAACCACTACCTGTTGTCTCTCTCCTGGCCTCGGATTATGCCCACAGGCATCAAGGGTAAGCACAGCAATTTCACCACATTCTTACCACTATTTATCTCAGTAATTTTACTCCTGAATAACCCAATTGTTTAAAATTGCTGTTAAATAGATCTCAGTTTCTTTGTGTGCAGAACAGAGTTCAACCATTACAGTATTCCCACTGCTGTAAGGTAAAATTCCTTAGTTAAAATTTTTAGATTTCTATTCTTCCAGTTATTTGAGAACCAATCCAGGGAATTCCTTGTCTGTGCTTTCCATCAGCTGAGCAGCTGAATGAGAAGGGAATACAGTTCTACAATGATACAATTAACAGCCTTCTGGAAAACAACATTACCCCCATTGTGAGCCTCTACCACTGGGATCTTCCACAGGTAAGGCAATATTTAAATTAGAAAAACTCCTAATACAAAGGCTTCTAATAGGAAATTTATTTCTAAATTTAAGGACTAAAAGTACTGTAGAAAATTAATTATATGTTCATGATTTAAGTACTTGTAACTATTTCCTCTTCATTTGCATTTCATATGCACCAAGCTTGGAAAAATCTCCCTCTGAGCTACTTGTGAACTAAATTGTGAAGTGCAATTATTGATTCCTGAAATTCGTATTTCCAAAGGTTCTCCAAGAAAAGTATGGAGGCTGGCAGAATATAAGCATGATAAATTATTTTAATGATTATGCAAACCTGTGCTTTGAGAAGTTTGGTGACCGTGTGAAACACTGGATTACTTTCAGCAATCCTTGGGTAAGTTCCCCAGGCTGTGCTTCCAAACACTCCCACTGCTCTGCTCTGTCCCCAGAATCCCATGGAAGTGACACTGGAGGAAAGTAGATTAAAAATGGGGAGGGAGAGGGAAAAGGGAGAGACTTGTACCCTTTATCTTTGTGGACAAAAATCTCAGCAGGCCGATTCCAAACAAAGGCAGTTTTAAGATGTGAAATTCCAGTGAAGTTTTTAAAAAATCAGCTGGAGAGGAGAGAGGGACCTCACTGCAGTTTACACCTTCCTCGTGTGGGGAAAAGGAGGGGCAGGCACTGATCTTTTCTCTGTGGTGATCAGCAACAGGACCCAAGGGAATGGTCTGAAGTTGTGTCAGGGGAGGTTTAGATTGGATACCAGGAAAAGGTTCTTCATCCAGAGGGTGGTGGGCAGTGAACAGACTCCCCAGGGCAGTGGGCACAGCCCCAAGGCTGACAGAGTTCAAGGAGCATTTGGACAACACTCTCAGGCACAGGGAGTGACTGCTGGGGATGGTCCTGTGCTGGGCCAGGACTTGGATTCGATGAGTTGGGTAAAACTTGGCTGTAATAATGCCAAGGTCATGGGTTCAATCCCCTGTGTGGGCCATTGACTGAAGAGTTGGACTCAATGATCCTTGTGGGTCCCTTCCAGCTCAGCATGTTCTGACTGAGTCAGAGAGGCCCTGCCTGCATTGCCTCAGGTCCCTCCACTAACACCAGTCACCCACACCTTGTTCCCCACAAGCCACAGCACAGCCAGGTGGAGGGGGAGCAGAGGGGAGCGAGGGGAGGGGAGGGAGAAGGGGACTGGGGAGGGACAACCCATGCAGGGGGGCATAGGATGCCCATCCCCAGGGGGACTGGGGAGGGACAACCCATGCAGGGGGCACAGGATGCCCATCCCCAGGGGGACTGGGGAGGGACAACCCATGCAGGGGGCACAGGATGCCCATCCCCAGGGGGACTGGGGAGGGACAACCCATGCAGGGGGGCACAGGATGCCCATCCCCAGGGGGACTAGGGAAGGACAGCCCATGCAGGGGGGCACAGGATGCCCATCCCCAGGGGGACTGGGGAGGGACAGCCCATGCAGGGGGGCACAGGATGCCCATCCCCAGGCTGGCAGCACGTCCCTGGGCTCGGCTCAGAGCTCCCTCTGTGTGTTTGCAGGCAGTTGCTGAGAATGGCTACGAGACAGGAGAACACGCGCCGGGACTGAAGCTCGGGGGCTGTGGGGCCTACAAGGCTGCTCACCACATCATCAAAGTAAAGCTGCAACCCTGCCTGAATTATGTGCTCAGTTACAGTTTTTAGCAGGTTTTACTCTTTAAACAGAAATATAGTTTAGAACAGAGATATTACAATGCAATTTCACCTGCCTTTAAAACATCAGTGCATGTTCCAGTGTAGCCTGAAATTGTAGGTGCTTGTTGTCACACTGTTGCAACAACTTAAATTTTCCTTGTCATTTAAGTGTCTCTTACAATGTTTCAATTTGGTTGAAAAACGAATATCCAGGTTACTCCTGAAACAAACAGTAACATCCTGATTGTTGATTTTTGCAAGTGACTTCAGGAAAGATGCTGCTTGTTAAAATTGGCCTGAATAAATGAGGCCAAGACATGTCAAGCTTGGAGACACTGGACACTACAGGGAATGCTGTGGAACCTCCATGAGCATCTCCTGCAGTTTAGGGAAGGAATTTCATAAATGCTTTTTTACTTCCTGCATGAAAGTTTATGTAATATATACAAAAGTAGTTCTGTGATATTTTCAGACAGGTCTTAGTGCAAAAACTGCCCTTGCTCTTCCCCACTTTCCCATACTGGCAGTGGTGTACGAGATGGAAAGCCCAGGGCACGGGCTCAAGCTCTGCCAGGGGAAAGTGAAGTTGGAGAGCAGAAAAAAATTCTTTGCAAAGAGTGCTCAGGCATTGGAATGGGCTGCCCAGAGAGGGGGTGGATTCCCCATCCCTGGAGGTTTTTCAGCTGAGCTTGGCCGTGGCACTGAGTGCCATGATCTGGTAAAGGGACTGGAGTTGGACCAAGGGTTGGACTTGATGATCTCAGAGGGCTTTTCCAACTCAATCCATTCTGTGATTCTATGGATGTGGCACTGAGTGAGAATCCACCTTGTCTTGATCCAACCCCACTGTGATCACCAGCCCAGGGCACAGAGTGCCCTGGGCTGGTGATCACAGTGGGGTTGGATCAAGGGTTGGACTTGATGATCTCGGAGGTCTTTTCCAACCCAATCCATTCTATGATTCCTTGTGTTTTCCCTTCCAGAGCCACGCAAAGGTTTGGCACTCCTACAACACCACGTGGCGCAGGGAGCAGCAAGGTAGGCAGGACTCAGCCTGTGGCTCTCCTCCTGGTTAGAGTAAGGGCTCCAGGGGGATGCCCAAGCTGCAGGATTGCCCTCTGTGTGCCCAGGGATGGTTGGCATCTCCCTGACGAGCGGCTGGGGGGAGCCCGTGGACCCGCACAGCCAGAGCGACCGCAACGCTGCCGAGAGGTACATCCAGTTCCACCTGGGATGGTTTGCAAACCCCATCTACAGAGGAGACTACCCCGAGGTGATGAAGAATTATGTAGGTAAGTCCCAGTAACCAACTGGGGATGAATCAATGCCATGCTCTGAGCATATTCCAAGGGAACAGCTCCTAGCCAGTGTCAAGGATGAGGACACAGGTGAGACAAAGGGCACCAACCCCTGGGCCAGCAGGCTGGCCACAGCTCCTGAGTGGTCTGGGGACACATTAGAACATACTAAAGCACTGTTTTCTCCATGTGTCATACCCAATTGATTTCTCCAAACCAAAAGGAAGAAAGATTCTTTTGTGTTAAAGAAGCAAACACACCCAAGTGGCCTCTAAACTTAGACTGAGCTCAGGAACATTCTATTTGGCCCTAGCAGAGGTGCCCAGAGAAGCTGTGGCTGCCCCATCCCTGGGAGTGTCCAAGGTCAGGTTGGACTGGGCTTGGAGCAACCTGGGCTGGTGGGAGGTGTCCCTGCCCATGGCAGGGGTGGAATGAGATGATCTCTGAAGTCCTTTCCAATGCAAACCATTCCAGAATGTTACGATTCCATGATTTACTGTTGGTGAGGTGAAGCAAACAAATGTCCAAGCTCCTCAGAAGTGTTTCCTGTAATTATTTTGATAGGTAGGAAGAGTGCCCAGCAGGGCCTGGGGACATCAAGATTACCAACTTTCTCAGTGCAAGAGAAAACCTATATTAAAGGCACCTCGGATTTCCTGGGAATAGGTCATTTTACTACTCGTTATGTTCTTCAGAAGAACTTTCCCTTTCTCCAAGTGTCTGGTTACCACACGGACCGGGACTTGGCTGAACTGGTGGACCCAAACTGGCCAGCTCCAGGTCCTAAGTGGCTTTATTCTGTGCCCTGGGGATTCAGAAGATTGCTCAACTTCATCAAGGTGGGTAGAGGAGATCTTTCATTAAAAAGGAAGCCAACAAAATGCCTGGTTACACAAAGGAGCTGCACTTACACTCCTTTAGATTTTCAACAGTTCCACCCTATATATTTCTCTTGTATTAGTTGGAAGTTCTTTTGTCAAAAAACCCTTTAATTTTAGTTCAGAAAACTAAAGAACTGAGTCATCTTAAAATAAAACCCAAACTTAAATTAAATTCATAGTTATACTTTTTTTCACTAAAGGTAACTAAGTCAACCTAGAAAATTGCTTTTTGGGCATTTTGCTGATCTCATGTTGTGTCAGAATCAGAGTATTTTCTGAAGCAGTCTGAAGGCAGCTGTGCTTGCAGACCCAGTATGGGAACCCCCTGATCTACGTGACAGAGAACGGCGTGTCGGAGCCAGCGCAGGGCACGGGGCTGTGTGACGAGGGCAGGATCCTCTACCTGAGGGGATACATCAACGAAATACTCAAAGGTACCTGCAAACAGCTCCTCAGGGTTTGGCTTCTGCAGTGTCTTCACCTTCTGATTAGTTCCACTTGTCTTTTGCAGCATAAAGAGATGGATATGAACGGGTCAAAGCAGGCAGCAAAGCAGAGTAATAAAGTGCCACCCAAATGACAACCTAAGCAAACATATTGACTATAAATACCATACCCTACATGACATTTAATATTGCAATACATCAGCAGTTTCCACTTTCAGAAAGGAGAAATTGCATTTAACTACCATGCTCGTAGAGCTCTAGTCCCTCTAAGCTACAGACAACATTTTAAAAGACTCTAAATTACTTTGTGCTTTGCTGTTTCTCTGTCCTCCTCCCCATCTCTTTCTGTACAACCCAAACACCCAGAGAACCCTTTTTTAAGGACAACAAACACAAGGCAACACGATTAGCAGATTATTTGTCTTGTGTTTGCAGCTCTGAATGATGGAGTTAATGTCAAAGGTTACACTGCCTGGTCACTGCTGGATAAATTTGAATGGAACAAAGGATTCTCTGAAAAATTTGGGCTGTACCACGTCGACTTTAAGAACAAGAACAAACCTCGGTACCCAAAGGCATCTGTTGATTATTATAAAAAGATTATCAGTGCCAATGGATTCCCAAACCCAAGAGAGGTGATGTGAACTGCTAATTTTGTCGGTTTTTAGTTTGATATATGGGCAAATATCTCATTGAATTTCAGGAAACTTGTATGAATATGGTAGGTGAAGTGTCACTTTGGTTCTGTAAAGTAGGGATGTGTTTAACAGACACTGGAAGTGGGAACAGCCTCAATTACTGTCTCCAAAGCATCCCACAAACTCTCATTGGACTTACTGAGGCAACCAAAATTCTCCAGTGCTCTGTCAGATTTCTAAGCAGAAAACTATACATATTATTTTCCATAGAATGTGATTTAAAAAATTCTATTAAACAATTAACTCGGAGAAATATATTGCAATAAACCCCACGGAGATATAAAGAAACTTGAGAAAATCATTGAGATTTTGAGAGAATGAAGCAGTTTCAAGTCTCTTACAGTGGACAGGAGGTGAGGGCCAGAGCAGAGGCAGGACCTTGCAGGCTCACAGAACTTCTGTCACCTTTCAGGTGGAAAACTGGCATCGGAAGGCCATGGACAGCTGCTCTTCCACACACCAGCACCTCGCTGCAGGTAACAAAGTGTCTTCTGAGACTATTCTGAAACTTTCAGATTTTAAATCTCTCTGTGAACACTCTTATTAGCAGGTCCTAAAAGGTGCTTTCTCCCTGAAAGCACAAGTCTCTAAAGAAAAATGTGTTTATTTACTGTCTCCAACTAAAAGCACCATTAGTGAATGGATTAACTGTGGAATACACAAACTGGAAGAAATGCTACTTCAAGTTGAGGTTAGGGATGACAGTGTTCTCCTGAAAATAAAAGTGCTAAATGCTTCCTCCAACACAAACCAAGACAACCACACAGACAGAAAGTCTGTAAATGTTTGACTTCTACAGAAAGAGGAACTATAAAAAAAAAGGGCTAAGGACTGGCCTAAGGTTGAGCCAAGTTTTACTCCTGGTAACAAAACCAACACAACTCGGAGCAGCAGCTCAAGAACACACAGCACAGGCTAATCCAGCATTCCCAAAACCTTCCTGGAGTAATCCAGGCCCTTCCATAATTCCTGAACTAGTGGATTTCTTTTAAAAATGATCAAAGAAGAGTTGTGGAGTCTTCTGAGGAGGATTAGCTAAGTGCACATGGCAGGAAATGCCACTCCTCCCAGGATTACCCTGCTCAGCCTCAACTCCCAAGGTCCATGTTCTGCAGGAATTAACTGGGTTCACTGAACTCATCCAGGATTACCTGGGGAATGAAGTTCTACAACATCAAACCTATTTAATTTTTCAAACAGCTACAGAACAATCTTAAAAAGGCCCAAGTGCTTCCCAGGGATTTCTCTTTGACAAGTTCCTTTTCTCCCCTTTCCCCTTGGGGTGGGGGCAATAAAGATCAAAGGCACAGTAAAATACTGATAATACACTGAGAGTAATTCACAGCAAACATCATGAGCACTGGATGTCCTTAGAAAATTACCTTAGAAAGAAAAAAAGGAGGGAAAATTGTCATGGATTTGCTCCAGCTTTGTAGAGTTAGGAAATTTGTTTTCTTTGTTGTTTGTGCCAATGTCAACAGTTTTATGTTCAAAGACTCTTTAATCTGTGTTAACTCTCAGTGAGCAATCAGTGCACCCCAGAGGATTCAACTGCTTACATATTACTCATTTCTCAAATTTTAGATTCCCTGATCACTCACATGGAAATGGTGACAGAGATTGTTCTTCCTACAGTTTTCACACTCTGCATCCTCATCTGTATTGTCCTGCTAATATTCTACCTTCGACATCACACCTGAAATTGCACATTCCCACACACCTTTCTGCAAAAGGAATAAGATGCAGCTGTTTGGAGTGGTTGAGATTTACCACAGATGCCTCTTTTTATACCCCTGTAAAGAAACATTATTTATCCATCCAAGCTGTTAGAGCCTTTTCTGGTCCATTCCCAAAACATCACTTTTTAAAATCAACTCCCAAAGTACATTCTCTTTCTACATCACCTCCTACTGATTTCAAGTAGCAGATTTTATTTGTTATTCTTTTTAAAACTGTGATTTATTCACCAGAAATATAGTTGAGATTAAAGTGGTTCAAATCTTGACAGTACAAATTTCAAGTGATTAAAAAGCTGCTTGCAAATCCTGATTGGAGTCTGTTCATCAATACACTTTTAATTACCACATAATTGCTCTTTGAAGAGAGGCAGGCATGTAATTTTAAAATAGAAAATTATATCTTTTCTTCAAATTATTAAACTGATAGTTATTAAGATGTAATATTAGGAAAGGGGTAAGAAATAAGATTTAGTGAGGAGAAACCAGAAATTATAGAAATGTAGTTTTAAAAGACATGAATGTTGGGGTTTTCCTTATTCTTACTTATCAATAGCTAAACTTCTTTATGCAAAATGTTTGTGTTTCAAGTTATTTAGTCAGCACATACTAAACTATGGAACTGTTTAAAATCAGACTGCAAATATTACACATACATTAATCAACACAACACCTGCAACTGCCAACCCCACATACTGAAAGGATTAAGCCCAGCCAATTATACTGATTTTCTTTGCAAAAATTATGCCAAACATACAAGACAACACTGTTAAAATAACTCACTTCACATTGAAGGAATAAAATGATTTGAAGAGGAGAGAGAAGTGTATCCAAGAATACTCCAAAATATAAATGCAGGGGGATAGAAAACCAGATTGTCAGAGGATTCCAGGACCCTGGATAACAACATTCCAAGTCTATTGGATGAGGAAGCATCACTTGGCACCAGGAAAACACGACAATATTACTGAGTTTGTTGGTTTAGAGAACTCACAACAGTCTGACTGAACCCTTAATGCACAAAAATAAAGTATGAAACCCCAAAGTGCACAACTTTATTGAATGCTTGTAAATACATGAACAAAAAAATCTACTGTATTTGCAAAGTATTTCTACTGTACAGTGTTACATGAACAATATTTACAAACCAAACAGGTGCCTGCAGATGAATTGTGTAGGTCCCACTTAAGCACATTAAAGCCAAAGATGAACTTGAAAGAATCAGTGTTTGTAAACATCCTGTTGGGACACAGAAGACACTGAACTTTACCTTTCCAGTCCTGCCTGCAGAGGAACATGAGCTCATGTGAAATGCACTGGGCTGCAGGTGGTCATTGTGACAAAATAGAGTCTTTCCTCACTGCTCCCATTAACTGTGGAGTCGGAAAAGAGCCCTGGGAGGACAAGGGAAAAGCTTGGGATGAGCCACTGTCCTTGGCAATGGAGGGATTAGTTCATGGAGCAGCTTCAAGAACTGTTTCCAAAACTTCAGTTTTACTGAAGCACTTCATGACAAAAATGAGTAACAGCAGGAAAGTTTTACTAAATCACCACATTCTATCAAACCTCACTCCAAAAAAGCACATTATTTCTTTTTCACTTGTTCTGCATTTCACTCCAGTAAGGAATGTCTTCTCCCCTCAGCACCTGCTTCCTTCCCTGACTAGAGACCAGCATTCCTAACAGGGGAATTTCTCCTCAAAACCAGTCTGACATACAGGCAAAGATTTTAGAAATAAATTGCAAGATTCTGTGGATAACATTTAACCAGCTCACATTTGGAACTGTCTTGTCATTTCAACTCTAAAAACATAGACAAGGTGAGAAGGCAAAAAGTCACCACTTTCTGGAAATACTCAATTCTCTAAATACCACCTCACTCTTCTATTCAAAGGCAGAACATCATTTTGCTTTGAGGAAAAGTCAATAGAAGAGTCAAAGAGTTCAGACCCACTGAACTCAGTATAGAACTGGATTTGTTTGAGGTGTGTGCCTCCATCATTTCCTCTCACCACCAACAGTCCTTACCTGAATGGTTTGATGCCATATGTTCAACTGGAGGATTAGTACTAACTTGCCACATGGTTTTCACCTCCTTTGCTCCGTGCCCACTACTTATCTCCACCTTCCACATTTCAGGGTGTTCACTGAGAGAATAAAAAAAAATCAAAATTCAGACTCAGCTGGATTTTAATGCTGCAAATGCTGAAGTTTCTCTTACTTTTGATAGAACTTCTTCACAACAGCTGGTCTGATGGGCAGCTGGAACACGTGCTTCTCATTCAGAGGGTTCTCCTTGTAGTACTTCATGCAAACCCTGCAAGAGATATCACAGAATCACAGACTACTCTGAGTTGGAAGGGACCCACAAGGATCATTGAGTCCAACTATATCATCCAGTTACTTTCTTAGGAGAAATGCTTGTGCAACACTGCAGAAACCTGGTGCACAATTAACTGCTCTCACATCTTATTATCTCCTTCAGTTTTTAATTTGAGTCACAAAGCAACATTTAGCAGCAAATCCAACTGCTCCTTCTGCAATCTCACAATCATCAGCATAAAGGAGAGCTGCTTTACCTGAGTGTTTCTTTACAACTGCCAAAGAATCTCTATTTCTTATTGTTATTTGAGGAGAAAGAAGTAAAAATGAAATAGTTACTGTGTCAAAGGGAAGAGGTTCTCATGTCTAAACTGGAGTAAGACTCTGCAGTTGACCATTATTTCCAGCATGTGGTGAAGCTTCTGAACACGATGAACTTGTTCTTGTAGATCCACTGAGGTGGAAATGAAGTAATCCTGGAACAGCAAAGAGCTTCTGCTCTCACCTCAGCACTCCCTTTCCACACACATAAATATGCTCAGTGCACTAAAAGAATCTTCATGGTTTTTTGAGGAGCCAAAGTTTAAAGAGGCCCAGCAGACTCAGAACAAAGTTCCAGCAAAGTGTGACCAAAGATTCCCTGTCCTGCCTGACAGTGACCTGGATGAGACACTGAGCTAATTATACAGGAATTAGGAAACAATGACATTCCTGCAGTTTGTTGTTCCACTCTCATGATCTGCAGCTCAGTTCTCAGCAGATAAGCATGACCTGACTTGCATTAGCTGAGCATGCCCTACTTTATACTGCTTTTAGAGTTTAAAAATAAAACTAAAGCATCTCACCAGGTAGGTTAATGTTGCAAGTTCCTGGCCTGTAAAATGAACAAGAGACAAAAAGTAATTAAAATGTAACACATCGTATCAGATAAAATATAAGCAAGATTCAGGGAATCAAACAGGGAACTCTACCAAAGAAAAGTACAAAGTCACTAAGAATGTAATGTTATTTATTGGCATGACTGTTTATTCAAAAGAAATAAAAAAGCCCTGCCAAGTGGCCATGGTAGAGGCAGGATTTGTGTGCCACCAAGGCTGCACAGTGAGGAAACCCACCACACATTCCACACAATCCCTCCTTGGGACATAGAGGTTTACAAGGGGTGAAAATAAAAAAGCAAAGCAAACAGAATGAAACCAGGATGACAGAACAAAACAGAAAGGAAGGAGGTAACAACAATGGTAAAACACAAAGCTACAGCTCCTTTGAAACAAATTAGTTTTTTAAATTTTGAAACCCTGTACAACTGAAAAGTTCAATTATGAAGGAGCTGGAAACTGCACCTGAGCAGATGGGAACAGAAGAGAGATGGAGGTTACCAAGAAGTTCAGTATTTCCTGCATGGAATACCTTTCCTCTTGAATGTCTGACCATGTGAACAGGTACCAGACCTACCTATGAAAAAGCTGACATAATCCTTCTTCATCTTGTCCAGCCCAATCTCAAAGAGCATTCGAATGGGGGTGATGCCACTGAGGGCAACCCCCTCCATCCGGCCATGGTAGGACTGTTGGATCAATGTCCGTAGGAAGCTGCTGCTCCCCTGATGGATCTGAACATGGAAAAAGGATTCCTATGATGGAACTGTGTGTGAAAACATCACCTTGTTTAGAAGTACAACTCCATGGAAACAGAGACACACTGTGAGACGTGAGAGCACTTTAAAAACAATGCACCACAAGGGAGGGCAGTGAAGTGACAAGAACTATATTGTAGTGTAAAGGTTTGCTCTGAAATACAAATACATACCCAGGGCTGTATCTCCCCACGTTCCAGGGATTTTATCACCAGTGTGAAACAGTCTATCAACTCCTGATAGGAACTGACACCTTCAAAGACAAACACACAGTATTTTATTGACCAGTCCAGGTGTTTTCTCTGGCTGTTAAGTCAGAAGCAATGGGCCAACACACAAGAACCAAACCTCAATTAAAGAATGAGAGCTGCAATAAATGACAGAGTGCTCTGCACTGGTAACTTTGCCACATGATGACTTTAAAAAGGGTTACTCTAAAGAAACAATGATCAGAGACCACTGAACTTGGATGACTCAGGGCATAAAGTAGCAGATTTTGTAGACAGATTTTAGCACCATTCTCTCTATATACACTGAAAATTGTCCTTCAGATCTAGAAAGAATAAAATGTTATACAGTTTTCAGTTTTAATGCAGATGGGGACTACCAGTTGCTCAGTACCTTTTACAGTCAAATGATTCCCCATCCCTGGAGGTTTTTAAGGTGAGCTTGGCCATGGCACTGAGTGCCATGATCTGGTAAAGGGACTGGAGTTGGACCAAGGGTTGGACTTGATGATCTCAGAGGGCTTTTCCAACCCAATCCATTCCATGATTCTGTGGATGTGGCACTGAGTGAGAATCCACCATGTCTTGATCCAACCCTACTGTGATCACCAGCCCACTCTGTGCCCTGGGCTGGTGATCACAGTGGGGTTGGATCAAGGGTTGGACTTGCTGATCTTGGAGGTCTTTTCCAACCCAATCCATTCTAGGATTCTATGAAATGAAATCCAGGGGCTCCTGCAGGAAGGATGCTGGTCTTGCTTTGCATGTTGTAAGAAAGTGTATCATCTTACACACCTGAAATGAGCTCTTTGATAAAAGAGACTGTTCATACCAGTTTTCTGAAGAGCTGATCAGTCCTTAAAACCTGTTTCCCTGCCAAAGCAATATGGTACAGCAGAGGAGAGGAGAATGAAAGGAAGACAGGTGGGGCAAACCCCCTCAATACACTTACTTCTCATTTTGCACCATAATTGTTCAGCAAAATCCAGGTCTCCTCGCTCACTGAAGATGGATTTTATGTAACTGTCCACTGCAGCTGTGTCACACTTGATGGTCTGGAAGAGTTTGTTGGTCTTCAGTTAAAAAAGGTGCTTGAGATTCAAATCCTTACACACCTGAACTTCTCCAGAGATCAAAGCTGGATCCATCACTAATATTTCCCCTTTTCCAGGGCAACTACCACTGCATAGGAATTTGGAAGCCTATTTTTTATTTAAAAATGAGTCTGATTCTTTCCAGAATTATCACACTGGATAACCAGCCTTGGGTCAGGGAGCAAAGTGAGACCTGAGATCCCAGCCAAGGGTTGTCTGGATACCCAGCAGTGCTCCTGGAAGCCAAAATCCATACATAGAAATTCTCAGAACAGAGAACTAATCCCCTGTTATCCTGATACAGAATATTTCTGGTTTAGTTGATACAGAAATTAACATATTTTTAACCAACAACACAGCAGAAACAGAAAGCAAAAGATCCACCAATTCTTTACATCTCTTTACATATATAAATATCACACAAGACACAGTGAAAATCTGAAATAGCTGCAGTTACAAGGGAAGTGAGATGAGAAAGCAACTGCTAGGAAATGGCACGCACCTCTGTTTCATTCTTGTTCCCAGACATACCATCTCCATCCAGCTTCTTCTTTAAATCTGGCAGAGGAAAAAAAAGATGAATTTCAGCACTATGAAAAAGAAAGATGATCAAACCAATCCCATTAATCCCCAGGCACAGCTTAACTCACAAACACACCGACAAACAGAGGAAAAATGTCCATTTTAAAGTGGTTTTACTGGGTAAGGATATGTCTGAAAAGACTTACTTTTAGCTATTTTTATTGTCATTACTTTCATACAAGAACATGGAACAAGCAGCCATTACCAGTGAGGAATTCCTGGACCAGTTCAACAGCTGATTCAGACTCCAGTGGCTCGGGCCACTCGGTCACACCAGTCTTCAAACCCTCAGCCAAAGCCTAAAGGCAGCAGGAACATCAAAACCACACATCAGTTCTTGCTGGAAGTTCTGCACAAGTTGTACTTCAGAACAAAGGGAACTTTGCCAAGAATCACAAATCCCTGCATGGATAACCAGGATTTAGAAAATTACAGAATTTCCTGGATGAGTTGTCCTCTTTGTATTCAAAGCTAAAACTCAACTCAAAGTTTAATGTAAAATAAAAGCTTAGAGTTATCTTTGAAACACCTGATGAATTTTTAAACAAAGTAAGTTTGTAACCCATGAAATCACTTTCTGTGGAAACCAGAAATGGGAATTTCTGCCCTGTACTTACCAGCAGAAGCTGCAGCTCCCGATACACCTGGTACACAGGACTCCTGAGGTCCCCACACTCCAGGGCAATATTCTGCAAGTGCCAGAAGTTCATGTCAGTTCCAAACTCCAGAAATCAAGTGTCCTAAAACTGTCATTGCTGAAATGCATGTTAGCAAAACTCATACTTTAAACTATGAACAGGTTTTGTTGGTTATATTTGTTATCCTTTACACTGCTCATGATGTAAGTTGTGCCAAGAGCTTGGGTTTGTTTTTCCCCTCTGGACTTACCAGTGTGGCAGCTGAAATCAGTGGGGGAGTCTCCAGAATCTTATCAACAATATTCCATGTAATATCAACATATATATTGCTTCCAGATTCTGTAATGGTGTCCTCTATTGCAGCAACTTGGATCAGCTCGTACTGAGCAAATCCTTTTGTTGTCACCTGCAATGAACAGATGGAAAGAATAAAAACAACAAACCCACCACAACAGTGATTGGTTTTTATGCAGCAAAAGCACTTCAAAAATGTTTCACAAACACACAAAAAAGGGTTAATATCAGAAAAATGCATTCTAAACATTCCCTCAAGACACTGATGTACTGTAAGATCATAAGAAGGTGAGTTCTTACACAGAATCTCTAAAGCTTCCCCAAACCAGCATTATAAACCCCAAAACAGAGTTTTAAACTTAAACTGAAGACAAGAGTGTAAAAACCTACAACAGATGAATGATGCCTTCTTTTATGTTCCATTTTGAGCTCTTCCAGGCTTACAAAACAGGTTTTATCAGCTGTAGGACCTAAGGAAGGAAAAGGGTGAGAAGGAGAAAAACATTAGACACAAATCTGGCACTTAAAATTCATTCTCAAATGGTTCTCAAGCATGACTCTGGTGTCCTGCAGAAAGCAGGGACTCTCCTTTCATTTGTACTATTGGCAAGAGCTGGTGTGAACACAGAAATGTTCAGGGTGAGTCAGTGGTTGTGTGAGAAGCTGAGTGGCAGCAGTTTGACTTTGCTGTTCTTGCCCTGCAGATACAGGTGCACTAAGTCTATTAAAAAGCTGTTTCCCCCCAGAACTCATTAAAAGATCTCTTCTCTTTTTAAAACCACAAACATAGAGCATTCCCAAGCCAACACCACACAAGAAAAGACAGCACCATGACATCAGAATTCCCACATTTTTGAGCCTTCCCCATTGAATTTTATCTCAGAATCCCAGACTATTCTGAGTTGGAAGGACCCCCAAGGATCATCCAGTCCAACTCTTCAGTCAGTGGCCCACTCAGGGGATTGAACCCATGACCTTGGGCATTGTTACAGCCAAGTTTTACCCAACTGATTATGTGCAACATGAAACCTTACCATGACATGAGACCATGTAAATGTTGATGCCTGTGATGTTCTTTCCAGCCCTGAGAGGCTCAGCCCCAACCCAGCAGGTGTGCTGAGGATCAGAACCATCACACCTGACCCAGAGAGGGGGAAGCACAACCAGGTCACCCATCCCCAGGTGGGTCATGTTGGGATTCTGCACCATTGTGTATAAGGAAACCAACTGCCTAGAAATAAGAACAGGAAGAAAATAAGATGCCAGCAAACACAGATAAATCCATCCCTGTTAAACCTTCACTCCTCTCTACCATGCCTTGTTAGCAGACTCAAATCATTTCACAAAAGGAATGCAGGATTATAACCATTTCTTTAGATGTTACTCAGTGAGGAAAGTCTCACACCTGAGAATATTATTCATATAATGTTTTCACTTAGACTCAGTCTAAAATCACACTGAATTTTACATTTTAAGCTCATTAAAAGAATATATTAATTAAGCAAACCACATTTTGGTACCATGACTTGGTATTTCAATAACACCAAAGACCCCAATCAGATTTTTAATCTTTTTTTTTAGCAGAAGCTTTACCAAGAAAAGAAGCACTGAGGTCTGAGGAAGGTTTTTGCTCCCCTACACCCAGTGAATCCCATCAATCCAAGGGCACAGCTCACAAGTGATTTTCCAGTACATCCTTCAGCTACTTTGTTAAACACTTTTAGCCAGGAGGGACCATTGTCAAGATGGAAAACTGTCACATGTGCTCATAAACTAATGACCAATTTTATTTTGGGTTTGAAAACAAAACAGGTCCTGAAAATTTGGAAAAGAGCCAAAAGCTGCAAAATAAAACTACATCAACAAGGGCAGGGAAACCTTTGCCACTTACTTTGCTCTTGCCACAGAAAGAGCTGCAGGTCCAGGACTCTCCTTTGGCAAAAGCTCAGAAGGAGAAAGAGCTTCATCTGGTTTTGATTCTTCCAATGAGTCACTTTCCTCATTGTGTGTCTTTAAGAAAGAAGTGGAGATAAGTCAAAAACTCCAAGGGGTGTGAAAATACTTGATGGGAATGGAAAAGTCTGGATGGGACTTAAAAAACTTAACAACTCACTGCACACTTACTGCTTTCTGCAGAATGTACACTGGACTGTTCCCATTCCAAAACCTTCCAATGGGGCTTTGGCAACTGCCCCCAACCAAACAGATCTCTACATCACTCTGGGAAAAAAGAATGGAAACTTTTTAATATATTATACAGAAATGCTGCATTCCAGGGATTTTTTGTACCAGAAACTGCAGAATTAACTAATTCCAACCCCACTGCAGCCATTCAAGAATCACAGTCTTCTGTACTTGATGGGAACACAAGCACTCCATGCCATGGGTGGAATCAAATCAACTGTGAAAATGCAACAACTGTCAACATTCAACTAATCAACACAGGAAGTTTAAATTCCAACAAGCTGATTGCAGCAAAGGCTGAAGTTTGGTTCTATAAACAAAACTTCAGAGAATCTGAGCTATGAGGGAACACTGGAAACTGCTGTCACCAGATATCCTTGAGATGGAGCACACTCATTGAAAGTGTTCAGATATCAATCAGTTCCTTCATCAAATATCAATCAGTTCCTTCTTTGAATATCTCACAAGAGCTCTAAATGCTGTTAGACATTAAAAAAAATCAATCCTGCCCCAAGAACGAAGGAATCTGTTTTTATTTAAGCTTTCCCACACAGAGCAATATTTCTTGAGTCTTCATTTCAAGTCTGGTTTTTACACTACTATATATTCAAACAAACACATGATTTTATTTTCAAACTGTTACCAAACTTACAAAACTCCCAAGATTAATACAACTATTAGAACAACCACTCTATGACTTTACCTCGTAGAGATAGGGATGTTCAGGGATACTCTCCCTTCCCTCTTCCTGTATCCTGAAGGAAAAGCAAACGCTGACACAGATGAGCTTTTCCCCTCAGCATCCCTAATTAAACAGCAGGATTAGCGACACACACTGAGCCCCCCACAGCAACCAGTTAACTCAGCCGCGACCCCACAGGCCGGGCCGGCGGGAACGGCCCCGACCCGCAGGGGAACAGGGCCGGGAATGGCCCCGACCCGCAGGGGAACAGGGCCGGGAATGGCCCCGACCCGCACGGGAACAGGGCCGGGAATGGCCCCGACCCGCACGGGAACAGGGCCGGAAATGGCCCCGATCCCCACGGGAACAGGGCCGGGAATGGCCCCGACCCGCACGGGAAGAGGACCGGGAACGGGGCCGGGAACAGAGCTGGGAATGACTCCGGTCCCGTTAGGAGCGGTAGCCGGGAATGACCCCGATCCCCACAGGAACAGGGCTGGGAACGATCCCGATCTCCACAGGAACAGGGCTGGGAACGACCCCGATCCCCACGGGAGCAGGAGCCGGGAACGATCCCGCTGCCCACCGGCACAGCATCCCCCTCAGCCCCGGCACTGCCCACCGGCACAGCAGCCGCCTCAGCCCCGGCACTGCCCACCGGCACAGCATCCCGGTCAGCTCCGGCACTGCCCCGCACTGCCCACCGCCGCAGCAGCCCCCTCAGCCCCGGCACTGCCCACCGGCAGAGCATCCCGGTCAGCTCCGGCACTGCCCCGCACTGCCCACCGCCGCAGCAGCCCCCTCAGCCCCAGCACAGCCCCCTCAGCCGCGGTAACCGCTGCCCACCGCCGCAGCAGTCCCCTCAGCCCTGGCACAGCCCCCTCAGCCCCGGTAACCCCTGCCCACCGCCGCAGCACCCCGCCCAGCGCGCTCGCCGCCCGCCGCCGCCGCTCCGCCGCCGCCATGGCCGCCACAGCCGAACCTCCCGCCAGACGCGCCGCGCGCGCGCTCTGAGGGGAGGGCGGAGCGCAATGAGGATCCCTCCGCCGGAAAGGAGTTCCCAGCCTTTGGGAGGGCACTGAGAGGGACAGAGGCCACCGGAGAGCTCGGGATGGGCACTGAGAGACGCGCCGGGGCCGGATGGACTGGGGCCGGGCCAGAGCTGGGCCAGTGCTGGGGCTGGGGTTGGGAGCCGATGGGCCGGCGCGGCAGCAGCGTCGGGCACGGAGCGGAAGGACATGCATCGTAATTAAAGGAGGGTGAGGCGTCCTTCCTTTTCCGGGCGGGGCGCGGCGCAGACGGGCGGGCCACGCGCAGCTCCGCCATGGTGAGCGCAGCGGGACCGGGGCCGGGGCAGCGGGACCGGGACGGGGGGGGAGCCGGGAGAGCAGCGGGGCAGGGCCGGGCTGGGATGGGCTGGGGGAGCCAGGGCCGGCGGGCAGGACCGTGCCCTGGGCAGCCCGAGGGCCGCGCTGGCGGCGTGGGGCGCGCGGCCGCCATCTTGGGCCCGGCAGCGCTCGGCGGCCGCGTGGGAGCCGAGAGGGGCCCTGAGGGGGGCAAGGGGGGCCTCAGGGCGGTCCTGAGAGGCCCGTGAGGGGTCCCGTGAGGGTCCGTGAGGGGGTCCCGTCGGGCCCGTGAGGGGCTGGGCCGGAGCTCGGCGCGGTCCCCCCCCCCCCCCAGTGCCCCTTTCACCGGGTACTACACGGCCTGGGCCCCCATCGCCACCTGCAGAGCCTTTTAGTTACCCCACGGATTAATCTACAGCAAAACAAGCCCTCGGGAGCATTTGCGACTACGAGCCGTGGAAAAGAAGGGCCTCTATAAACGCCTCATTTATTTTTCTTATAACCTGTTTTGGTTTTTAATAGCGAAACATGTTTTAAGAGGCCTTGGTCCGCAGCCAGTTTGCAGGTGAACAGCTTTTCCTGCCGGCACAGCTCGGGCTGTGCTCTGGTTCCTCCACCCCATCAGGTTTGCTGCTCGTGTTGGGCTCTGCACTCACCAGGGCCAGGCCCTGCCAGTGCCCGGTGTGACAAACACAGCACTTTATTGCTGGTTAATTTTGAGTGGTTTAGTATTTCTAATACCTCTAAAGCGAGTTTTGGATGGGAAAGGGAGGGCAGATGCTTTGCCTGCATTATTGTCACGAGATTAACAACCAGCACAGTATAATATTAAAAGATTAGTTTTTAGAGGGTGCTGTTATTTTTGGGCATCCTTTCAGCCTTTTGAGAGGCAGCTGATGCTGAGGGCAGTTTAATTCTTCACCTCACAAACTTTAGGCACCAGGGATTTCTTGGAGGGCCCAGACTTCACAAAAACTCCTTCTGACCGTGTGACCACCTGCAGTCATTGTGAGCTTCTAAATTGTGTTAGGGAAGTTGGTTTCAGCATTGCAGCTGTTAAGTATAATCTAAGTAATATTAGTAAATATTTAAGTATTTTGTCTCACAGAATCCCAGACTGTTCTGAGCTGGAAGGGACCCCCAAGGATCATCGAGTCCAACTCTCAAGTCAGTGGCCCACACGGGGGATTGAACCCCTGACCTTGGCATTGTTACAACCAAATTTTAACCAATTCAGCTGATCTCAGGGTCATTTAAATATTTAAATAAATAGAAAGGGTGGGGGTTCTGTGGGGTTTTTAAATAGCAGATGGGGTGTAGTTTAGAAGGTGTTTATTAAAGAGTGCAGAGATTCAATCCTAGAGTAATCCTGCCCCAGTTCCTTGGAAATCCATGGATGTAGTTGAGCCCGTGGGCCGTGCCTGGGGCACAGTTTGGAGTGGGCAATATTGCTGTGATGACGTAATTTGCGTCCTATGCGGTGCTCAGCGACAGTTGCCTGCTGTCGGTGTGCTGGCACTGCCAGCTGACGACCCCCGAGCTCTGAGCGATATTGGAGGCGTGGCGATCCCGGGAATGCCGCCCCTCCTTCCGTCCCTGTGCTGAGAGCTGCCCTTGCCCCCCTCCCCAGGCTTGCGCTCGGCCGCTGATCTCGGTGTACTCGGAGAAGGGCGAGGCCTCGGGGAAGAACGTGACGCTGCCCGCGGTGTTCAAGGCGCCCATCCGGCCCGACGTGGTCACCTTCGTGCACACCAACCTGCGCAAGAACAACCGGCAGCCCTACGCCGTCAGCGAGCTCGCGGGTACGGGGCGGGGCGGGGGCAGCAGCAGCGCCTGCCCTGGCACTCTGGGGGGCTGCTGGGAGGGCACGGGGTGGGGTCAGGGAGAGCAGCAGCGCCTGCCCTGGCACTCTGGGGGGCTGCTGGGAGGGCACGGGGCGGGGTCGGAGAGCAGCAGCGCCTTCTCTGGCACTCTGGGGGGCTGCTGGGAGGGCACGGGGTGGGGTCAGGGAGAGCAGCAGCGCCTTCCCTGGCACTCTGGGGGGCTGCTGGGAGGGCACGGGGTGGGGTCAGGGAGAGCAGCAGCACCTTCTCTGGCACTCTGGGAGGCTGCTGGGAGGGCACGGGGTGGGGTCAGGGAGAGCAGCAGTGCCTTCTCTGGCACTCTGGGGGGCTGCTGGGAGGGCACGGGGTGGGGTCAGGGAGAGCAGCAGTGCCTTCTCTGGCACTCTGGGGGGCTGCTGGGAGGGTACGGGGCGGGGCGGGGGCAGCAGCAGCGCCTGCCCTGGCACTCTGGGGGGCTGCTGGGAGGGCACGGGGTGGGGTCAGGGAGAGCAGCAGCGCCTTCCCTGGCACTCTGGGGTCTGTTGGGAGGGCACGGGGTGGGGTCAGGGAGAGCAGCAGCGCCTTCCCTGACACTCTGGGGTCTGTTGGGAGGGCACGAGGTGGGGTCAGGGAGAGCAGCAGCGCCTTCCCTGGTACTCTGCTGCTCTGGGGGCTTGTTGGGAGCTCACAGGTATGGGGGCACTGTGGTGGGCTCAGGCTGCAACACACCTGGTACTCTGCTGCTCTGGGGGCTTGTTGGGAGCTCACAGGTATGGGGGCACTGTGGTGGGCTCAGTCTGCAGCACACCTGGCACTCTGCTGCTCTGGGGGTTTGTTGGGAGCTCACGGGTATGGGGGCACCAGGGCTGAGGTCAGGCTGCAGCTGGGAGAGCAGCAGCGCCTTCCCTGGTACTCTGCTCATGGTATCATAGATTCAGTTGGGCTGGAAGAGACCTCTGAGACCATCAAGTCCAATCCCACTGTGATCACCAGCCCATGGCACTCAGTGCCACATCCAGTGTCACCTTAAACATCTCCAGAGTCAGAGATCCACCCCCTCCCTGGGCAGGCCATTCCAATGCCTGAGCACTTTCTCTGGAAAGAATTTCTTCCTGATATCCAGCCTAAACCTCCCCTGGCAGAGCTCAAGCTGTGCCCTGTCCTACTGCTGGTTGCCTGAGAGAAGAGACCAACCCCCACCTGGGTACAACATCCTTTTAAGTAGTTCTAGAGAGTGATGAGATCTCCCCTGAGCCTCCTCTTCTCCAGGCTAAACAACCCCAGGTCCCTGCTCTGGGGGTTTGTTGGGGTCACCATTTGTAGGGGTAAGGGGGGTCTAATGACAGCCAGAAGAGATCAGGCACAGCAGCATCAGCAGGCTTAGCACTTGGAGTTTACAACTTTTAGTGACAGCTTTGCCTTTTATCTACTCTTGTGTATAATATGCCATCACACCACTGGTTAGTCAGCTCACCAGGCATACATGGAAACATTCCACTGGCTCCAAGGTATCCCACATTCCACAGGTGGCTCTCTGCTCCCTAAGGGTGCACTCCAAACTGCTTTCCTTCAGGGATACACTCTGAACTGCTCCATGTCAATCTCCTCATCAATCACCTCAGACATCAGAGGGTTCACAAACACACTGTCATCCCCACAGGTGTTAACAGTCGGGTGGGAATTGTGTGAAGTATTTTTATTGCTCCCAGGAGCATCAAAGTGCTCTGGGGGCTGAAATGTCTTACTGGGAGATTACTCTGCCAAGGTCCTGTGGTGGGATCTACGTTCCTTGCAATAAAAGTACAAAATGGAAGTGTATCAGGTGAAAAAACACACTTTAGATCCCCTGCTCCATATTCACCACGTGAGGCTTTTGCCAACAGAAATTCTCTGCAAATGGGCATTTGTTAAGAGTTGTTTCAGGAGCTTGTAGATGTGGAAAACTTCTGCTTCCCCAGAAAGCTGTGCTGGGGATGTGCATTTCGACCTTATTTCTAAGGTTTCATGTAAACATTTTAACCCAGGAGTAGCAGTGACAAGTCACTCCAAATGGAGGATGAAGCTTGAAAACGAGTATGTTAAACATCTTATGTCAGCAGCAAGTGCATTAACATGCTATGAATAAATTTACCTGATTAATGTTGTTTTGCTGAAGTGATGAGATTCCACTTCATTGGTCCGTGTTTCTGAAGCACATGATAACAGTGGAAGTTCTGATTGGTGCCTTGAGTTCAGCATCTCTGGCTTTGGGAGGATCACAGTGTTGTCACTCTGAATGAACCTCTTTCTGTTGCAGGTCACCAGACCAGTGCCGAGTCATGGGGTACTGGGAGAGCTGTTGCTCGTATCCCCCGAGTGCGAGGAGGTGGCACGCACCGGTCAGGCCAGGGTGCCTTTGGCAATGTATCCTTCCCTGGCAGTGCCTCCATGGGTGCTGCAAACTGACCTCTCAGGCTCTCAGTGTGGAGTGGACTCTCCACTGGCTCCTGCTGCGTCTCTGGAGCCACGGGATGTGTCCTGTCTTGCCATGATGTCGTAATTTGCGTCTTACTCTGTGCTCAGGGACAGTTGCCTGCTGTCAGAGTCCTGGCACGGGTGGCTGACGACCCATGAACGCTGAGCAAGCACTAAAGGGTCACTTTGGGGAAAAGAATGTTCCAAAGGGTTGTCCTTAACTGTGTCTCAGATGTGTCGTGGTGGCCGCATGTTCGCCCCGACCAAGACCTGGCGGCGCTGGCACCGCAGAGTGAACATCACACAGAAACGTTATGCCATCTGTTCTGCCCTGGCTGCGTCTGCCCTGCCAGCCCTGGTCATGTCCAAAGGTGGGAGTGTTGGCCTGGGCCAGTGCTGGGTACCACATGGTGGTTCAGTAGGAATTTTGTGCTTGCTTTCTGTTCATGGAACAAAGATTTGCTTAATACTCAGGTACATCAAGTCCTGTCTGAGACAGGCCTGTAGGAGTCCTCTGAAACTCCACTGCTGTGCCTGAATATTAGATCATTATTTCATTGAACAGCATTGCTGAGTTGCACCTCCCAATGGAGGATCAAGCTTAAAAATGACTGTTAAACATCCTGGGTCAGACTCAAGTACTTTAATATACCAAGAACAAATGTGTCTGATGTAGATTCATTTTGCTCAAATGATGAGATTCCACTTCATTGGTCCGTGTTTCTGAAACACATGATAACAGTGGAAGTTCTGACTGGAGCCTTGAGTTCAGCATCTCTCTGCCTTTGGGTGGATCACAGTGTTGTCACTCTCTGAATGAACCTCTTTCTGTTCCAGGGCATCAGACCAGTGCTGAGTCATGAATTTAATTTCCAGTTTATCATGTTCTATCATTTGTGAATACACAAGGCAATAACCTTGAGAAATGGGTAGCAAAATGTCTTGTGAAATCCTCCCTAGGTCACCGCATTGAGGAGATTCCAGAACTTCCTCTGGTTGTTGAGGACAAAGTGGAGGGTTACAAGAAAACCAAGGAAGCTGTTCTGCTCCTTAAGAAGCTCAAAGCTTGGAATGACATCAAAAAGGTGAGTTGGTGAGGTGTGTTTCTAAGAGCCAAATGCAGGTGAATTCCAAGTAGTTGTGCATTTCAGCCCTGAGAATGATGAACTCCTCACTGGTCCGTGTTGCAGATGCACAGTGGTGATGGTGACGTTCTGACTGCAGCTGTGGGGGGTGCCTGGGGGGATTGTTGGCCCCCTGGGGTGCTCACAGCTCTGCCCTCTGCCAGGTTTACGCCTCCCAGCGCATGCGGGCCGGGAAGGGCAAGATGAGGAACCGGCGCCGCATCCAGCGCAGGGGGCCCTGCATCATCTACAACGAGGACAACGGCATCATCAGAGCCTTCCGGAACATCCCAGGTACCTCAGGCTGGCTCTCCTGCCAGGACACTGCCTGGCATGATGAGGTTCCACTTCATTGGTCCGTGTTTCTGAAACACATGATTGGGTGGAAGTTCTGACTTGTGCAGTAGCTGATACGCTCTTAGTGAGAACTGCTTTGGTGATGTTGAGGGTGTTTGGGACAAATGTTACAGCTGTTCCCAACCCTGAGCTGCATTTGGAGCAGTTAAAAATAAGCTTGTCAAGTTTGTATCTGGTAAAGGACTGATAATTAATAATTCTAAAATGCAATAGATTTTCACTTATGGGTGTATGTGGCTCTGAGTGTCGAAGCCAAAAACCCCCAGTCCGTTTCTGCATCCTTCTTGCCTATTGCTTGATGTGAAGCAGAAACTGAGGGGCTTGCTGTGCTGGTTTGCCCCAGGGATCACTCTGCTCAACGTGAACAAGCTGAACCTGCTGCGCCTGGCGCCGGGCGGGCACGTCGGCCGCTTCTGCATCTGGACCGAGAGCGCCTTCCGCAAGCTGGACGACCTGTACGGCACCTGGCGCAAGGCAGCCACGCTCAAGAGTGACTACAAGTGGGTGCAGCCCCTGGGAGAGCCGGGCTGGGGGAAAGGGTGCTGGGGCTTCCTCCTGAATGCCTGTGCACAGGGAGTTAGCTGTGGCTTGATCATCCGTGTTTGGTTCACAGCCTGCCAATGCACAAGATGACCAACACGGATATTGGAAGAATCATGAGAAGCCAGGAGATCCAGAAGGCCCTGCGTGCTCCAAAGTAAGTGCTTTCGTCTCATGAATGTGATGGGTGGTCTCTGTAGTCATTGCCAAGCATGAGGTGCTGTTGAGGGGCCAGACCTCTCTGTGCTGGGCTGGCATTTCCTTTGATTCTGGGTGTAAACACAAGGAATTGCAGTTGCCCAGATTTCAGGGGAAATTTCTCAAACCTGTCATTGCAAACAGAGGTGACAGTACATGTCTGTGCTTCCCAGGAAGAAGATCCAGCGCAGGGTCCTGAAGAAGAACCCGCTGAAGAACCTGCGAATCATGATCAAGCTGAACCCCTACGCCAAGACCATGCGGCGCAACACCATCCTGCGCCACGCCCAGAACGTGAGTGAGGGGCAGGGCTGACTGGGGGGTGGTGCTGGACTCACACACTGATGGTCTCTGTCTCTCTCTTAGCACAAACTGAAGGAGGAGAAGAAAGCCAAGGCCAAGGCCAAGCTGGCAGCCAAGGCCCCGGCTGCGCCCAAGGCAGAGCCCGCAGCCAAGAAGGCCAAGATGTCCAAGCCAGCAGGAAAGGGCAAGGCTGAAGCGTGAGCACAGCCCTGTGTGAGCACAGCGCTGCCCCAGGGCCCTGCGGGGTGTGCAACCAATAAACGCAGTTGGAACCGAGCAGACCGTGTCGGTTGTGCTGTCTGAGCAGGCGGGGAGATGGAAACTCTTCAAGCAGAGAGGGGGAGAGTCGGGCTGAGCCCGCGGGACCGGGGTGCGCTCGGGTGGGCTGGATTGGCATTAACCCGCGTAGTGCCGTGCCCAGCAGCGGCCGCGCGGTGGCAGCACCGCCCGCGGGAGTGCCATTCGCGGTGTGACGTCACGCCGGTGTGACGTCACGGGGCGGGGTGCCGTGCCTCCTCCCCTGCGCGGGGGGCGCTGTGTCTGCGCGGGCGGGCGCGGCGCGGACCATGCTGAGCCGGCTGCAGGAGCTGCGCAGGGAGGAGGAGACGCTGCTGCGGGTCAAGGCGGCGCTGCACGACCAGCTGCGGAGGCTGCGGGTACGGGGGGACCACCATGGGCACCGCGGGGGCAGCTCAGGGACGGGGCCGTGCGGCCGCGCCCCGGGGGGGTCCCTCTGCAGGAGGATCCAGGTGGGAGAGGCCGCAGGGAATGGCCCCGGTGTGCCAGGCGGTGGGGAAGGTGGGATCCATGTGCTGCTGCTCCGAGAGAAGGACACGCTCACGTTTAAGGATGTAGGTGGGACGCATCTCTAAGAGGTAAATGTAACTGTGAGTGTACACAAGGGGTGAATATAATGATGTATATTATATATATATTGTATATAATTCTGGCGGTTGGATAGAGACGTGATGATGAGTCTGAGATGGCTCAAGGAAAGACTAATTGGGTTTTGAAAATCTTGGGTATGGGGTAATGAAGGAGCTTAGAACAGAAGTGCAGAAACAGCTTTTCCAAGAGTGACAAGTAAAAATCCCGAGTCTGAGCCAGAAATGTGGAGTGTGAAATACCCCGGAATGGGTGCTGGGGTTTGCATGTGCAGTGCTCTGATAGAGCCCAGGCAGTGCTCAGGTTGTGCTGCTCCTGTTCCCAGGTGGAAGAGCTGGCTCTGCAGTCCATGATCAGGTCCAACGAGGAGAACGTCCCTGTGCCCTCCTCAGCCCTCGCAGGGGACACCCAGCAGGTGAGGGGGTCATGGCAGGGCTGGGGAGGGTCTGGCTGCCCCAGGGTGGGGGTCAGCACCAGCAGAGCTGGGCCTGGGGGTGCTTTTCCTGTTCCTCGTGGTTGTCAGTGCAAAGCTCAGCTGTAACATGCCTGGTTTGGGTCTGGTTTATGTTCCAAGGGTTTTGCCTTTTGCCATCCCTGAACACAGCACCTTCTTTCCAGGGGGTTGGTTATTAATTATGTCTAATGCTCTGAACTGTGACACTGGTGCAGCCACTGAGGGTGGGGATGGAGGGACAGGGCCGGCCTGAGCTTTTCACTGAATCTTGCCCATCCTGGACCAGGTGACACCTTTCCATGGACAGGTGATCCTGGCTGGGGTGGGCTCTCAGCCACCAGTTCTGAGAGCTCCAATTAACACTGTGAATTCACAGCTTTAATAAATTTGGGGGTTGATAACCAGCCCTTTTCTTGTGACAGACTCTTGGGCAGATGGACAACGAGGCTGCCATCAATCAAACCCAGCTACACCTCAGTCTTCAGGACCATCAGGAGGAGGAGGAAGAAGAGGAGGAAGAATCTGATTCTTGAGAGAAAAAAGTCAGAGCTGGTTTTTAGTACAGACTCAGGAATTTCTTCTTCATTCATTTAACATTCACCAGCTGATTTCCATTTTGTGCTGTGTGTGGATATGAACTGTGTGATTCATGAGAGAGTCCAGGGAAGTGACACTGAACACACCAGTGCCACAAGCTGGGCACATCTTGACTCAGATTTAAAAGAATGAAAATGTGCTGCACAATATGTAGCATAATCCATTCCACATTTAAAACCTAATGTAGCTTTTACAACATCCTTGTATGTGGAAGGGAGAAGTAATTAATGAACCAGAGTAATTTAACATGGACACTAAAAGCAATAACTCACCTGCTCTCATTTCCTGATGCTGACAAACAAAATCAGGTGCTGAATCAGTGATTATGTTACAACCTCATTTGCCTAAACTGGGAATTTAAGGTACATGGTGAGGAAAGATGTGCCCAGGGTTGTCCCCAGCTTTCAGCTGTTTTCTGTTCTGGAGTTACTCACAGTGCACTGGGAATGCAGGTCCAGCACCATCCACCAACTTGTGAGCACAGCAGTGAGCTCTCTGTACCCTCAGGTGCTCTTAGGAACTGTCAGGTCTGTCCAGTGAAGTACTTTCTACTTCCTGCTCCTCAGAGTAGCAGCCAAGGAGCCTTTTACCTGTCCACAAATTGTACAGTAAAAATTGGTGCTTGTGTTAAGGAATTAATACTCTTAAATTGTTATTTACTTCCTCTCTCACAGTAACGTCATAAATCAATGCAGTTCCATCTGCTTTCATGGGATTTTCAAGGAGGAATTTAAGAACTTAGTTACAGACCCCTCCAGAATTCCAGTACTTGGCAAAGGGTCTGGTATCCTTGGTGTGGTCAGAACACACCATTCAGTGTCCTGGGAGTTCCTGCCCTTGTTTAATGAGATGTTGATTTGGCTCTAAATTGGTTTGTACCAATAGAAAGTGGATGTTGGGATGTAACTGTAGCTTTCATGTACTGGACTAAGTGGGTTTTGAGGATCCTGGATGTCTTAATGAAGGAGTGCAGAAGATTTAGCAAAGCTTTCCCAAGACTGACAGGTAAGAAACCCCAGAACTCTGAGCTGAAAGTGTCATGGAGTGTCAGGTAATTCCCTGCAGGTCTGTGTGTCAGGGGCTGCTGTGGGAGGAGCTCAGCAGCCAACCTGCCCCTTCTGCCACATTTCAGCTCCAAAGGGTGATTTTGACTTGAAGAGTGTTATTTGTGCCCAGCATGGTGCAGAAGAGTTTTCATGGATATCATTCCTGATGCCTTTTGTGAATGAGCCCCTTGCTTGCTTTTGGCTTTACACAGACAGTTCTCCTGCATGTTGCAATAAAGTTCTTTCTGTCCCTGCTGTCCTCCCACCCACCTGTGCCTGCAGTGTCCCAGTGATTGCTGGCTGGGGCCAACATGGGAAGGGGGACTCGGAGCTCTGGAAACCTGTTCACACCCTGCACATTCCTTTGCAAAGGGCCCTGGGGGAGTTGGGCAGCACTGCGTGCAATCCACAGCTCAGGAAGGGTTTCACTGACACCCTGCCCAGCTGTCCCCCCTCCCACAGCCCATTCCAGCCAGGAGGAGCTGCAGGAGCCCTGGATGTGGCACTGAGTCACTTCCTGCTGCTGCCGAGCTGAGGGATGCTCTGCCCCTTTGAAATCGATGCCACATGGAAGTTCATGTCAGGCTGACAGAGATTCCTTTTGGGAAAGAATTTCAGGCATTTCCTGATCCAAAGATCACTATGAAGTGTAGTGACCAAGATTAAAGCCTTGGTTAAGTTTTTTGTGTTAAAAAAAGCTTTGAGAATTACTTGATAATATATTTATTAAGAGAACCCATTGCTAAACATCTGAGAGAATAAAACAATAAAGGATCTTCATACATTTTAGACACTAAACACAGTTGTCATGAATCCTTAGGTTAAAAGAAAGCAAAGTGCTTGGATCATTGTCTTGATTCCATAGGACATTTCCAAGAACTAACTTTTAAAAATCAATTAGAAAGACATCACTAAACCCAAGAACGATGATATGTTCGAAAAATAAATATAGAAATATGAACAAGTCTACAATTAGAACATTGCCCTGTACATTCCAAGAAATGCAGAGCTCTTGCCTTCTTCACCTGGAAAGAGAGAGATCTCAGAACAACAGCACAACTGGCACCCTTAGGCCTAACTTTCAGCACAGCTGGGCAGCAGCAAAGCTCGACAGACAGAGTGGGAGCATCCCTATCCCGTTCTGCAGGGGACATCAGGAAAGCATGATTGAAGTACCAACGACTGACAGAGAGTCTTCATCAAGTTCAAACGAGCTGGGGAGGGGGCAAATCCCCCCCCCCAGGGATATTTCCATTGAGAAAGAATACCCACAGTCACCTACAATCAGCAAGCACTGGCACTCACACAGCTCACGGTTGGTCAGTGAACGGACGGGACCCGGTACGATACCAATTAGTTAGGACAGAATTGAAACCGTTTGGCACATGCTATCAAGACATTCTTCCTTGGGAGGTGAGTACATGTTTGAAGAGGTACAAGCTGAGGGTGGGGCCAGAGCAGCGTGTGGTGCCCAGGGAGGGGCAGCCCTGGCACTCAGAGCCCCGCGGCGTGCGTGGGCGTGCTGGGCTGGTTCAGGCCGATGGTGGAGCACAGCCAGCCTGCAAAATCCACCTCCTCGGCCTCAGACCTCTTGATGAAGGCGTGGACCTGGGCACAGAGAACAGCACTGTCAGGCAGGGTGGTGGGCTGAGCTGGCAACAGGCCAACTGCCCAGCACAGACAGAGAATCCACAGCCCCACCAAAGAGGAGAAAAAAACCCACCCGAACCTGAACTAGTAACCTTCTTATATTACACAAAAGAAAGACAAGTCTGGCATTACACCCAAAACCATGGAAGGATTCCCTCAGCCTGACATGGTCATTTAATGCAGGAAAAATGCAGGGTTGGTTTGTGCCTAGTTCTACAGATTTTGCAAGACAAAGCTGGCAAAAAAAGAGAGAAATTTTGTGTTTCACAACAGATGATAAAAATGTATTTAACTAGTCCATAAGGTACATGGAATTTAACTAGTCCATAAGTCCATGGAATTTTTTTCTTTTGTCATCCTCAAAGTAATTATATATATGACCCTGAGATCAGCTCAGTTGGTTAAAATTGGCTGTAACAATGCCAAGGTCATGGGTTCAATCCCCTGTGTGGGCCATTGACTGAAGAGTTGGACTCGATGATCCTTGGGGGTCCCTTCCAGCTCAGAATAGTCTGTGATTCTGTGATATATACCAGAGAGAATTCTTTGGCTAATCAATTGATTAAGTCCCACACTCATTGTGATTATCAAAAGGCAGACTCAAAATGGTGAGTTTTGGTCTCCTTGGCAGTCCCTGTTGTAGGAGTGAGTGAAACTGCAGCCCTTGATCTGTGGCTTCTGTTCCTGCTCAAACAGCTCTCCTGTCAAGGCCCTGAGGAAACCAACCTGCAGGGCAGGGGGCTCTGGGGCAATTAAAACATTTACTCACCATCAGCTGCTTCAGGTCGGCTCTCTCAGCAGGATTTTTAATTAAACTGGGGAAACACAAAGTGTTGCACATGTCACACAGTCACCTTTTCAAACAGGTAAGTTGTATGTGCCATGTTGGCTGTGCTTGCTCTGATGCCTGCACAGAAAAGCATCAGGCACTGCAGAGCCTCTCAAACACAGATTTGGGTCTGCAATTCCCTTCTTCAGGTGGGAAATGCTGAGCTGGGACACTGTTAGTGGAGGCAGGATGAGTGTCTGTAACTACACTGGAGAGAGAAACTGCCATTTAAACAGAAAGTATGAACCACTTTATCCCTCACTTTTCTTTTCCCCAAGTCTTTTCAAACTCAGCATCAAGTAGGGCTATTGCAGTGCTGTTCTTCCTTTTGGAAACTGCAAATAAATAACATTTATTTAATAAATAGCTTTTCAAACTGTAATGAGCTGCCTCCCTTAGCAGGGAACCTGCTGGTTCAGCGGAAAAGCAAATAGATGGGGGAATGTTGGTGAAAAGGCCAGGGGGCTGCTGAGGGGGAAATGACCCCAGGGGTCCCTGTGCCACCCACCCAGAGAGAAAATACTCACCATTTGTTAACAAAATCTTGAAATTCAGAACCAAAAACACCATTGGGCAGTTTTGGAGGTGGCTATAAATAAATAAATCAAGAGATTGTTAACATCAGCAGCCATTCAGCATAACTGGATGTCCTGCCTGATTCTGGGTATCACTCCCAGCTGCAGGACTGCAGGTATAAATGAGAGCAGAGACAGTTTCTGAGCTGTGGGGTGGGGTTTGTTGGGTTCAGGTTGGTTTATTCTGCCTTCACACCCCTCTGAGGGGGTGAACAGGCTGAGCTGTCACTGCAGGAGGCAGCACAGTGCCCAGGGAAGGTGTCCTGCACTCCCTGAGCTCCATAATCCCTTGGATCTAAATATTCTGTCTCAGGGAATGAGTCTGTTCAGGCTCTGGATTCCAAAAGAACTGTGATAAATAAAGAAAGAAGAGGCACTACATAAAGCTGCATGTTATTGCCTTGTCTGCAGGACAGCTCCTGCAGGACAGGGTTCAGTTTTCAGCCTTACACTGGGCTGGATGTGCAGAGCAGAGCCATGACCTGCCCTCAGTGACTCCCTGGTGAACAGACTGTGTTGGAGGCAGCAGCTCTTGCTGGGGATTGTTGGTGCTAAGTCAGAGGTGGCAGAAGAATCTTGCCCAGTTCTCAACCTGTGCAGCTTTCCAGCCTGAACTGAGCCCCAGGGATGCTGCAGGGCCACAGCAGCTCCAGTAATTCCAGGCCAACTCCATCCCAGGAGTCAATGCTGGCATGTTAAAGTGTTACACAACAAGCAAACCAGATCTGTAATGTGAGAGGAGACTTGTGCAGGCAGAGGAGTTGAGGAGCAGTTTATCAGTCCCTGAGCAGCAATGCAGGGCCCAGACACCAACTGTGCCTTTGACACAGGACAGCTGGACACACCACTAGTAATCCCCCCACCTGGAACCATTATTCTAACATGAGCAAGCTGCTTTTGTGCAGAACACAAGCAGTGGAGTCCCACCAACTGCAGTGGTGCTTGGGAAAATGCTGGAAACACAATTCTAAAATACCAGTCCCTAACTGGCCTTGGAGCTTAGTTATCTGAGAGATACAGTATTGTGGATTAGGCTGGTCATAAAAGTGACCCAAATCAAGCAGCACTAACCCCACTCCCCTCAAACCCTGGGATGTTTCAAAAACCTACAGTTGTGTGAATATGTAAGTTATAAATTACCTCGTTGACGATGTAATCAAGGAGTTCAAAGATTGCCATTGGGGGTCTGCTGTCTGGTCCATAGGCTGGGAAGGAATGGGAGAAGTGGGAAAACACAGTTTGATTCCCCTGCAAGGAGCTGCCAGAATCCCAGATCATGCACTACATGGCACCCAGGGGGCTTGGAGCAGCAACAGGGTGATAGTTTCATGCAAGGGGACCTTGCTTTAGATCTGATCCAAACAATTTACTGGAAATCCTCCTGTTCAACAGGGTGATAGTTTCATGCAAGGAGACCTTGCTTTAGATCTGATCCAAACAATTAACTTTACTGGAAATCCTCCTGTTCAACAGGGTGATAGTTTCATGCAAGGGGACCTTGCTTTAGATCTGATCCAAATAATTAACTTTACTGGGAATCCTCCTGTTCAACAGGGTGATAGTTTCATGCAAGGAGACCTTGCTTTAGGTCTGATCCAAACAATTGGCTTCCCTGGGAATTGTCCTGCTGCAGCTGGATCAGCACTGCCCTCAGAGAGGAGCCAGACCAGGCTGGGATCTGAGGAACTGGGCTGTCCACAGGCACCAGGAACAGCAGGATCTCTGCTTCTCAGCTCTCAGACCCCTCCCAGAGAGGCTGGGCCAGGTGCCCAGGGCAATCCTGGTTGTTCCAGAGCTCAAAGCCCCCCCTGAGCAGCCCAACAGCAGGCACAGAGCTCCCAGTGGCACAGAAGGGATGAGGAGAGGAGGGAACTGGACTCACAGCTCATGGGCCGGCCTGGGGCTCTTTGCCTCGGGGAGGTCTCTGTGACTGGAGAATCCCCCTCCACGGGGCAGCCAAACAGCAGCTCCAGCTCCTTGGAGTCAGGAGGGGGAATGGGGTACCTGCCAATGGCCATCTCCACCAGGGACAGCCCCATGCTCCAGATATCCGACTGCACCGAGTAGTGAGTGCCCTGGAGTCTCTCTGGCTGCAGGAACAAGGGAGGGAGGGGAGACAGCAGTGGAACCAGGAATTAAAAACTGCATTCTGCAATAAAATGGATAAAGGCAAGGATGAAACCTCAGCTTATCAGTGTGACACACTCCAGGGAGTGACTCAGTGATTATTTCCTTTAAATATCCCATCTGGAGTTCCAGGAGTTCCACAGACATCACACACCAGCACTGCAACTCTGACACTGCTTAGAAATGATGCTGCTGTGCTGCTGCTTTATTTCTTTAGCACAATATCTAAATGGGCAACTGTTCTGCTGATGGGACAATCAGAGAGCAGGAAAGCAAACGGGGATGGGCAACTCAGGATTCCCCTGGTTTTCCTGGGAACCTGCTCTGAAGAATCCTTGGATCCATTTTAATTAAGAGCACTCAAAGAAAATGTTCACTTTGCTTTTCTGCTCTCTTTTTTAAAAACCAAACTGATATTTTACCAAGATGGTGCAGATTCCTGCCTGGCTGTATGCATATTTTGGAAAAATACACATGGCATTTGAACCTTTCTCCACAGAAAGTGAGAATGCAGCATTGCTGTGAAGTCTCTTCCCTTTGCCATGGTGGGTGAGAATTCTGTTAAATCAGTTCTGTAACATTTACTGAGATTGTGTTTGAGTTTTCTCTATTCCACCCCAGTTGCTTCCAAAGCCATCTGGATAAACTACACAACTGCTGCACAACAGATGAGATTCCCAAACCCAAAGATTTTCATAAAATATAAAGGAAAAAGTGAGTGGATGAGAAAAAGCAGGAAACAGGGAGAAAAAAACAGAGAAACAAAAATAATTGAAATCTAGAAATTTGCTCAAGTTAAACACTGTTGATTGAAGACACTTCCATGTGGGAGAATAAGGGTGTTTGACATGGAACAATTCCATATGTACATGAGTATGGCAAGGCAGCTGCTGCAAGAACTTCAGGCACTTCCAAAGCAGAACCACCATCGTGGCTTGGTCTGTGCCACGAGGCCAGAGAGCAAAGCTGGGCCTCAGTCTGCAGACACAATGAACTGGGGAAATGTGAAGGCACACACAGCCCTTGGCTCTCCCTCCCTTCCTGAGAGGAGCAGGGAGTGCAGTGGGATGTGTGAGCTGGAACTGCCTTTGGCTGGTGGGAACAGCCCCCAGGGGAGCACAAACCAGAGCACAAACCAGTGACTGCCAGGCTGGCACCACCAGGAAGGGGCAAAAAAAGCCAGTGCTGTCCTTGCCCTGCAATGCAGGGCCCTGCTGAACAGGGGCAGCAAGAGGGTGCTTTTTCCCTGTTAGTCTGAGCCCACACAGCTCTAATCCTACAGTCAAACCTCTGAGCAACTGTGTGTGAGAACAGCAGAGCTGCTGTTCCCACCAGCTGTGCCCTCCACACCATGCACAGCCCATCTCAAGGGCCACTTCCAAGGTGTTCCAAGCCACAGCCACACAGAACACTCTGCAAACAGCCCCAGAGCAGCTCCCCTGGCCTTGCCCACAGCAGAAACTCCTGGGATTCCTCCTGTTGCTGCAGCCACCTTGGGGTCCTGGAGCAGTCACACCAGGGGCACTTCCCTGCATAAGTGACCCCAGCAAAGTCACAGAATCATAGAATGAACTGGGTTGGAAGAGACCTCTGAGATCATCCAGTCCAACCCTTGATCCAACCCCACTTTGATTCCCAGCCCACGGAACTCAGTGCCACATCCAGTCTCATCTTAAACACCCCAGGGATGGTGAGTGGAAAGAGAAGCACATTCCCTAAGGAAAACAAAGCATCAGCACTGGGCTGTTTTGGAGAGACAAAAGCCTTAAACAGCTGCATTCTGAAACGCAGACACAGCTGCATCTCTTTTTTGGAGGGCTACAAACACTCCAAGTTCATGGCTCCTCTTCCAACAGTTTCCCCCCCACACACACAGTCTGGTATGACACTGGAATGTTCCTGGAATGCTGCAGGAAGTGCTGGGCTGTGAGCAGCAGCAGCAGGTGGGCTCCTGTTTGATCCCCAGCACCCCAAGCTGTCAGGCTGTACTCACAGACATGTAGGAGCGAGTGCCAACGAAGGAGTTGGCCATGGAGTCGATCAGCTGCCCACTGACACCAAAGTCACAGAGCTTGATTTCACCTCTGGAGTTTACCAAAATGTTAGAGGGTTTAACATCTGGGAAAAAAGCAAAGGGAGGATTTATATTCTTAAGAGATAAAATGGGAATTGTCTGACAACAAAAGTCACATGAAAGGTGAGAATTCTTTGCCTCCCGTTGTTTCCTGCCCATGACACAATTCTGTCCCTTTTCTGGGAATGATCAGAGAGTTTTTCCCTCCCAGGCCCATTTCACAGACTCTCTATTTAACCACAGGTAAATAAAAGGAGATATTTGAAATCACACATGCAAAAAAGCTGGTTAGTTTTTTGATTTCCCCATTTCCTGGCTTTTGCACATCAGGTTTGGGCATCTACATCCTCTTTGCAGATGAATTCTCTCCTTTGAGGCAAGTAAATGTATGACAGCACAACTCCCCTTGTTGAATGGTGCTCTTTTGCCCAGAAACAATCAATAATTTAATTTGCAGAGGTCAATGAACTACAGCAGCCCCTTTATCCACACAGGGATAAATCACCCTACAGCAAAACACTCCCTGCAGTGTGTCCTTGCTGTTCTGCCTTTGCTGGGATTTTTTGGGGGTTGTGGGGGTGGTCTTGGTTTTGTTTGTTTGTTGGTTTGGGGTTTTTTTTTAAAGCTCTGGAAAAAATCCCCTATCCTATTATTGAAAATGTGCATTTAAAACACTTTGAAGTTGCTTTCCTGTGATAGAACCCCCTCAAGAGTTTGAATGCATCACTTCTTTCTAAGTGGGAATTTAATAAAGGTCACTGGTAGCCAAGCAACTAATAACAGATCTTTGTGAATGCCAAGGTACAGGGAACAACAGTTTAGTGTTTCTTTTATAGCTGGGAGAAGGTTTTTTTAATGTATCTCCCTGCTTAGCTGGTCATTACCAACACATTATCAGCACAACCAACAGCCCACAGTGGCAAAGCAGAAAAGGAATTATAAAGCTGTGCCACAGAAAAGGAATTATAAATTTGGGTTGAAGAAAGACAATCAGAATTTGACTTCAGAGCAGATCCAGAACTCTGTAGTGTGTAGTATATTTTTATTTGCTTTCCCAAGGAGTTGACACTTCAGTGACTGCACAACTGACACTCCTTTGTGGAATCAGTGGGATGGCACTGAACAGGACAGTGATGTCCCTCCTCACCACTGCAGAAAGATCTCCATTCTGCCCCACTGAACACTCCTCAGGCACTGGAAATGAGGACAAAACTCCATTTCAGCTGCTTCTCCCCCTTCCCCTTTGGAGGAACAGCACAAAGTTTGAACAGTTTCAACTCCTGGAAACTGTGGCTGCATTTTGTGGTCCCTGACACCCCTTTCCAGGTGACTGTCCAGGCCCAGTGGGATGTGCTGTGGGATGATTTGGGGATGCACAAGCTCTCCCTGGCCCAGCTGCAGCACAGGCAGAGTCCAGGGGATTCACCCACCAGTTCAAACTGCAGCAGGAGGGAAAAACAAAAGCAAAAGCAGACACAAGGACAAAGGCAAGCAGATGGTGCAGGGCAGGAGGCAGCACAGATTGGAGATTCCCAACTGCACAGGGATCTGCACCTCAAGCTCTGGGCAAAACAAGGGGGAAAATGTTTCCCAAAGACTCTGGAAGCACAGCAGAGCCTGGGCAGAGCACAGATACAGCCCCAGGTCTGTGCTGCTTCTCCATGCACAGCCACAGGCTCAGTCCAGCACAGAGTGTAAATCCTCACTTTGATCTCTAGAGTTCACTAAGACTTCATCATTAAATGGCCAAAAAAATCATTAACACTCCACTGCCAGTGAGCCACACAACATTCTATTTTTGAGAATCTTCAGGGGTTTTAGAATCCACCTGGAATGTGCTTCCCACCCTCAGTGTTTCTCCAGGTGCCAGAGCCCCTCTGCTCCTCTCAGTCTCCTCTCTGCATTTCTGCCTGACTTCCCAGAGCATCTCCACATTCCTCCCCGTGGGATCAGTGGGATGTTTGGGAGGCTGCTCCTTCCCACCCCTCCAAAAGTAGCACCTCTGCTATTTTAGCTGCAGAGCTGTGAGCACTGGAGCAGTTTCTCTGGAAACCAGGGATGTGCAGTGCCAGCAGCATGGCAGTGCCAAGGCAGCCTCCAAAATCCCTGCTGGCACTTGCAGGGAAACAGCAAAAGGAACACAAAGTGTGTTAGGTAAGTGTTTAAGATTTAAAGAAAGTGAAGGGAATTTTATAGACCACTTTCCATCAGGAATCTTTACAGAGTCTTCCTGCAGCCTCCTGGCTCCAGAACAGACCTATGATGGATTTTTTGTTATTTTTTTAAGCAGAAATGTGTAATAAACACATGCTTTTAATAACACATCCATAGTCATAAAGGGCAACTTTGAGCAGCAAATAAAAAATCTATTCAAGAAGGTTACAATATAAACTTGTATCTCACCTCTGTGCATTATTTTATGCTTTTCTCTCAGGTATGTGAGCCCTTTTATTACCTAAAGACAAATAAAAGAAAAGAATTTAATTTAGGAAGCAGAAGAGCTGATTGCATGCTTTGTCCCTACCAGAATTCCACCTGGATGCAACTTCCAAGAAATCCCAAAAGGTACTCATTGCAAATCAACATTGGGTTTAACTTGTACTAGAAACCCAGAGTCAACCAGCCCCTCACTGGAATGCAGGGCCTGTGGTAGAACAGGCAGGAAAAGGGAACATTCCAAACTTTGTAAGGAAGTGTGAAGTCAGTTCTTATCCAGAAGCCTCAGCTGATCCAAGGGCAGAAAATCAAAGCAAACCCAAGAGAACCATTCCCAAAGCAAACCCAACAGAACATCCCCAAAGCAAACCCAACAATCATCCCCAAAGCAAACCCAACAGAACATTCCCAAAACAAACCCAACAGAATCATCCCCAAAGGAAATCCAAGAGAACATCCCCAAAGCAAACCCAACAGAACCATTCCCAAAGCAAACCCAAGAGAATCATTCCCAAAGCAAACCCAACAGAACATCCCCAAAGCAAACCCAACAGAACATTCCCAAAGCAAACCCAACAAACATTCCCAAAGCAAACCCAACAATCATCCCCAAAGCAAACCCAACAAACATTCCCAAAGCAAACCCAACAATCATCCCCAAAGCAAACCCAACAAACATTCCCAAAGCAAACCCAACAGAACATTCCCAAAGCAAACCCAACAATCATCCCCAAAGCAAACCCAACAGAACATCCCCAAAGCAAACCCAACAGAACATCCCCAAAGCAAACCCAACAGAACCAGCCCCAAAGCAAACCCAACAGAACATCCCCAAAGCAAACCCAACAAACATTCCCAAAGCAAACCCAACAATCATCCCCAAAACAAACCCAACAATCATCCCCAAAGCAAACCCAACAGAACATCCCCAAAGCAAACCCAACAGAACATTCCCAAAACAAACCCAACAGAATCATTCCCAAAGCAAACCCAACAATCATCCCCAAAGCAAACCCAACAATCATCCCCAAAGCAAACCCAACAGAACATCCCCAAAGCAAACCCAACAGAACATCCCCAAAGCAAACCCAACAGAACATCCCCAAAGCAAACCCAACAGAACATCCCCAAAGCAAACCCAACAGAACCAGCCCCAAAGCAAACCCAACAGAACCAGCCCCAAAGCAAACCCAACAGAACCAGCCCCAAAGCAAACCCAACAGAACATCCCCAAAGCAAACCCAACAGAACATCCCCAAAGCAAACCCAACAGAACATCCCCAAAGCAAACCCAACAATCATCCCCAAAGCAAACCCAACAGAACATTCCTAAAGCAAACCCAACAATCATCCCCAAAGCAAACCCAACAGAATCATTCCCAAAACAAACCCAACAGAACATCCCCAAAGCAAACCCAAGGTTAATCTTCCCAATACCCTGAGCTCAGAGATGAGTCTTCAAAGAGAGGCACACACACCAAAATCTGGGAATTTCCTGCCTCCCTCCCCCTGCAGTGCTGCAGGGGAGCTGCCTGAGGTGGCAGAGGGACACACACCCCAGCTGGGACAGACTCACCGCAATGCTGACTTTGCCCAGGATCTGCTCTGGAATCCTCCCAGCCTTTTTCAGCACTTGATCCAAGGAACCCCCATCCTAAGGAGGAATATTGGAATAGTCAAGCTTCAGTTGGATCACTCTTTAAACACACCCATGGGCTGGAGCCCAAACATGTGCCAAAAGAAAGCTCTTCAGGTTTGGTTTAACACTGTCAGGGGTCAGACCCAGCACAAATAAATCACTGCCCAGTAGGAATTCCACACTTTTATGTTGATTTTAAACAAACACTTGGCCAGTAACAACATCCACTCAAATAAACACTCCACACAATGCTCTTCCATGAGGTATTTCCATGGTTTGGGTGTCCTGGAGGAAGTGCTGTCCACAAACAGCTCTGGCCAAGCTGCAGGAATTCTGCAGATTCCTGGAACTCCCAGTCCAGGGCATGTTTTTCCTGTCATAACCATCCCATGACAGTCTCTACCCCTTCAAAAAGAAGCTTTTATTGATGCTGGTTATGGGGATGAAAACTCCTGACACTGGAGAGTTCTCTTCCTGGAAATCAGGGGATCCAACACTTTTGGTTCTGGCCCAGGTTTGGCACAGAGAGAACCACAATGGGAACAAATATTTTGGATTTCCAGGGGAGGGGATGGCCTTGTTTATTAGACTGAATAAACTGACTGCAACACACCCCCAGCAAAGGCAAATATATCCCACTGTTGCCAAGAGCTTTTCAGAAGGAAAACTGGAAGAAATGCTATTTATTTTTAGCAACTGATTCAACAATGGGCTTGTGCATAGAGGTCGAGATTCTCCAGAGGGGAGAATTTACAAACAAAGAAGAAATCTGAGTTATTTTTCAAATTTAAAACAATGTCCTCTTGTCTGGATCAGCACTGGGAAACTCCCAGTACTCAAGATAAAAATGCAGCTGGAGAAAGTGATTGTCTTCTGCCTTTTCCCATCCTTTGGAGTTCTCATCCCCATTTAAACATGTAAAGCAAAAAAACTGGAAGGTGAGGCTTTATTATTAGAGGACTAAAAGCTAAAACTCTTATGAGAAGGGAAGTATATAAATACTTATTTGGTAGTGTATTTTTGTAAAAAACACACCCACACACTCCACACTTGATTAAAATACACCAGCACTAAAACCCATCTCTAAAAATGTCCTGTAGACCCAGTTGAGTTTCTGGGCAGCTGCCTCTGCTCAGACACTGGTGTGTTAACAAGGACTCTGTACAGCAAAAATCCACCTTTTTCTCCCCTCCCTGAGGCCCAGACAAGGCTGAGCACAGTTCACCTCCAGCCCTTTGGCCTGTTAAGCACCTGCTGCTGAGCAAAGTCAGGCACTAATCCTGAATTTAGGGACCTAAAAATATCAGACACTCCAGTTCCAAGCCTTTTCCACCTCCAACTTTTTGTTCCTATTCCTTCTTCTGTTCTGCAACCCACTGCTAAAAATAAGGTTCTGGGTGGCAGCAACTGAAAGGTACCTGCAAAAACAAGACAATGGAGATTTGCATCCAATTCTTATCCAAAGGGAGACCAAAAGCTTCCACCTAAAGATCTGCATTTTAATGGCTTAATTAAGACTCCAATTTAAATTATCCACCTCTTTTTCTGTTTATAACTTATTGACCAATTGTTCTGTGTGTAAAATCTTGTGCCCAGTCTGGCCCAGAGCAGAAGCAGCACTGACTGAACCCCCACATTTCACTGAACAATGTCCTGTCAGATACATCACCTTCCCTGTCAGGTGTGTGATTCCCTGCTTTGGAATCTGCAAACTCCTGTTAATCACTCCTGTTAATCTTCTCACTGACAAATAAATTGGGGTCTTTAGGCCTTTTATTTCTCCATGTAATCACACCCCACCACCTCTCTTCTTCTCCACATGCTCCTTTAGCAACTGCAATGTGAACATTCCTGACACTTAATGTCCTCCAAAACAATGCCCCGGAATTTGAACATCTGTTTTCCTGGTTTTCATCCTTCTCTTCCACTCTGAGAGCCCAACTCCTTCCCAATTCCCAGCAGATTTGTGTTTTGGGGGCTGCACACCTTCCCCTGGCTCTCCCTGGATCCTGAGTGCTCGTTCCTAAGCAACCATCGATTCCTTCTGAAAATTCTGAGAGGCCAGAGCAGCATTAAAACAATCACATGTTCCTCCCAGAAAAAAAATCCAGCTCCCCTCCAAAGAACCAGTGTTTTCAGGGGAAAAAAAAGAAAGAGGTCTGCAGATGTATTGAGTTTCATATGGTTGAAAACCTCTACAGAGCAAGTGAGGCAACAGATCTGACTGTGCTTTAATTACAAGAGGTTTGCTTTTCATGTTTGGCTCCATATGGCTGGGGAAAGGCAAGCAGATGTAAGAAGAATGTGTACTTTGTATGCAAATGAAGCACTGTTAAAAATACTTTTCTGGCATTAAAAAAGTTGTGTAAGATCCTTCTGGGCTTTTTCACCATTCTTTATGTTTTACAGTTTTTTAAAAAGGGACAAAATAGGGATTTGTCTGAATAAGAAAAAAACTAGAAGTTATCTGGTCCATTGTGCACAGAAACTCAACCTAAACCCAAACCAGGACAAGGGGTTGAGCAGCAGGATGGGGTAAATGGTTTGAAACAAACCAAAAGATGGATGAGGGAGAAGCCATCAGGAGCCCACACTGGTACAGCTCTGACTTCCACAGCTGAGCAAGGACTGGAGAGGGGATAAAACAATCCCAACAACCCCAACCTCTGCTTTGCAGAGCAAACCGAGGCCCCAGCACTTACTGTTTGCTGCAGCAGGAGGGTGTGCTGTGCCCCAGGCCCCAGACTCATTGTTTGCTGGAGCAGCAGGTGTGCTGTGCCCCCTGGGTGCCCCAGACCCCACACTCATTGTTTGCTGGAGCAGCAGGTGTGCTGTGCCCCCTGGGTGCCCCAGACCCACTGATCCCTGGAGCAGCAGGTGTGTTGTGCCCCCTGGGTGCCCCAGACCCACTGATCCCTGGAGCAGCAGGTGTGTTGTGCCCCCTGGGTGCCCCAGACCCCACACTCATTGTTTGCTGGAGCAGGAGGGTGTGCTGTGCCCTCTGGGTGTCCCAGACCCACTGATTCCTGGAGCAGCAGGCTGTGCTGTGCCCCCTGGGTGCCCCAGACTATTGTTTGCTGGTGCAGGAGGGTGTGCTGTGCCCCTAAGCCCACACTCACTGATACCTGGAGCAGGAGGGTGTCCTGTGCCCCTGAGCCCAAGGCTCATTGTTTGCTGGAGCAGCAGGCTGTGCTGTGCTGTGCCCTGCCCCATTGATCCCTGCAGCAGCAGGCTGTGCTGTGCCCCACACCCAGCAGGCTGTGCTGTGCTGTGCCCTGCCCCATTGATCCCTGCAGCAGCAGGCTGTGCTGTGCCCCACACCCAGCAGGCTGTGCTGTGCCCTGCCCCATTGATCCCTGCAGCAGCAGGCTGTGATGTGCCCCACACCCCTGCCCCATTGCTCCCTGGAGCAGCAGGCTGTGCTGTGCTGTGCCCCTGCCCCATTGCTCCCTAGAGCAGCAGGCTGTGCTGTGCCCCACACCCAGCAGGCTGTGCTGTGCCCCACACCCCTGCCCCATTGCTCCCTGGAGCAGCAGGCTGTGCTGTGCCCCACACCCAGCAGGCTGTGCTGTGCCCCACACCCCTGCCCCATTGCTCTCTGCAGCAGGCTGTGCTGTGCCCCACAACCACCAGGCTGTGCTGTGCCCCACACCCCTGCCCCACTGCTCCATAGAGCAGCAGGCTGTGCTGTGCTGTGCCCCGCCCCCAGCAGGCTGTGCCCCGCCCTGCCCCGCCCCGGGGCACTCACCATGTGCTCCATGCAGATGGAGATCTCGCCGTCGCTGTAGAAGGCGCCGTAGAAGCCCACGATGTAGGGCGAGTTGCACTCGTGCAGCACCTGCAGCTCCCGGATGATCTGGTTGCGGATGGCGGGTTTGATCTCCAGGTGGATCAGCTGCCAAACAACCCGCTGTTATTCCTGCATGGCAAAGTGCCCTCCCCAGGGAACAGCTTGGGCTCTGAGCAGACATTCCAGGACCTCCAGTGGTCTCTTCCAGCCGGGATTATTCACAGAATCACAGAATGAACTGGGTTGGAAGAGACCTCCGAGATCATCAAGTCCAGCCCTTGATCCATCACCACTTTAACACCAGCCCATGGCACTCAGTGCCACATCCAGTGTCATCTTAAAAACCTCCAGGGATGGTGAATCCACCCCCTCTCTGGGCAGAACATTCCAATGCCTGAGCACTCTCTCTGCAAAGAATTTTTGATATCCAACCTAAACCTCCCCTGGCAGAGCTCAAGCTGTGCCCTCTTGCTCTGCTGCTGGTTCCTGGGAGAAGAGACCAATCCCCACCTGGGTACAACCCCTGTCAGGTGGTTGTAGAGAGTGATGAGGTCCCCCTGAGCTCAGTTTAATTATCAAATCACCCATCCTTGTTTCCTTTGTGGCACTACAACACACCACAAGAGAACTGGTGCAGCAGCACCCCTAAAAAGGCAGGAATTCCAACTTCTTCCCA